>NC_135804.1:60869517-61238733 GCF_964213995.1 Mustelus asterias | reverse complement strand
TTATCTGTAATCACTATGGTTCAGTGAGGTGAATCCTGTGGACCATAGGTTAAAGAACAAGGAAAATTACAGCACAGGAACAGGCCCTTCAAGCCTGCACCAACCATGCTGCCCATGTGAACTAGAACCCCCTCCCCTTCTGGGGACCATATCCCTCTATTCCCATCCTATCCATGTATTTGACCAGACACCTCTTAAAAGTCACTATTGTATCTGCTTCCTACAACCTCCCCCTTAAATCTGGATTCCACTGACACAGGTAACTGCATTTGGCTAGCACAGGGATTGAACCCACGACCTTGGCAACATTAGCACCATGCTCTAACCATCTGAGCTAACCAGCCCACTAAAGGGATATTTCACCTTGTGCGATTGCATAGATCTCTTGAAACAGATTAAGGCTTTTTTGGGATTTGAATCCAGGATCTTTTCATTACTAGAGAGGTTATTTCAGATCAGCCATGATCTTATTGAATGGCGGGGCAGGCTCGAGGGGCTAGATGGCCTACTCCTGCTCCTATTTCTTATGTTCTTATTTAACCAACTCAGCCGCAGAATCTGGTTCTCTTTAAACCATCATAGAAACATTTAATATTATTTCTGTCTGCATGTGATTCTAGTTCTTCTGCCTTTTTGCTTAGCCAGGGGTCCCTGGTCTCTTTAGCTCTGACTGGATGATTTTCGGAGGTGTTGATGAAGGCGACTTTCTCTGAAGCAGATGGACAGGATTTCTAAGGAGGTATTTCTCATCGAACAAAGTCTGAATTTCCTCATTGTTTTCATCAAGCCAGTCCCGAAGCTGAATATTATGGCCCTGTCACAGAGCAGGCAGATCTGGAAAATGCATTCAATAGTTCATTGCCTTCGACGGGAGTGGAAAATCCCACCTGCAGAGAAATCCATTCCTGGTGTTTATAGGTGCAATCTCAAATGTTTTAGGTCAGACCTGTGTACCAGGTATTTGAAATGAATTCAGTCAACCTCCACACTCTGAGAGACTAATTTAAGACTATGGATGGAATTTTACGCCCCGCCTCCCCCCCCCCGCTCTGCCTCGACATGGCATACTTTCCAGCGATGCAGGAGATCTGCTTTGGCCTGCAGCTGGATCTTCCAGTTGCTCTGGAACTGTCTACAGGGTTTTACATGCCTCACATCCTCTGCTGCTGGGAATGCACCGCGATGGGTCACCATTGGCAGGACTGGAAGATCCCGCTCGCAGGAAAGCTGGAAAATTTTGGCCCATATAGTTGGAAATCTAGTTCTTCTAAAACAATTTGCCTCACAATATTCATTCTGAGTCTTGAGATGTTAAGGCTTTTATTGAGATGACCTAGGAGAATCTCTTGGACTAAATGTGGGTTTTGAACAGTGAGACGATGTGTTTGTGATTGGTCCAACAAGCTGCTCCACACGTGGCTTTGGTCAATCTGACACCTTGCCTGCCCTTGCTCCTGACAATGATGCAGTCAGTTAAAATCATACAATCATAGAATACCTAGAATGCAGAAAGAGGCCATTCGACCCATCTAGCCTTCACCGAACACAATCCCACCCCGGACCTATCCCCGTAACCCCATGTATTTACCCTGTTAGTCCCCCTGACACTAAGGGGCAATTTAGCATGGTCAATCTACCTAACCTGCACAAGTGTGGGAGGAAACCGGAGCACCCGGAGGTAACCTTTGCAGACACGGGGAGAACGTGCAAACTCCACACGGACAGTCACCCGAGTCCCTGGCACTGTGAGGTAGCAGTGCTAACCACTGTGTCACCGTGCCACCCAGATACCAGTGCTTAAAGTAAAGGTGTATCCAAGATTGTAGTTCTTGTTGCAGCTTGGCAGAGAGAATCCAGTGTTTGTAATGAGGAGGTCAGGCTCTGCACATGTCTTCAGCAGAAGAAGGCCATGGTTGTTGTTGTTACAACTTCCATTTCTGATTAGCTATGCCAGCTTTGATGTTAAAGTCACCAAGGATGATGAGTTTGTCCGATCTTGGCATTGCAGAAATCAACGATTCTAGCTCTTCATAAAATGTATTTTCTACCTCTACAGGATTTGCCATTGTAATTGGAGAAGCACTGACAACAGTGGCCTGGTCTTTCATAGTGAGGGCAAGTCGCAGTGTATGAGTTGGTCAGTGGTGTTGTGTTATTATAATGACATAAGCCCTTCAGCTTATTTACAGTATGTGTCACAAGGCAGCGATCACTCATTAGGGATTGGGTTAACACATTGTAGGCTCATTTATTAAGACTAGGCACATGGGGACAATCTTATCATAAAGGATTAAAGGGATAGTAGATGTAAAAGGCATTGAAATGACTGATCAGGGATGACCATATTGAATGGTGGAGCAGGCTCAATGGACTGAATGGCCTCCTCCTATCCCTATTTTCCTACATACAACTGTCCTACATAGTTGTAAAGTTTGGTCTGGTGTTTAAGGCAAAAGTAAAACTGAAATTGAAACACACAATACAGATATTTCCTTCTGGTGGTGTACCCAGAGATGTTCATCCTCTCAAAGGTAAACTACAACAGTTCATGCCTTTTGGAAGGCTAGCAAGTTTGTGGACTAAGTTGGACAGGATAGCGAACCTTACCCCTGCTTCACAGAACTTTCAGCTGCTGTGATCACTCCAGAAGGAGGTGCATTTAGCTCCAGCTTCTGTTGCTTACCCTCCATCAGCAAAAAGAGTTCAGCTTCTGCTTCTATGTGGACATTATATTTGGCAAGTTCCCTCCCAACCCGGGCCATTCGTCTCTCTGGTCTGTGTGTTCTGCTGTCATCTGTCAGTGTTCACACATTCCTTGTGCCAATGGTAAGCCATGTTACCTTTAACTTCTTAACACTAGTTGTTCACCCACTGTAACAGGATACTTATCAGTCAAGGTAAACTGGCTAGTGAAGGTGAAGCAAACAATGTTTAGGGAACTTTTTACAATCAGGTACTTTTGAACTGGAGGCACTGTGTGCCTAGCAAGTTCCCACTAATGGCACAGCGATAATGGGTTGCATTAGACCTGATAGCAAGTCAGTTAATGCCTGGTCATGGGTCACACTGCCACAGGAGGAGACGGGGTTGTGAATCTGAAACTGAGTGATGACGATGAGGTCGAGTGTGGAGCATAACTGAGCCTAATGTTTATGTCACCAATGTTCCAATCAGCACTTTGATTAGGGGCTTGTGGTTGAATGACAGCATTAGTGATGGAGCTGGAGGGCTTTGACTGTGGAGGGTCACCTCACGCAACAAGAACTACAATCTTGGATACACCTTTACTTTAAGCACTGGTATCTGGGTGGCACGGTAGCACAGTGGTTAGCACTGCTGCTTCACAGCTCTAGCAACCTGGGTTCGATTCCTGGCTTGGGTCACTGTCTGTGTGGAGTTTGCACATTCTCCTTGTGTCTGTGTGGGTTTCCTCCGGGTGCTCTGGTTTCCTCCCACAGTCCAAAGATGTGCAGGTTAGATTGATTGGCCATGCTAAAGTTGCCCCTTAGTTTCCTCAGATGTGCAGTTTAGAGGAATTAGTGGGTGGATATGGGGGTAGGGCCTGGGTGGGATTGTGGTCGGTACAGACTCGATGGGCCAAATGGCCTCTTTCTGTACTGTAGGGTTTCTACGATAACTCTCTAGCCAGTACGAATAGCATTTTTGTTACCTTAACAAAGGCCTTAAACCATGGCCACTGTCCCAGGAGGCTCTCTTCTATGGCTATGCACATTCTGTATTCATGACATGAGGTTTGTTTTGTTGATATCCAGTGGATTTACTCCTTGATCTCTAAGGAGCTAGCTTAGAGCATTCTCTTGGCTATAGAGTGCAGTTAACACATTCATTACACCTGATTTATTTTTGTGTTCACTATCATTAATAACCCTTCTTCTGGGAGAGAAAAATATGTGCCTGCTCCTACTAAAGTGGTAGAAGGCGGGAAGTTTAAACTTCCGATTCCACTGCTCCCGGGATCCTCCAAAAAAAGCCTCCAACTCTCGGTTAGCGTAAACAAGTAGCAGGTAGTTTTGTGCCTGATCAGCGACAGACACCGAGATTCCAAATATGAAACTTCCGGAAACTATGGTTTGGTTAAAAAAAAATCCATGCCAGCATGGATTCATTAAGGGAATATAATGTTCCACTAACTTGCTGGAGTGTTTTTGAGGATGTAACTGAGAAGGTTGATAAAGGCAACACTGTCGATATGGTGTATATGGATTTTCAAAAGGCTTTTGATATAGTGTCACCCAACACACAGGTGAGCAAAATTCTGGCTCATAGAATAAAGGGGAAAACAGGCACTTGGATAAGAAATTGGCTGAATGTCAGGAAACAGAGAGTGGTGATAAATAGTTGTTTTTCAGATTGGAAGACAGTTTGTAGTGAGTTGAATGTTTGTAGTGGAGTTCCCCAGGGGTCAGTGTTGGGACCCTTGCTGTCCCTAATATTAATGACCTGGACTGTGGTGTTCAGGGCATGATTTCAAAATTTGCAGATGATATGAAGATCATCAAAAGGCAGTGGAAGCAGAGTCTTTGAATATTTTAAGGACAGAACTAGATAGACTCTTGATAAGCAAGGGGTTGAAAGGTTAACAGGGGGTAGGCAGGAATGTGGAGTTGAGGTTACAATCAATTCAGATCTCATTGAATGATGGAGCAGGCTCGAAGGGCCAAGTGGCCTACTCCTAATTCCTATGTTCGTATTTGTGTTGGTATCTCCACACTCATGGACCATCCTGCAGAGAATATCCTAACTGTAATCAAGGGGATCTGGGCCCAACTGAAGCACCCCTGCTGGCTGGGATGAGTCATTCCAACAGAATCCCGGGATTTGAACCTGGCTGGAAGTCTTTGCTATGGACAGCCCATTGTCTTTCTGAATGATGCCTTTGTTCATTAGGCTGCTGCAGCAATCTCTGTCTCGGGTTTGCACTGAATTCACTCTGTCATAGGGCCAGGAGCAGTAACACTGTCCAAGCAGCAACAACTGTCCAAGCAGCGGCACGGTAGCACAGTGGTTAGCACTGCTGCTTCACAGCTCCAGGGACATGGGTTTGATTCCCAGCTTGGGTCACTGTTTGTGAGGAGTTTGCATATTCTCCTCGTGTCTGCGTGGGTTTCCTCCGGGTACTCCGATTTCCTCCCACAGTCCAAAGATGTGCGGGTTAGGTTGATTGGCTATGCTAAAAAATTGCCCCTTAGTGTCCCGAGATGCGTAGGTTAGAGGGATTAGTGGGTAAAATATGTAGGGATATGGGGTAGGGCCTGGGTGGGATTGTGGTTGGTGCAGACTCGATGGGCACTGTAGGGATTCTATGATTTACATTTACAGAGCGCCTCTAATGCAGAAAAACAGAACCTGACAAGAAGGGGCATCAGAGAAAGAGATTTTAGCTGAGACTAGCTAAAGGACTGGTAAAAGAGAAGGGTTGAAATTATAAACAGGAGCAGAAGGTGGAGAGACAGAGAGGTACAAGGAGGGAACACAGGGCATATACAACTGCAATGGTGGGGTTTGCGAGGTGGGGTGCCCTTGTACAAGAGGTTAGAGTTAGAGAATGGAGTTTGTGGTGTTGAATGGGGAGGGGAGTAGGTGGTAGGAAGAGTTGTATAGTCAAGGTTACAACGATAGGGAGAGCAGGGACATGGAGGGAGACTGAGCCCGAGGTGAGTGTGTGAAGTAAGACCCTCGACTCCTTCAACCCACAAGCACATTTCTCCAGTTTCAAGAAGCTGGTCGATGTGAATGGTTTCTGTGCCTTTGTGTGTGAGGCAGCTCTACTCCAGCATGTCGGTGCTTCGAAGTTATGTGGTGACCTTGGTTTGTGAGGGCCACATAAATCCCTCACTGTGTATCTATTAGAATTCATCCCGACCCCAGCCATCTGCTCGGGCTGCTGAAGGTTCATTTCTCAACTGGTATAGATAACTGATTGGGGTCAGTGGGGTTGAGTCGGCTGTTTATATTCAGGTGCAGTTGAAAATGAAGAACAATAAGGAGTTGACCTGTAGCTTGCAAGGAATGCAGAGATATATAAATACCGCTGGCATCCAAATGTATTGGAGTAGAAGGTGCAGAGTGTTTCAGTATGGTGTGTGTTACATTGAGAACAGAGCATACACTGGGAAACAGCAGCCTGTAAATCCATTCGGGAACTACATCAGTGATAAATAGCAACAGATCATAGCTTTTTTTCAGCAGTGATCTGTATGTGTGTATGTGGGTGTGTGTGTTTTTAATTTATTTTCCTCAATTTAATAGAAAATACATTCAAATTGTACGGCACTGTGCCTATACTCTATCACAATCTCCATAAAGTGTAGTTAAGAGTAACAGTAACATCAACTAGAATCATATCATAGAATCCCTACAGTGCAGAAGAAGCCATTCGGCCCATCGAGTCTGCAGCAACTCTCCTGCTCTATTCTCATAACCCCAGGCATTCACCAGGGCCAATCCACCTAACCTGCATATCTTTGGACTGTGGGAGGAAACCGGAGCACCCGGAGGAAACGCACGCAGACAGTACCCAAGGCCGGAATTGAACCTGGGTCCCTGGTGCTGTGAGGCAGCAGAGCTACCCACTGCTTTCCAATTCATTTCCTTAGACGCTCTGTGTGCTTTCAAAATTCAAACTTAAACAATGGATTAGGATGAGGGGATAAAGCTTGCCTTCAGCCTATTTGTGTCTGAATATTACGCAGTCTCACTGTCTGCCTTATAGGCATACAGACAACCTTGTATCAAATAAACAAAGAACAAGAACAAAAGAACAAAGAACAGTACAGCACAGGAAGCAGGCCCTTCGGCCCTCCAAGCCAGTGCCGCTCATTGGTCCAACTGGACCAATCGTTTGTATCCCTCCATTCCCAGACTGCTCATGTGACTATCCAGGTAAGTCTTAAACGATGCCAGCGTGTCTGCCTCCACCACCCTACTGGACAGCGCATTCCAGGCCCCCACCACTCTCTGTGTAAAAAACGTCCCTCTGATATCTGAGTTATACCTCGCCCCTCTCACCTTGAGCCCGTGACCCCTCGTGATCGTAACACAGGGATAAATTTCTGGTTCAGTATTCAGTTCAGTTCAGTGTTTTTCTCTGAAAAATGAAGTAACAATTTTGTTTAAAGGTGCTTATTTTGGAAATTAGATATTTCAATTAGAGAAGAAAAAAAGGACAGATGTAAAGAGAAAGTTCTGGAAGTTTTCCAATTGATTTGCAGAGGCCAGATTCTGCAATCAAAGCCTAATATTCCCTCACTATAACATGGAGACGGCTGGGTGTCACACACAGCGTGACTCTGCAAAAGCCTATAGTAGTGCCTCCTACAGGACTGACAAATATTGCAGCTATGTGCAATGAGTTTTCACCAGAGCCTGTACCCCATACACTGAATTTGATATCTGATTGATTTTTGTATTTACACTCAGCAAGCCCACTTTCTCTCACCTTCCCTTACATTGGTTGTGGGTTATACTGAGCCTATCACATCAGCTCAGATAGGCTGATTATTAGTGATTGCTTTGACTTGATTTGATTTATTATTGTTATATGTATTAGTAGACAGTGAAAAGTATTGTTTCTTGTTTCTATGCAGACGAAGCGTACCGTATATTGAGAAGAAAAGGAGAGAGTGCAGAATGTAGTGTTACAGCCATAGCTAGGATGAAGAGAAAGATCAGCTTAGGAGTTAGGTCCATTCAAAAGTCTGATGACAACAGGGAAGAAGCTGTATTGAGTCTGTTGGTACATGTCTTCAGACTTTTGTAGACAGAGTCAATGGATGGGAGGCTGGTTTGCGTGATGGACTGGGCTTCATTCACAACCCTTTGTAGTTTTTTGTGGTCTTGGACAGAGCAGGGGCCATACCAAGCTGTGATACAACCAAAAAGAATGCTTTCGATGGTGCATCTGTAAATGTTGGTGAGAGTCGTAGCAGACATGCCAAATTTCCTTAGCCTCCTGAGAAAGTAGAGGGGTTGGTGGGCTTTCTTTCTTAACTATAGTGTTGGCATGGAGGGACCAGACAGGTTGTTGGTGGTCCGGACACCTAAAAACATGAAGCTCTCGACCATTTCTACTTTGTCCCCATTGATGTAGACAGGGGCATGTCCTCCACTATGCTCCCTGAAGTCAATGGGTAGCTCCTTCATTCTGTTGACATTGAGGGAGAGATTATTGTCGACGCACCAGTTCACCAGATTCTGTACCTCTTTCCTGTATACCGTCTCATCATTGTTTGGGATCCAACCCACTATGGTGGTGTCATCAGAAAACTTGAAAATCAAGTTTGAGGGGAATTTGGCCACACAGCAATGAATTTCAGAAACACCTCTTCAAATGACAGCCCGTGGACTTGAATTTCAATACCAGAAAATCTGTGAACAAACTCACGCAGGTTCATTGTCCTTTTTAATTAAATGTTTGTGTCGTATGACTTTCTGACTCATTGATCAAAATGGTCTTATTCAGTCGGAGTGCAGCAATTAAGTTTCAGTTTCTCAAAGTCTGTGGACAGGATTGCTCCCCAGATGAAGGACCAGCGCTCTAATTCATTTTGCCACCTAGAGATTGTTCTCCACAATCTTTACAATCTTTGTGCTGGGGTTAATCCTGAGCTAATCTCTCTATTAGAATGTTTTATACATTGACCGACAGGATCCTCCTCTTAATCTACACCTCTTGCCTCCAAGCAGTAGATGGTGCTAATGTGCTACAAATGCCCTAATATAAGGTTAAGGAACACCAGACAACCGATTGAAGTTGACTTGTCCAGTACATGAATTTTCTCAAAAGGAGTTTAGTTGTATTTTGAATGTTCTCCAGTTTCCCCCTCTATTATATTCCTGACATGATTATTTCAACATATATTACTGTGTTTCTGATACCAGTTCTAAATTCACCTTTCACTAATTTAGGGTCTGTCATCTTGTTTTATTTTTGAAGTAATAATCTGGGTATATTTTATCGCTATTATTCTTTCCTCAGAGTTCACCCACTTCAATTTTCCAATGAGTCTTTGTGTTTTTATTTGTATTCTTTCTAATGCAACTGTATCTGCTTTCTGTTGTGACTGAAACACAGCCCTGTAAGTGTATCCTGGCCATTGTATTGTGATATCTTAGCATCACACCCTAGCATTTGTATCCTACTGTTCTGGTTATGAATATTCCCACATTGTGTGTAGAATGATAGAAATTATAGTGCAGAAAGAGGCCATTCAGCTCATAAAGCAATGGTGCGAGCTTTTCAGTTGCTGTTACCCACTCCAATCTCATTTCCTTCATTTTCCCGATACCCTCTTAGCTTCTTCTTCAAGAACTCATGCCCATCTCTCTTAAATGGCCTTATTTATTTCTGACTCAAGTGTGGCAAAGCTTCTTTGGGCTCCATGTTGGGGGGTGGGGGGGGGGTGCGGGGAGGGGGGCGGTTGAAGCCTTTATTGGATTGTCCCCTCAGCTTTCTCTACAATTCCTCTGATGCAGCTTCACAAACGAGGGTTGTGTACAAATATAATGTCACACTCTCACTTGTGTCTCTAATGGTCTTTTATATAATACTCACAATACCATTAGTCTTGTATCTCTAGTCCTATCGATAAAAATTGTGTTTCATTTAATTCTTTCTTGGGATTTCGACTTCACTGGTTGGGCCAGCATTTGTTGCCCATTCCTAATTGCCCTTAAACTCGGGGATTGCTCGGCCATTTCAGAGGGCAGTGAAGAGTCACCCACATTGCTGTGGGTCTGGAGTCACCTGTAGGCCAGACAGGATAAGGATGGCGGGTTTCCTTTCATAAAGGACATTAGTGAACCAGATGGGTTTTTTTAACAAAAGAAAAATCAGCAATGGTTTCATGGTCACGATTACTGAGACTAGCTTGTTTAATGCCACATTGTTTTTATCGACTGAATTTAAATTTCACCAACTATAGCGGGATTTGAACCCGTGTGCTCGGAGCATTAGTTGTTAAGACCATAAGACATAGGAGCAGAATTAGGCCACTCGGCCCATCGAGTTTGTGCTGCCATTCAATCATGGCTGATAGTTTTCTCATTCCCATTCTCCTGCCTTTTCCCCATAACCCCTGATCCCCTTATTAATCAAGAACCTCTCTATCTCTGCCTTAAAGACACTCAATGACCTGGCCTCCACAGCCTTCTGCGGCAAAGAGTTCCACAGATTCACCACTCTCTGGCTGAAGAAATTCCCCCTCATCTCTGTTTTAAAGAATCATGATGTGGAGATGCCGGCGTTGGACTGGGGTAAACACAGTAAGAAGTTTAACAACACCAGGTTAAAGTCCAACAGGTTTATTTGGTAGCAAAAGCCACACAAGCTTTCGGAGCTCTTAGCCCCTTCTTCAGGTGAGTGGGAATTCTGTTCACAAACAGAGCTTATAAAGACACAGACTCAATTTACATGAATAATGGTTGGAATGCAAATACTTACAACTAATCAAGTCTTTAAGAGACGAAACAATGTGAGTGGAGAGAGCATCAAGACAGGCTAAAAAGATGTGTATTGTCTCCAGACAAGACAGCCAGTGAAACTCTGCAGGTCCACGCAACTGTGGGAGTTACAAATAGTGTGACATGAACCCAATATCCCGGTTGAGGCCGTCCTCGTGTGTGCGGAACTTGGCTATCAGTTTCTGCTCAGCGACTCTGCGCTGTCGTGTGTCGCGAAGGCCGCCTTGGAGAACGCTTACCCGAATATCAGAGGCCACGGGCATTCGGCCTCTGATATTCGGGTAAGCGTTCTCCAAGGCGGCCTTCGCGACACACGACAGCGCAGAGTCGCTGAGCAGAAACTGATAGCCAAGTTCCGCACACACGAGGACGGCCTCAACCGGGATATTGGGTTCATGTCACACTATTTGTAACTCCCACAGTTGCGTGGACCTGCAGAGTTTCACTGGCTGTCTTGTCTGGAGACAATACACATCTTTTTAGCCTGTCTTGATGCTCTCTCCACTCACATTGTTTCGTCTCTTAAAGACTTGATTAGTTGTAAGTATTTGCATTCCAACCATTATTCATGTAAATTGAGTCTGTGTCTTTATAAGCTCTGTTTGTGAACAGAATTCCCACTCACCTGAAGAAGGGGCTAAGAGCTCCGAAAGCTTGTGTGGCTTTTGCTACCAAATAAACCTGTTGGACTTTAACCTGGTGTTGTTAAACTTCTTAAAGAATCATCCCTTTAGCCCGAGGTTGTGCCCTCTGGTTCTAGTTTTTCCTACTAGTGGAAACATCTTTTCCATGCCATTCTATCCAGGCCTCGCAGTATCCTGTAATTTTCAACAAGATCCCCCCTCATCCTTCTAAACTCCAACAAGTACAGATCCAGAGTCCTCAACCGTTCCTTACACGACAAGCTCTTCATTCCAGGGATCATTCTTGTGAACATCCTCTGGACCCTTTCCAAGACCAGCACATCCTCCCTTAGATATGGGGCCAAAAGCTGCTCGCAATACTCCAAATGGGGTCTGACCAGATCCTTATACAGCCTCAGAAGTACATCCCTGCTCTTGTATTCTAGCGCTCCCGACATGAATGCTAACATTGCATTTGCCTTCCTAACTGCCGACTGAACCTAAACATTAACTGTACGGAACCAGTAGAAATGGCAGAGGTGCTCAATGAGTATTTTGCCTCAGTTTTCACAGAGGAGAAGGACCTGGGTGGATGTACTGCGGGCGTGCGGTGGACTGAAAGGATTGAGTATGTGGACTTTAAGAAAGAGGTTGTGCTGGAATCTTTGAATGGCATCAAGATAGATAAGTCGCTGGATCCGGATGGGATGTACCCCAGGTTACTGTGGGAGGCGAGGGAAGAGATTGCAGAGCCTCTGGTGATGATCTTTGCGTCGTCGATGGAGACGGGAGAGGTGCCGGAGGATTGGAGGATTGCGGATGTGGTTCCTATTTTCAAGAAGGGGAATAGGGATAGCCCAGGTAATTGCCAACCGGTGAGTCTAACCTCAGTGGTTGGTAAACTGATGGAGAAGATCCTGAGGGACAGGATATATGAGCATTTAGAGAGGTTTAGTATGCTCAAGAATACTCAGCATGGCTTTGTCAAGGGCAGATCGTGCCTTACGAGCCTGGTGGAGTTCTTCAAAAATGTGACTAAACACATTGACGAAGGGAAGGTGGTAGATGTGGTTTATATGGATTTTAGCAAGGCGTTCGATAAGGTCCCCCATGCAAGGCTTCTAGAAAAAGTGAGAGGGCATGGGATCCAAGGGGCTGCTGCCCGGTGGATCCAGAACTGGCTTGCCCAAAGGAGGCAGAGAGTGGGTATAGATGGGTCTTTTACTTAATGGAGGTCGGTCACCAGTGGTGTGCCCCAGGGATCTGTTCTGGGACCCTTGCTGTTTGTCATTTTCATAAATGACCTGGATGAGGAAGCGGAGGGATGGGTTGGTAAGTTTGCCGACGACACGAAGGTTGGTGGGGTTGTGGATAGTCTGGAGGGATGTCAGAAGTTCCAGAGGGACATAGATAGGATGCAAGACTGGGCGACAAGTGGCAAATGGACTTCAACCCAGATAAATGCGTCGTGGTCCATTTTGGTAGGTCAAATGGTATGAAGGATCAGAAGGAACTTGGGGTCCGGGTCCATAGGACTCTAAAATCGGCCCCGCAGGTGGAGGAGGTGGATAAGAAGGCGTATGGTGTGCTGGCCTTTATCAATCGAGGGATTGAGTTTAGGAGTCCGCGGATAATGATGCAGCTATATAAGACCCTCGTCAGACCCCACTTGGAGTACTGTGCTCAGTTCTGGTCGCCTTACTATAGGAAGGATGTGGAAAAGATTGAAAGGGTGCAGAGGAGATTTACAAGGATGTTGCCTGGATTGAGTGGCATGCCTTATGAGGATAGGCTGAGGCAGCTCGGTCTTTTCTCCTTGGAGAGACGTAGGATGAGAGGAGACCTCATAGAGGTGTATAAGATGTTGAGAGGCATAGATCGGGTGGACTCTCAGAGGCTTTTTCCCAGGGTGGAAATGTCTGCTACGAGAGGACGCAGGTTTAAGGTGATGGGGGGTAGGTACAGGGGAGATGTTAGGGGTAAGTTTTTCACACAGAGGGTGGTGGGCGAGTGGAATCGGCTGCCGTCAGTGGTGGTGGAGGCGAACTCAATAGGGTCTTTTAAGAGACTCCTGGATGAGTACATGGAGCTTAATAGGATGGAGGGTTATAGGTAGGTCTAGAAGGTAGGGATGTGTTCGGCACAACTTGTGGGCCGAAGGGTCTGTTTGTGCTGTAGTTTTTCTATGTTTCTATGTTTCTATTAACCTTAACAGAATCTTGAACAAGGACTCCCAAGTCCCTTTGTGTTTCTGATTTCCGAAGCATTTCCCCATTTAGAAAATAGTTCATGTCTCCATTCCTCCTTCCAAAGTGCATAACCTCACACTTTTCCACATTGTATTCCATCTGCCACTTCTTTGCCCACTCTCCTAACCTGTCCAAGCCCTTCTGCAGCCCCCTGCTTCCTCAATACTACCTGTCCCTCTACATATCTTTGTATCATCTGCAAACGTAGCAACAGTGTCTTCAGTTCTTTCTTCCAAATCGTTAATGTATATTGTGAAAAGTTGTGGTCCCAGCACCGACCCCTGAGGCACACCACTAGTCACTGGCTGCCATCCTGAAAAAGACTCCTTTATCCCCACTCTCTGTCTTCTGCCAGTCAAGATGTGGAGATGCCGGCGTTGGACTGGGATAAACACAGTAAGAAGTCTCACAACACCAGGTTAAAGTCCAACAGGTTTATTTGGTAGCAAAAGCCACTAACTTTCGAAGCGCTTCTTCTTCATCAGGTGAGTGGGATTTCAGTTCACATCTTCTCCAGAGCCTTCAACATGTCATTGATGAACATGAACATCTCGCCAAGGCCATCCCGCCAACCCGACTTCTTGCCTTCAAACAATCGCACAACCTCAAACAGACCATTGTCCGCGGCAAACTACCCAGCCTTCAGGAGAACAATGACCACGACACCACACAACACTGCCACAGCAACCTCTGCAGGACATGCCGGATCATCGACACGGATGCCATCATCTCACATGAGAACACCATCCACCAGGTACACGGTACATACACTTGCAACTCGGCCAACATTGTCTACCTGATACGCTGCAGGAAAGGATGTCCCGAGGCATGGTACATTGGGGAGACCATGCAGACGCTATGACAACGCATGAATGAACACCGCTCGACAATCACCAGGCAAGACTGTTCTCTTCCTGTAGAAGAGAAGAACACTTCAGCGGTCACGGGCATTCGGCCTCTGATCTTCAGGTAAGCGTTCTCCAAGGCGGTCTTCACGACACACGACAGCACAGAGTCGCTGAGCAGAGACTGATAGCCAAGTTCCGCACACATGAGGACGGCCTCAACCGGGATCTTGGGTTCATGTCACACTATCTGTAACCCCCACGACTTGCCTGGGCTTGCAAAATCCCACTAACTGTCCCGGCTGGAGACAATACACATCTCTTTAACCTGTGCTTAACCCTCTCTCCACTCACATTGTCTGTATCTTTAAGACTTGATTACCTGTAAAGACTCGCATTCCAACCATTATTTTGTAAATTGAGTTTGTGTCTTTATATGCCCTGTTTGTGAACTGAAATCCCACTCACCTGATGAAGGGGCAGCGCTCCGAAAGCTAGTGGCTTTTGCTACCAAATAAACCTGTTGGACTTTAACCTGGTGTTGTGAGACTTCTTACTGTGTTCTGCCAGTCAACCAATCCTCTATTGATGCCAGGATCTTACCCTTAACACCATGAGCTCTTAACTTATTGAACAGTTTCCTATGTGGCACCTCGTCAAAGGCCTTTTGGAAATCTAAATAAATCACATCCACTGGTTCTCTTTTATCTAACTTCCTTGTTAACTCCTCAAAGAATTCTAACAGATTTGTCAGACATGACCTCCCTTTGACGAAGCCGTGCTGACTCCGTCCTATTTTATCATGCACTTCCAAGTAATCTGCGATCTCATCTTTAACAATGGACTCTAAAATCTTCCAATGACTGAAGTCAGGCTAACCGGCCTATAATTTCCCCTTTGCTGATTCCCTCCCCTCTTAAACAGCGATGTTCCATTAGCTACTTTCCAGTCCTCTGGTACCCTCCCTGCCTCCAGTGATTCCCGAAAGGTCACTACCAATACCTCCACAATTTCCTCAGCTATCTCTTTTAGAACCCTGGAATGTAGTCCATCCGGGCCAGGTGATTTATCCATCTTCAGACCTTTCAGTTTCCCCAGAACCTTCTCCTTAGTGATGACCATGACACTCACCTGTGCCACCTGATTCTCCTGGAGCTCTGACATCCCTCTGGTGTCTTCCACTGTGAAGACTGATGCAAAGTAACTGTTCAGTTCCTCTGCTATTTCTTTGTTTCCTATTATTACTTCTCCAGCCTCATTTTCCAGTTGTCCAATGTCTATTTTTACCTCTCTCTTACCCTTTATATGTTTTGTCTAAAGCTGGTCTTTGTCGACGAGCTGCTGGAAAATATACCTCGTCACCAGTTTTTATCTTTTACTTTTATATATTAACGTGGTCAGCTCACTTGTACAGCAAGATAAAAGGATGAAAAGGTTACCACACAGTGGGTTACTTAGCCAGTTAGTCAAGCTTTATTTGATAGGTGTCACTTGCTTACAGTCCAAGATGGAAGAGAGGGAAAAATTCGCGAATGTCTTTGATGACATTACCGTCACATGACTAATCAAACAACGATGCATTGGTTTACAATACATAACACTGCTTTTCCTTCACTTTGTTGAAAGTCTTACTATTTGGGTGTTTCCATCGTGTCTTCGACTAAGGACGGCATGGTGGCACAGTGGTTAGCACTGCTGCCACACAGCACCAGGAATCCGGGTTCAATTCCAGTCTTGGGTCACTGTCTGTGTGGAGTTTACACATTCTCCCCATGTCTGCGTGGATTTCCTCCAGGTGCTCCGGTTTCCTTCCACAGTCCAAAGATGTGTAGGTTAGGTGGATTGGCCATGCTAAATTACTCTTGGTGTCAGAGTGATTAGCAGGGTAAATATGTGGGTTACAGGTATAGGGCTTGGGTGGGATTGTTATTGGTGAAGACTCGACGGGCTGAATGGCCTCCTTCTGCACCTATGATTCTAAATTCTGGAATTCCTTTCCTAAAGTTTCTCTACCCCTGTTTCTTAACTTTGTTAATTCACTGCTTAAAATCGACCACTTTGACCAATCTTCTTGTTCCTCTTCCTAACATTTCTTCATTTGGTCTGGCGTAGCACCTTGGGAAGTTTAACTATACTCAAGGCTCTATATTAATTCAAGATATTCTTGATGTTTAGTACGTGTAATCCAAGTGCAACCATATTTTACAACTGCAGAAGCTTTGATTCTATTGCCTGCTACACAGGTATCTTCCTCTTCCTACAGTTTTGCATTCATTGTGCGTTCTCTCAGTACCACCTCCTTATGACTCAGGACACTGTACAAGTAGGTGTAAAGTCCCTGACACTGGGCACCATTTGCTGAATGCCAGTAGACTCTCTCTCCAACGACTCCACCAATCTGCCTTGCCTAGGAAGGAGCTTCTCTTTGGAAGGTGGGCTCTAGAGTTCAGGATTCCTGTCCGGAATGGAGAAATGCAACCTCATTCTCTGTCCAGCCAGCTGGTTCCTGCAGCCCCTCCCCCATGCCATCTGCTTTCTCCTCCTTGTTGCACTGTCTATACTGTCTCCAAACTCCCTTTCTAAAGCTCCCTGGCAGGGTGGAGTGCTGCCTGTTCTGCTGCTGTGCACAGGGATGTCCTGTGAACTGCCTGTTCACTCCTCATCATAGATTTTTCTGCAGTTTCGGGCAGACTAAGCTGAGGTGTTCCACACATTTTATCATTTCCCCTTGGTGCCAAGTAAGATTCAACGGTATTGGCATTGACCTGCTGTTCAACATCTTCTCCAGTAGGGAGTAGTGCCTGATTGAGACGAAGGGGAGGATAAACTCGGTGTTAACTCTGAATTGCAGCCAGAACAACAACTTGAAAATTCTCTTTTCATGTTTAAGTCCCATCACCCCGCGCCCCCCCCCCCCCCCCACAACACCCCCACCCCCCACTCCCAACACACCCTCAAGATCTCACTTCACCTTTAGTCTAGCAGCTGCCTCCAGCATCCCTGGGTCTGCACACAGCCTCTGCCCTCTGGCTGAACTCTAACCCTTCTGCCACCCATTGCCCTCAAGAACTCTCCTTCTGGCCATCTCTTGTCAGAAATCTCCTCATGAACTGCCACCACAACCACGCCTTTAATAACTGTGACTTCTCTCTCACTTCCTGCTGGTGCCTCTGACCTCCTCTGTAACATCTGAGACTTTTTCTTCCATGTGAAGTCTACTGTAGAATAATAACAGTTTCTATATTTGATAGTTCCATTAATCAACATTTGCTCTGGATCCACTGGATGACAACAATAATGTAGCTGACAAACCACAGTTAAAGTCACTAAGCTATGCTCATTATCGCTATGATAATATGCTTAAGTTTTTAGACACAGTTCATTATCAAACCGACTTTAGAAAGTCTGTATGAGAAATGTTCTGCGTGGGGGGACAGTTGTGGGAGAGTGTTTTGCCACAATGCACGTTCTAGTCTGCTGGAGTAACCACACTGCGCCTTTGTTCTTTGACCTTTCATTAATTTTACCAGTAGCAGTCTAGCCAATCAATACAAGTCAGACCAATACTCTACCCCACCCACTGCTGCCCAACCTGCCTTTTCAAGCCTTCTGCATGCATCTGTGTCCCGCACCACTCAGCTCCTCATTCTGATTCTTCCATGTCCCCCAGTTCCTCCACCCTGCCATTGGAGGCTGTATCTCCAGTTGCCCAAGCCCTCCACCTCTAAAATTCCCACCTCAACGCCCTCTCTCCACATTGATCGCTTTATTAAACCCACCTCTTTCACCAATAGTGGTGCATCTCAAAACTTTCTCTTGCCTGGTGTTAAATGTCATAGGATTATGTTCTTGTGAAGATGTTTTCCTGTGTAAGGTGCTACACAAATGCATGTTGTTGTTGTTGGGGTTGTTTGGGGGCAGACAGTAGCAACCTAGCTATCCCTGACCGTTATCCCCACCAATTGACCAGACAAAGCTTTTGGAGTTTTAAATCAGCCTTTATTTCAAGCTATAGCATAGGAGCTAGTCATCCCCTATGTTCTCTGAGGTGGTGCTCCCCCACGCGTTGACCAATAAACAATTGTCCTCTATCTTATTTTTATTCATTCATGGGACATGGACGTCGCTGGCTGGCCAGCATTTATTGCCCTTCCCTAGTTGCCCTTGAAAAGGTGGTGGTGAGCCGCCTCCTTGAATCTCTGCAGTCCATGTGCTGTAGGTTGACCCCCATAGGGAGGGAATTCCAGGATTCTGACCCAGCGACTGCGAAGGAACGGCAAGATATTTCCAAGCCAGGATGGTGAGTGGCTTGGAGGGAAACTTGCAGGTGGTGGTGTTCCCCTTTATCTGCTGCCCTTGTCCTTTTAGATGGACATGGTCATGGGTTTGGAAGGTGCTGCCTAAGGATCTTTGGTGAATTGCTGCAGTGCGTCTTGTAGATAGTACACACTGCTGCCACTCGGTCGGTGGTGGAGGAAGTGGCTGTTTGTGGATATGGTGCCAATCAAGCGGGCTGCTTTGTCCTGGATGGTGTCAAGCTTCTTGAGTGTTGTTGGAGCTGCACCCATCCAGACAAGTGGAGAGTATTCCATCACACTTCCGACTTGTGCCTTGTAGATGTTGGACAGGCTTTGGGGAGTCAGGAAGTGAGTTATTTGCTGCAGTATTCCTAGCCTCTGGCCTGCTCTTGTAGCCACTGTGTTTCTGTGGCGAGTCCAGTTGAGTTTCTGGTCAATGTTAACCTCAAGGATATTGACAATGAGGGATTCAGTGATGGCAACACCATTGGATGTCAAGGGGCAGTGGTTAGACCTGAGTCTCCTGGGATTATTTTGTATAATGACCTGCTTCATCTGCTCCACAACATTGTTAATCACAAGTCTCCTTGAATGAGCCCTGTAGGTGTTCCTCTCTGAACTACCCCTAGTATCTCAGGCATTGCCCACTGCCGGCACACTCCGCAAAAGTCTTGCTGAGTAACTTTAATTGTGCAGCGCAGAGGAATTATAGGTTGGCATTTTCTCCTTTGCCCTGCTCTGGCACTTGGTACTAGATTCCTCAGCTGCCCTCTGCTACCTCGGGCAATGGGAGTCTTCACATGTGTTGGCAGGTCAGTCAACGAAGTCTGCTCCTACATATACTCACTGTAATAAGAACTGGGAGTGGGAATGGCAGCCACTCTCCCTCCCTGAGCCATGGGCACCAATGCTAATTGGACTGCCAGCTCCCTGCCTCACTTGACCTAACATAGCAATGTACTTTTAAAAAAAATAGAAACTTTAAGTACATTGCTATGTTAGGTCAAGTGAGGCAGGGAGCTGGCAGTCCAATTAGCATTGGTGCCCATGGGTGAGGGAGGGAGAGTGGCTGGCATTCCCACCCCTAGTTCTTAGTACAGTGAGTATATGTAGTTAGGGAGGGAGTTCCAGGATTTTGACCCAGCAATGGTGATGTATTTCCAAGTCAGGATGGTGAGTGGCTTGGAGGGAAACCTCCAGGTGGTGATATTCCTGTGTATCTGCTGTTCTTCCTCTCACCTGCCCTTTTTGTAAGGGCAGCAACAATACTCCAGATCACATAGGAGCAGGAAGAGGTCATTCAAACATCTGTTCTATAAGGATAAAGTCACTCCACAGTGGGGACCACCGAACTGCTCAATGTGTGTATATATATATATATATTTCTGTGTATGTACATATATATGTCTGTATGTGTGTGTGTGTGTGTATATGTGTGTGTATATATATATATACTTGTGTGTGTGTGTGTATATGTGTGTATATATTTCTGTCTGTGTGTATATATAGTATGTATGTTTGTGTGTGTGTGTATATATATATATTTCTGTGTGTGTATATATGTCTGTGTGTGCATGTGTTTGTATATGTAGTGTGGGTATCTGCATGTGTCTGTATGTGTGTGTGTTTTTCCCAATGGCTGCACCTTGCCTTTGTTCCCTGGTTCCGTTGCTGGGCATTGTGGAATGAAAGGAACTCAGTTCTGTGCTCCAGTGCTGAACAAAGAAAGGTGTTACTTGGCAGAACTGGTTAGCCATTAATCACAGTGACTTGTTAAATAGTGCCAACTCTCTGTAAATGCCGCTGAGGGAACAGGCCCAACTTCCAGCTCCCTGCTTACTGTTGGATTCTCGCCCTTCCTGGGAGGCATTCCTTCCTGCTGAGGTTTTCACAATATATTCTGGCTTCTTAGCTTATGAGTGGAAGTTGCTGAAACTGTTGGAGGAATTTTTATTCATGCTTCTGGTGCCAGGTAAATTTATTATTGCTACAGAATGCAAATAGAAGCTTGATACCAACTTCCTGTCATCATAGTGAGCATGAAAGGAGACCATTCAGCCCATCATATACATGCCAGCCAACAAGTATCCATCCAGCCTAATTCCACATTTCCATCGCACTTATCGCAGTACTTCTTAAATGTTCTGAGGGGTTCTGCCTTGACCACTCTTTCAGTCATGAACAGAAAGCTCCCTTTGAATCCTTTCCAAGCCTCCGAGCTGGCTCTTATCTAAATCTGTGCCCAGTGGTTGTTTTTTATTCATTTATGTGATGTGGGTGTCACTGGCTAGACCAGTATTTATTGCCCATCCCCAGTTCCCTTCAGAAGATGGCGGTGAGCCGCCTTCTTGAACTGCGGCTGAATCCCTGAGGTGTAGGTCCCTGAGGTTTAGGTACACCCTCAGTGCTGTTAGGGAGGGAGTTCCAGGATTTTGACCCAGCAACGATGATGTATTTCCAAGTCAGGATGGTGAGTGGCTTGGAGAGAAACCTCCAGGTGGTGGTATTCCTGTGTATCTGCTGTTCTTCTCCTCACCTGCCCTTTTTGTAAGGGCAGCAACAATAGTCCAGACCACATAGGAACAGGAAGAGGTCATTCAGCTCCTCAAACCTGTTCCACTATTGAATTGGATCAAGACTCGATATTCATCTCTCTAGATAGCATCTCTAATGTTACCTGGTCATTATCATATTCTCTATGGGATCTTGCTGTGCTCAGGTTTGTTGCTGGGCTCGCTACATTACAACAATGACTACATTCTGAAAGTGCTTTGTTAGCTGTGATACTCTTCATGACATCCAAGGCTGTGAAAGACACTATAACAAGATTTTCCTGTCTTTGATCTGTAACTTAATTGCCGCCTTGGTTCCCTAACCCTTAATACACCTCTCATACTGTGCCTCTAAGAAATGCATTTATAAAATGTTCCTTGTGAGGGGTATGTTTGAATTTCAGCTCTGGTCTGCAAAACAGTCAGCTCCATGCTGAGAGTGCAGGAGAATAATTGATCATAGATAATGGGGTGTTTGTTTTAATCTGACCTGATGCATTTTTATTTATTTTTGGTTTTTCCCAGTCCCCGAGACTAAGTCATGTGAATAGGCGGAACTAAGCTTATAGGGAAATGACAGTTTTGTTTTCTGCTTGACCCTGAAAGAAGCAAGAGGTTTTTCTCTCTCTCTCTCTCCCTGGAAGCTGTTGTTTGAATTTTAGAAGGAGGTCTCTCTCTCTCTGCTGTCTGTTTGTCTGTCTCTCTCTCTCCAGAGATATTCAAAGGCTTTAGGACTGGTAACAAGTAAAAACACATAAGCCTGTGCTGATTGCTTACTGGTTTTGAAGTGGATTTTAAATCTATGAGGAATATTGCCCAAATTGGAACTAATAGAGATAGATTAGCAGTTAAGAATTGTATCTTGCCAAGTTTAAGTATTTCAATTGATAAAGGATAAGCCAATTCATTCATTATATTTAAAGTGTATTATTAAAATAAAGTTTGTTTTGATAAAAGCTTCCCAGTATATCAATAGAATTACACCTGGAGTGAAACACCTTATCCTTACACAAATACCAAATATAAACTGGTTTAACTTCATAATGTACCCTGGGGTTTCTGATTTGGTCCCTAACGCACCCGAGCTAAATATCTATTCATCTGAGTCTCGAAATGTTCAAGTGACCTCCTTACCCTCAGCAATTTTTTGAGGGAGAGGATTCCTGAGTTCCACTGCCCTTTGTGTGAAGACGTTCTTCCTGACATCACCCTTAGGTGGCCTAGCTCGAATCTTAATGTTCTGCACCCTTGTTTGGGATTCTCCCCACCAGAAGAAATTGTTTCCCTCGATCAAATCCTTTATCATCATAAATACTTGAATGAGATCCTTCCTTAATCTTCTGCATTTAATCAAATACAAGGGGATCAGGCTAATCTATTCAGACCTCATCATTTAACCCTTTAAACCCAGAATCGTGCCATGGAATCTGTGCTACATACCCTCCAAGGAGTAAGATAACTTATTCATGTATTGGATTTGGTTTAATCTTGTTTGATTAATGTCATTACTTTTCTTTTAAGTTGTGAACAACTGGTGTATTTATACTCTACCTAAAATAATCAAGTGATTCAATTGTTCACTCCTTCACTCCCAGGGTTTATTTGAGGAATCAGGTGCTATTCAGATGCAGGATGTGTCACTTGTTGCTGTTTAACGAAAGCTTCATTGATATAGTTTGATTTGCCTATATAGTTTGGTTCGCTTTTCCTCGGATACCTTTTCCCGACCCAATAGATCTGTTTAAAAAGGAGTCCGTTTAAACAGGCTTACTTGAGTTAAGATAGAGTAAGCTTATTAACTACTGAAAAGGTAAGGAGAAATGGTAAAATACGTGCATCTACACTCACATGGATTTGGAGTAAAAATTGAGTCCAATAGGCAGTAAATGTAAATAAAATGTTATTCGGAATAGTCCTTGAGTTGCGAGGGCTAGATGATGCAGCGTTGTGGCCATTACAGATTGATTCCAGTAGAGTTGACTGTTGCAGGCGAGTAGTTAATTTTTTGATCCAGGTAAGTGGTTTGGTGGAGATATTTCAGTTCTTTTTTCAGTGGCTGGTTGACTTCCACAGTCAGAGCGGGGGTTTTAGATATTCCTGCAAAAGATGGTTATTATTTTTTCCCTCACAGCACACACACACACAGACCAACACCAGCAGGTTGTAAGCAAGCAGGCTTTTAACCCCCTCATATGTATATTTCAAGAGGACCAGAATCCACTAGTCTCATTTTTGAATCTCCTTGACACTAAGGGGCAATTTAGCATGACCAATCAACCTAACCCGCACATCTTTAGACTATGGGAGGAAACCGGAGCACCCAGAGGAAATCCACGCAGACACGGGGAGAATGTGTAAACTCCACACAGACAGTGACCCAAGGCTGGAATTGAACCCGGGTTCCCGAAACTGTGAAGCAGCAGTGCTAACCACTGTGCCACCGTGCCACCCTGGTGGAGGCAGGATCATTAAATATTTTTAAGGCTGAAATATATTCTTGACTGGCAAGAGAGTCAAAGTGTATCGGTGGTCCACAGGAAAGTGCAGTTGAGGCCACAAGCAGATCAGCCATGATCTTATTGATTGGCAGAGCAGGCTTGAAGGGGCCGACTGGCCTACTCCTGCTCCTCATTTGTTCATACGTAGCAGGACGTAACTGAGATTTACCCCTCTCATCTAGACAATTATATACAAGGTCTTTGAAATGGGATAGCAATTATGTTCCTTTGTCTCTACCAGAGGTAATCAGTTCACTAATGTCCCTTAGGGAAGGAAATCTGCTGTCCTTATCTGGTCTGGTCTACATGTGACTCCAGAGCCACAGCAATGTGATTGATTTGCAAGGCCATTTAAGAGTCATTCAGTTTCAAGGGCAACCAGGGATGGGAAATAAATGCTGACCAGCCAGCAATGCCCATGTCCCAGGAATAAATTTTTTAAAAGTCTTAGGATGCCTTTAGAAGTGTCTGGTCTGGAAGCACAGTGAAGAGATCCATTGTCCCTTTGAGCATTCCTGTCGGTGGCTAACTTCATATTCTCCACCATCATCCAGGATTGTATCCATTTTAAAATATAGCACTCAGGTCTGTGCAAAATTCCATTGTTTTCCTCCATCACCATGAGTTCGGCCAGCCTTTTCTGTTCCCTTGGCTGAGGGGCCATTCCTTGTGAGCAGGCCATGCTGATGAACGTTGGCAGGCCATACCATCATGCAACTCATTGCATGTTGAGTTGAATCATGTCCACATCTGGCCTTTTCACACTCACTCAATGGACAACAATCTAGAGTGGCAATGCTGTATGGTTTATTTCACCTTCATTTCCCTCCCATTCATGGGGGAGATGGTGGCATCGTGGTAATGTCACTGGACTAGTAATCTAGAGCTCCAGGCTACAGCTCAGGGAACATGAGTTCAAATCCCACCACAGCAGTTGGTGGAAATCAAATTCAATTAATACATTTGGGATTTCATGGTGACCATGAAACTATCATCAATTGTCTTAAAAGCCCATCTGGTTCACTGATACCCATTTCGGGAAGAAAATTTGCTGTCCTTACGCGGTCTAGCCTACATGTAACTCCAGACCCACAGCAATGTCAAGTAGCTGAGCAAGACACTCATTTCAAGGACAATTAGAGTTGGGCAATAAAGACTGGTCTTGCTGGCCACACCCACAATCCGGGAAAAGAAAAGGAAAAGAAAATCCCTAGCCCAGCCGAGGAATATTGAGGCCCATTCCAGGCCCAGTTGCTGTCCTGAGATCTGTATGGAGTGGAGTGGAAATGGGACCTTCGAGGCTTTACAGACAGCACTACAACAACAACCTTTAAGCACTCAGACACCAGGAGCACACTGAATCATCACTGAGGGATCGGATTCACGGGATATATAAACAGCAAAATAAGCAATGCCAGGGATCAGGCTTTGGCACTGCAGGTTTGAGTGTGAGGTCTCTGAATGGCCTGATTCCCTATTACTCCCATTGGATGGAATTACAGGGAATCAAGTTGTTTCCCAAACACTCCCAGTGCACGAAATTCCAGAGATTGCTTTTCATATATTTCGTAAAGTTTATTTATTTGTCACAAGTAAGGCTTACATTAACATTGCAATGAAGTTACTGTGAAATTCCCCTCGTCGCCACACTTCAGTGCCTGTTCGGGTCAATGCACCTAACCAGCAAGTCTTTCAGACTGTGGGAGGAAACCAGAGCACGCAGAGGAAACACACACGGACACAGGGGGAACGTGCAAACTCCACACAGACAGTGACCCAAGCCGGGAATCAAACCCGGGTCCCTGACGCTGTGAGGCAGCAGTGCTAACCACAGTGCCACCCACTGTAGACAGTATTTCTGTGAACAAATCCATCAGTCCCTCCCCACAGTCTCAGGACTATGAGATTGACTGAAAAATTCCACAGGTCTGCTTCAACTGCTTCCCTCGTTTGAGTTCATCTGATACAATGTCCTTTAGGCAGAAAATTAACTAAAGCCCTGTCATAATCCTTCGCATTCCTCAGGCAGGAGATTAAGGCATACCTTGCCCTCACAGTGTTCTGGGTCAAAGATTATGCAAGTTTAAAGCTCGTGGTGTCCTTGAGAAGATGTTTGCGCTGTAGCTGGGCAGGATATAAAGTGACCACTGCATGAATGATTGACTATGAAAGAAGCTGTTCAGACTGACAGCTGAGAAATTGTTAGGATTCCAACCCGAGGTGGCCTGGTCTCTGCTAGGCCACTGGAGTTGTAAATGGCCAATGCTTCATTCAGCTAAAAATGCATGAAAGCAAAGGGGTACCTGCTTGCGTTTGACTGCTTGGATGGAGTCACTCTCCAGTAACTTCCACTTTCTCTCTACCAGCCCCTGCCTCACCCCCTCCCCTCCCCGTCAGTCAACAAGAGAATATTTAATCTTTCCGCCCCTTCCCCATTACCCTCTGTTTATCTTTCCCCTCTCTGTGAAAATCGGCTGCCTCATTTCCTACATTACAATGGTGGCGACACTTTAAAAGCACCTTTTGGCTATGGAGATCTTTGCAGCATTTTGAGTTTGTGAAAGGCTATATTTCAACACAGATTACTCCCTTCTTATCCAATGAGATAAACCCTTTGTTGACTTCCCCCAAGCTGGCCATTCACAACTTCTCAACCCAGTTATTAAATGCCAACAACTTACTTGTCTGTGGTGGAGAATCAGACAGACCCAAGTCCTTTCTAGCAGGACTCACTAGGTGGTGTTATGCAGCAGGAAGCCTCTTGTCCCTGCAGTTGGCATTGCAGCCAATGAATGCACCTCTACTGTCCAACAAATACCATTGGAAAGGCTTCTTCAAAGCAGCACAACTGAGACCAGGCACTTTGAGCTACATCAGGACAGAATGTGGAATCTTTCTGCTATATGATCGCTCATTAACACAGCACAGTGAATTTACACACACTGCAAAGGATTGTGCTATGTTGATAAGTTCCAAACCTAAGACTTCTACCATCTAGAAAGACAAGGACAGCAGACACTATCACCTGGAGATTCCACTCCTTCCTGACTTGGAAATATATCACCGTTCCTTCATTGTCACTGGGTCAAAATCCTGAAACTCCCTCCCTAACTGCACATTGGATGCACCTGCACCTCATGGACTGCAGCAGTTCAAGAAGGGAGCTCACCGCCACCTTCTCAAGGCCAATTAGGGATGGGCAATAAATGCTGACCTAGTCAGCGGCACCCACATCCCATGAATGAATATTTTAAAAATTTGAATGGATTTTTATAACACTGCTAAGCTCTAATGCAAAACAATGTAAACATTCTCGGATTCCCTGTGTGGGTGAATGCACCACCTGAGGTGACACTGAGTCACTCACAGGGAGATTCCCACTGTGACATTCATTCTGAGCTGAGTTGGTTAATCTTAAATGCAAGACTTAGGAAAGGGGAAATCACAGTGCAGTGCCTTACCCCTGATCTGTATCTGGCAAACCCAGCTGGATAGTAATTGTGGGACACTGGGTCAGGGCAGATTTGGGCTCAGAGGTATTAGCAGCTGCTGAGGGAAATGGACACTTCTTCAGTATGATACTGTAGGGTTTGGACCTTTCCCCCAACATTGGACAACTATCTTCAGTGAGCTGTGGGAAAACTCATAGCGAAATTGTCAGAGAGAAAACCAAAATGAATATATTCTCAATTCATTGAGAATCGTCCTCAGGTTCCCCTTGCCCCTCCTCCTCCTTTTGGTCAGCGCTGTGTCACCTGGGTTCTCTCTCCACAGAAGTGGCTTCAAGCAGCGATTCTCACAATTGTTCTTAACCACTTTCCCCGGAGCTGGTGCACAGCCTCAGTTCCTGGAAGCATATGGAGCCCACAAACCCTCCCATTACCCTCCTGCGCCAACTGACACGGTACTGAAAAAGCCCGGCTGCTCCTTAAAACGTTCTTGTGGTTTTACAGTAACGTACGGTTGTTGCAGGTGCCGGGGGAGGGCGGTGGGGGTGGGGGGTATTCTGCAATCCAAATGGCCTGCTTTACTTTCCCTTGCAATGAGTCTGGTGGTTCAGACAAATCCTTTTGCTTGGTGCTGTTTCATAGAACAACACCATGACCATCAAGGTGTTCAGGATAATTGAAGCAATTGGTAGGATCAATGGAGATAAACTATTTCCTACATGGACGAGACCAGATCACAGTGCATGGGGAGGGGGCTGTGGAAACAGCCTTAAAATGAACGCTAGGCTATTCTGACGTTGAGAGACACTTCTTCACACACAAGTGGAAACTTGGAATTCACTCCCTCAAAGAGCTGCTGAAGCTGGGAGCCAGCTGAACACTTCCTAACTGGGAGAGATATATTTTGGTTAGGCAAGGATATTGTAAAGGACCTGGAACCAAAGCAGGCAAATTAGAGTTAGGAAGAGAGAATTTGTATAGCACCTACTCGCCTAAAACCAATGAGATATTTTTCACTGCAGTCACCGTTGCAAGAATCATAGAATCTACAGTGCAGAAGGAGGCCATTCAGTTCATCGAGTCTCACTGACCACAATCCCACCCAAGCCCTATACCCATAACCCCTAGCTAGCCTCCCTGATACTAAGGGGCAATTTAGCATGGCTAATCCAGCTAACCTGCACATCTTTGGACTGTAGGAGGAAACCGGAGCACCTGGAAGAAACCCACGCAGGCACGGGTAAAACATGCAAACTCCACACAGACAGTGACCCAAGCCAGGGTGCTGTGAAATAGCAATGCTAACCACTGTGTCACCGTGTCACTCATTGGTATGAAACACAGCAAGATATTTGTGCATAACAAGATCCCACAAACGGCAACACAATAATGATCAGATAATCTGTTAGTGATGTTGTTTGTGGGATAGTTATTCAGCCATGGTATATTTGAATGGGGGAATGTGTCCAATTGCTGACTGACCAGTCCTTATATTCCTATGTGGGTAACAGAGCTCCCCCTATCTCTGCTGGCATCAGGCTTGCGTCTGTACTCTAATCTTTCTGACATCACACATGTCAATTAAGCTTCCTCTTTTACTGATTACAAAGTTCAGCATGCAAAACCCAGGAGCTACGTTATATTAAGTGTTACTGAACCAAGGCGGGTAAATTATCTCATTGGATGGTGGAACAGGCTTGAGGGGCTGAATGGCCTACTCCCTACATTTCCTACGTTTACAAATAACTATTCTTCCTAAGTGAATCTACCAGTGAATGATGGCCATTAATGGAGGAATTCTCAGCTGATTCCTATCCCGCCCTCCCTTGTGTCTAAGCAACTCTAACAACACTCAAGAATCTTGACATCATCCAGGACAAAGCGGTTGGCTTGATTGCTACCCCTTCCACAAACATTCAATCCTTCCACCCTGACAAACAGTGACAGCAGTGTGTACCATCTACAAGATGCACTGCAGGAACTCATCAAGGCTCTTTAGACAGCGCCATCCAAATCCATGACTATTGCCATCTAGAAGGACAAGAGCAGCAGATACCTGGAAACACCACCACCTGGACGGTCCCCTCCAAGTCACTCACCATCCTGACTTGGAAATCTATTGCTGTTTGTTCACTGTTGCTGGGTCACCGCCACATTTTCGAAGGCAATTAGGATCATAGAATCCCGCAGTGCAGGAGGAGGCAGTTCAGCCCATTGAGTCTGCACCAACTTTCCAACAGATCATCCCACCAAGATTCTATGCCCATAGCCCCATATATTTGGCCCACTAATCCCCCTAACCTACACATCTTGGGACATTAAGGGGCAGTTGAGCATAGCCAATCCACCTAACCTGCACATCTTTGGACTTTGGAGGAAACTGGAGCACCCAGAGGAAACCCACACAGACATGGGGAGAATGTGCAAGCTCCACACAGACAGTGACCCAAGGCTGGAATTGAACCTGGGTTCCTGGCGCTGTGAGGCAGCAGTGCTAACCACTGTGCCACCCTGCTGGATGGGCAATAAATGCTGGTCTAGCCAGTGACGCCCACATCCCACGAAATTAATATTTGAAGAAGTGCTATATAAATGCAAATTATTGTTGTCTCCTGCGTAACTAGCTCCTTGTATTTTGAACTTGCTCCTGTCACTGTTCACTTCTACATTGTGTTCTTCTCTTAGGATTGTGTCCCATCCTAGCTCAAGAACATTCTCTACCCCACAACCCCCACCCCACCATCCCCGCAACACTACCAGCACCCCCCCCCCCCATCACTCCACCCCCCCATCCAGGAAATTATCTACAATTAGCCACTCCTTCAGTGGTAACTTACATCCATGATATAATGAGACATCTCTGATCCCATAGGACACTTTACACATACCAGCCAATTGAGCAGTTAAATGTGGACAACTTTGACCTGTTTTGACACAAGACTGTTTGAATCAATCAAGATGCTGAAAGTGGCATTTTCCAACAATGGCAACATATGTTTGCACTAATCTTTATGGTCAAACATATTTTCCATCACTCATTGTTTAACTGGATTACTGTCAAATGCTGCCTGACTGCTTTCATTCTCCAATTCCTTTGTCACACCTAGTTTCTCCATTCTGTCTGACATATTCCAAACTCTATCACAATGTGCCTGCCACTCTCCTTGCTCGATTTATGACTGGTCAAACAGTTGGTTCTAGTTCTGCATTTAATTTTTCACGCTGCATCGCACCCCACCTCCCCCCCACGCCCCCAAAAGGCCTTTCAAAACATCAGCCCACGTCTCTCTGACTTTCAGGCATTTATTAGCAGTGACGACTTCAGTTCTTTTGTTCAATGCTAACTGCAATCAAAGTCTCACCTGCGATCTTACACAGTGCCTGGAGTCTTCATCACGTGACCACCTGCCTCTAACCATCCCGCCCCCACACTGCCACCATTGGTGAGTCGACGTGTCCATCGCCATAGTGCGCTGCCATCTCCCACCAATCAGAAAGTGACCGCAATCTTCGTTACCTTTCCTCACTGTCACCGTTTGTCACATGTCTGATATTACTATAACAAATGAACAAGGGGATTTCGAGGGAGTTTGAAATACACTTTCTTTTTAATTAAAGCAAAATAGTGCAGGATGCTGGAATATTCTTTTACTGCCCCTTGGATTTTTCTCCTGGGTTACTAGACAGCAGTGACCTGGAGATCAATCCTTCACTCCTGGAGAGTCCCGGGCAATCCTGGAGGGTTAACAACCCGATCTCTCAGAGACAATAAGGCACTGTCCTGCACTTGCCTATTTCGCTCGTGTCTCCCAGGGCACCGAGAGCATTTGTATCAATCCCATCAGTCACCAGCAGGTGACTCTGCTCCACATTAGACACATGACTGTGTGAAAGAAGGGCCCACGAAGTGGTAGAGCCTGTATCGTTTCACACTTTCTTCCTGCTTGCAAAGTTAACATTGCTCTGTGCTGATATATGGATTGGTGAATTAATCTCGCTTTGTGTTTTTGAAATTTTAAGTTCTGACTGAATTCACTTGTCGCCTGCCACCTGCATCCTCCGCATCTCCACCCTCCCCACGCCCCCCCCCCCCCCACCCAACCTCCCTGACATGATGGGATGGTGTGATCACACTGTGATCTGATAACACACACGCATACTCGCAAACCAGCTGGCACCCCATGTAAAATAACTCTTTATCAATTTCTTTCCTGGGATGTGGGGTTTTGCTGGTAAGGTCAGCATTTGTTGCCCATCTCTAGTTGCCCTTGAGAAGTGGTGGTGGTGGTTCGGATTTGGAATACCAGGCCTGGCAGTGTGCTGGAGGCAGGTTCAATCAAAGAATTCAAAGGAAAGTTAGACTGTTGCCTCAAAAGGAAGAATGTGCAGGGTTATGGGGAGAAGGTGGGAAAATGACACCCGGTGAGTTAGCTCAATCAGAACTGGTGCTGACATGATGGGCCAAATGGCCTCCTCCTGCACTGTAACAACTCTGTGATTCCGTGAAGGTGAACTGTTGCAATCCCTGAGATGAAGGTACACCCACAGTACTGTTAGGGAGGGAGTTGCAGCATTTTGACCCAGCGACAGTGAAGGAACGATAATATATTTCCAAGTCAGGATGGTGAGTGACTTGGAGGGAAACCTGCAGGTGGTGGTGTTCCCATATATCTGCTGCCCTTGTCCTTCTATAGTTAGCGGTCACAGATTTGTAAAGTGCTGTCGAAGGAGCCTTGGCGAGTTGCTGACATTTACGCAGGCATTTTCTTTAAAAGCAGTTTGCTGCAGTGGAGAAAGGAAGAATTTTGCACAATTAAAGAAGCTGCTGTTATCATGGTGATGATTTTGCCAAGTTTTGCAAGCAGAGCACCCAAGGGTGACCAGTGATGGAGCCGGGTTTGATGGATTGGGAAGTGGAGAGAAGATTTCAAAGCCGAGATTGGGCCTTGCTTGACAGGACGGGGAATAAACTGTGGAGCTTGCAGACTCGCAGGCTGGACCTGGAGGCCAAGGACAGCTGACAAGGGTGTGGTATGGAAGCAATCCTCCAAACTCATATAAACTGACATTGAAGTGATTGTCAGCGTCATGTCCTCTACCACAAGCCCCCATCATTGACTGAGCCTGATTCTAGTTTCAGATGTTAAGTAAATTTACATGGAAAGAGGTAAGCACATCTGTTGAAAAGAAACTAGGCCTGTCAGAACTCCACACCGCCCGTTGCTAATCCTCTCCGAGAACTGTCAAACAGGAAACTGATCCATCATATTCCCCAGCCCATCCAACCCCAGGTAATTAATCACCCGGGAAAGGCAAGAAAGTAAATTAAGAAACACGGGGCCAATTTGGTAGTGTGGAGGGTTGGGGGTAGTGGGGGAGGTTGGGGAGGAAGGGGAGTGGATAAATTCTTCTCCAGCTCCCCATTAGGTGATCTAGGAGATCACGTTCGCCCCAGTACTTCTATACAGTGCTGACCGAGTTTGAACCTTCTAAGCTGAAAGGAGATATTGGTTTCAGCCCAGGCAACATCTGCCTGTGCTGCATTTTCCCGAAGTGTAGCACAAACGGTTGGAGGCTGTCACTGGGCCGGGTGCGGTGGAGGAGCTGTCTCTTCACTTGCTTACCACCACAATGCTGACAAGTCATTCTGAAACCTCGGTGCAGGGCGTCAAACCAGAATGTAGGACACACCCAAGGGTGAGAAGATGGGTCGGTTGAAACAGTCACGAGATGCCAGCAAGCTTTTCCTTGGGATTACTGGAGGAGTTAAAGATTGGTGGGGTGGGGGTGTTGTGGGTGGTGGGGCGACATGGCATTTGTGGGTGGAGGGCATTATTGGGTGCATGGGGGTGGGGGAGGAGCAGCACAGAGACCAGATCCTGGAAAGGTTTAAGATCCAGTTGGAACACCAACTGCTGAGGCACAGTCACTATCGCAATGAAGGAAATGCAGCAATTTGCACACAGCAAGATCCCACAGATGACACCAAGTGGCATAGTGGCATAGTGGACAGTGAAGAAGGTTATCTAGGATTGCAACGGGATCTTGATCAATTGTGCCAGTGCACTGTGGAATGGTAGATGGAGATTAATTTAGAAAAATGCGAGGTGATGCATTTTGGTAGATTGAACCAGGGCAGGACTTACTCAATTAATGGTAGGGCGTTGGGGAGAGTTATAGAACAAAGAGACCTAGGGGTACAGATTCATAGCTCCTTAAAAGTGGAGTCACAGGTGGACAGAGTGGTGAAGAAGGCATTCGGCATGCTTAGTTTCATTGGTCAAAACATTGAATTCAGGAGTCGGATGTCTTGTTGAAGTTGTACAAGGCATTGGTAAGGCCACACTTGGAATACTGTGTACAGTTCTGGTCACCCTATTATATAAAGGATGTTATTAAACTAGAAAGAATACAGGAAAGATTTACTAGGATGCTACCGGGACTTGATGGCTTGCATTATAAGGAGAGGCTGGATAAGCTGGGACTTTTTTCCCTGGAGCGTAGGAGGCTTAGGGGTGACCTTATAGAGGTCTATAAAATAATGAGGGGCACAGATCAGCTAGATAGTCAACATCTTTTCCCAAAGGTAGGGGAGTCTAAAACTAGAGGGCATAGGTTTAAAGTGAGAGGAGAGAGATACAAAAGTGTCCAGAGGGGCAATTTTTTCACTCAAAGGGTGGTGAGTGTCTGGAACAAGCTGCCAGAGGTAGTAGTAGAGGTGGACAATTTTGTCTTTTAAAAAGCATTTGGACAATTACATGGGTAAGATTGTTATAGAGGGATATGGGCCAAACGTGAGCAATTGGGACTAGCATGGTAGTTATAAAAAAGGGCAGCATGGACAAGTTGGGCTGAAGGGCCTGTTTCCATGCTGTAAACTTCTATGACTCTATGATACAAACAGCAATGACCAGGTACTCTTTTTTTAATGATGTTGGGCGAGGGATAAATATTGGCCTAGTCACTGGGGCAACCATCCTTATTACGCTTCAACATAGGGCCATGGGATCTTTTAAATTCAGCTGAGAGGATGGTTTAATGTTTCACTTATCTTTGAAAGTGCAGCACTCTCTCAGTGTGGCACTGTAATGTCAGCCTAGGTTCTGAGCTCTGAACTGGGAATTTAATTTTTTAGGGGAATTTCACAGTAACTTCAATGCAGTGTTAATGTAAGCCTTACTTGTGACTAATAAATAAACTTTAACTTTAATCCATGACTCACTGCCTCGGAGGTAAGAGTGCTACTAACTGGATCCTCATGCTGAGTGGAATTAGCGCAATTAGACAACACATTTTTCTCCTTCCCATCTTTCCTCCCTCACCTCATGCTTCCCATTCCTCGTGGATCCTGTATATATGAACTCTTAAAAGGCATTCAGTAGAGTACCATACAGGAGCATTGTTAAGTAAAATTGACCCATTGACAGGAACAATGGGTGGTGGTGAATGGACATTCTTCACTCCGAGAGGTGGTTTTCTCTGCTGTTCCCCAAGCATCAGTTTTGCAGCCTTTCCATTTTTATAAACAACTCAGAGTTGGGTGCAGACAGCAGCATTATAAAGTTTGCAGATGATACAAAACTTGGCAAAATAGTAGATGGTGATGAGGATAGTTATAGGCTTCAGGATGCTGTAGACAGGATAATAAGATAGACAGAAGTGTGACAGATGGAGTTCAATGAGTCGAGGTGTGAAGTGATGAACGATGGGAGGACCAACATGAAAATACAGTACGGTATAAATGGCATGATTTTGAAAAGTGTAGAGAAACCTTGATGTCCACATACGCAAATCCTTAACACAATGCTGAAAAAGGAAACATACTGTTGAGGCTTTTTGTCTTGCACTCAGGACAGCCGCATTCACATACAGGGCCTTATCCTTTGCAGACAGTTGGAGCAGGTCCACACATTGTGACTTTTTTAGCTAAACAAAAGCTTGGAGGACAGCCATTCCCTGGTTCATTCCCCATGGCAATGCCTTGGCCAATCCAAGTTGACCTGCTGGGTTTGAATTTAAACAAAAGCTTGGCAGTTAACTGTTCCCTGGTGCGCTCTCCATGGCAATGCCTCAGAATTAGAGTCCACTTGCTAACCAATCAGCACCCTCTTCTCATGCAGTATAATTTTTTTTCCCTTTGAGATTTGGTATTCTTGCAAATTTGGCATGATGAGTGCAAGCTTCGACAGTATGTCCCTTTTTTCAGCAATATTCAACTTCTGGTGAGGTGATAAACTGGTTAAAACGCATATGAATTACCTGGATTAATAAACAGAGAAATGGAATATGAAAGCAAAGAGAGCAGGCTTGAAGTTTATAAATTACTGGCTAGGCCTCAGTTACAGTATCCTGAATAATTCAGGGCACCACACTTCAGGAAAGATGTAAAGATCTCTGGAAGATTACAGAGGAGGTCTGGTAGGATGTTGCCAGGGATGAGGGACTTCAATTATGGGGAGAAGTTGAAAAATTTAGGTCTGTTCTCTTTGGAACAGAATCATAGAATCCCTATAGTGCGGAAGGAGGCCATTTGGCCCATCGAGCCTGCACCGACAACAATCCCACCCAGGTCCTATCCCCGTAACCCCGCACATTTACTATTGTCAATCCACCTAACCTACACATCTCGGGACACTAAGGGGCAATTTACCATGGCTAATTTCACCTAACCTGCACATCTTTGCAGTGTGGGAGGAAACTGGAGCACCCGGAGGAAACCCATGCAGGCATGGGGAGAACATGCAAACTCCACACAGTCACCCAAGGCCAGAATCGAACCCGGGTCCCTGGTGCTCTGAGACAGCAGTGCTAACACTGTACCACCATGCCGCCCAGTAGTAGCGACAGTGGTCTGTCTAAGGGCTGGTCCTGAACTCATTTCTTAATGCCCCACACTCTTGTACTTTCCTCTTGAGTTACTTGAGGAGCCTCCTATTTTAAGCTCATGATGTGGAGATGCTGGCACTGGACTGGGGTGGGCATAGTAAGATAAAAGCAAATTACTGCGGATGCTGGAGTCTGAAACCAAAAGAGAAAATGCTGGAAAAGAGCTGACGTTTGTCAAAGCAAGGATGACAAAGGGTCATCTGGACTCAAAACGTCAGCTCTTTTCTTTCCTTACAGATGCTGCCAGACCTGCTGAGATTTTCCAGCGTTTTCTCTTTTGGGCACAATAAGAAGTCTCTCAACACCAGGTTAAAGTCCAACAGGTTTATTTGGTATCACGCACTTTCGGAGCACTGCTCCTTCATCAGGTGAGCCCTTCTGCACTATAGGGATTCTATGATTCTGTTCCAAAGAGAACAGTCCTAAATTTTTCAATCTCTCCCCATAATTGAACTCCCTCATCCCTCGAAACATCCTACTGGACCTCCTCTATAATCTTCCGGAGATCTTTACATTTTCAAACTCAGTGAACAATATGACTCGGGCGAAGAATACACCAGGTAAAGTCCTCCTGTGTGCTTGAAGAAAACACAAGCCCTTTTCCAAAAGGATCCTCCGTCTTTAAGCTGACCAGGAAGGGCAGGTTTGCTAACTGTATATATGACATGAACCAACAAATAGGAACATAGAAGCAGGAATAGGCCATTCGGTCCATTGAGCTGCTATGCCATTTAGTTAGATCATAGGTCATCATCTACCTCAACACCACTTTCCTGTGCTATCTCCATATCAGTCGTGATCCATGAAGTTGAACATTGCTCACCTGCCATGTTAAATTGAACCCAATGAAGATTGTGATGTTATTGAATCCTAATCCATTTTCCCAGACTGGAAGCAGATTATCCTCAATCCTGAGAGACTGCCTGAGAAGAAGAAGACTCTTTTTGAAAACAGGCACCATTTTAGCCTGCTTTAATCTGCCAAGACCTCACCACTGTTGGTCAACTTCCTCACAATGACCAGAAATATTTCACAAAGCATTTTCTTTATCTCTAACCAGGATGTATTTCATTTGAACCCGACAGGGGGAAAAGCTCAGTTTACATTCTGCTACATACAAACAAATGAGGAGCAAGGGTAGGCCACTTGGCCCCTTTAGCCCGCTCCACCATTAAATAAGATCATGGCTGATCTGCTTGTGGCCTCAACTCCACTTTCCTATGAACCTCCAATACCCTTTGACTCTCTTGTCAGTCAAGAATATATCTAATTCAACCTTAAAAATATTTAATGACCCTGCCTCCACCAGGGTGACATGATGGCGCAGTGGTTAGCATTGCTGCCTCACAGCGCCACGGACCCGGGTTCAATTCCAGCCTTGGGTGACTGTGTGGAGTTTGCACTTTCTCCCCATGTCTGCATGGGTTTTCTCCAGGTGCTCTGGTTTCCTCCCACACATCTCAGAACACTAAGGGACAATTTAGCATAGCTAAACCAGATCAGGGGAGATGAGGAGATTTAAGGAAAGGCATTTAAGGGGAGGCAGTGGAGTGGTGGTATTGTCACTGGACTAATAATCCAGAGACCCAGGGCAAGATCTGGGGACCTAGGTTCAAATCCCATCATGGCAGCTGGTGAAATTTGAATTCAATAAAATCTGGAATTGAATGTCTAATAGTGACCATGAAATGATTGTCATAAAAACCCATCTGGTTTCACTAATGTCCTTTCAGAAGGAAATCTGCCATCTTTACCTGGTCTGGCCTACATGTTTCTCTGGACCGGGAGTTGCCTGTGAAATTAAAGATAGATAATAAATGTTGGCCCAGCCAGCAATGACCACATCCTGTAAATATTTCTTTTAAACTGGATCTGGAAGGCATTGCTTGGAAGAGTGGCAGGAGCTAGATTCAATAGTAACTTTCAAAAAGAAAAATTGGATAAATACTTGAAAAGGACAAATTTGCAGGGATGTGGGGAAAGAATATGGGAAGTGGGACCAATTGGGTAACTCTTTCAAGGAGCTTGTACATGGGTATATGGCTGAATGGCCTGGTTCTGTGTTATGCAATTTGATGAGCACTTTCAAACTTAGTAGAGGGTTGGGTCGGGAGGAGGGGCTGGGTGGCATCTTTCTGGGTAAACAGAGGACAAATGATTTTTCTTTTGTCAAACTGGGGTTGATTTTCAACTTCACGTTGCGATTTAAAGCCACCTTTGTAGTGAAGAACCAAGAGAAAGTGAAAACGGGTGGTTTCTTTAGTGGGCGACATCAGTGCAAATCCAACCCCATTATTTTGGCCGAATGCTAAAATTTGATGAGGAAAGTCAATGGGGCATTGGGAATGTCGCAGTTGATTAGTAACTAACATTATCAAAAGGGCAACAGAGCAAAAGCCACAACTCCATGTTCAATCATGGAATTCATCCTCCGGAGTAAGGGTTACCTGCCAGTAAATAACCTGCTGCCTGATAAGAAACTATGTGTTGGACAAACAAGAAGACAAGAAATTACTCCGTACACTTTGGTTGTTGAGTGTCCCTTCGACACCCAGTGTTTTGTTACCTTGGCAACGGTCGGAAGGTCTGACAGGACAGGTGAGGGCTTGTCATTGAAGTAAGGTTAAATATTTGGGCGACCTTTGATCTCACCTTTGAACCAAGTGGGCGACAGATGAGAAGTGAACCTGCAAACATTGTTTCCTTCAAAATGCAAATGTGCACTTAGATAAGAGCAAAGCCAGGCCATTCGATATGGGCTGGTACGGTCTGAAAGACTCTTCACAATGGATTTCCAGGCTGTAATTCAAAACAGCCCATGCAGAAGTAAATTAAAGGGGTGCTTACATCAGGAAACAGCTTTTGCAAAGCTCTTCTCCTGCCCCTCCCATTTGAAGGTGGGAGGGCTCCTTACTGCCACAATCCCACATACACTGGAAATGAACTTTGTGCAGGGTCGCCAGCCCCTCAGTCCCTGCCTTGGAGCAATGCCTACAGATCATTGACAGGCAACCTCGGCCACTGAGTGGGCCATGCAAGTGACCCTCCTTCATCTCAAGATTGAAATCAGGCTTGTTCACTAACCACGACCCCATGAATAAGATTCAATGCATCTGACGGTACGGTGGTGCGGTGGTTAGCACTGCTGCCTCACAGCGCCAGGGACTGGGGTTCGATTCCTGGCTTGGGTCACTGTCTGTACGGAGTCTGCACATTCTCCCCATGTCTACATGGGTTTCCTTTGGGTGCTCCGGTTACCTCCCACAGTCCAAAAGACGTGCTGGTTAGGTGAATTGGCCATGCTAAATTCTCCCTCAGTGTACCCGAACAGGCGCCGGAGTGTGGCGACTGGGGGATTTTCACAGTAACTTCATTGCAATGTTAACATAAGCCTACTTGTGACACTAATAAATAAACTTAAAAACATTTTAAAAACACCGATTATTTCATAACAACTTTTGAAAGTACTTAATCATTCAGATATTAATGGAACTTTCAGCAACTTCAAATAGCAAAAACAAAATAAATATTTACACTTTGGATACAGATGGATCACATGGCTCTCACTGTCAATGTTGCGCGTAATCAGCATGCATCTCACTTCACATGCCCTTGCTTTACATGCATATCCATAGAATTCTTACAGTGCAGAGGAAGTCATTCGGCCCATCGAGTTTGCACCAACTCTTCAAAAGAGCATCCCCACCCAGGCCCTCCACCCCCTGCCCTATCCCCGTAACCCTGCGTATTTACCATGTCAAATCTCCCTAACCTACACATCTTTGGACACTAAGGGACAATTTAGCATGGCTAATTCACTTAACCTACTCATCTTTGGACTGTGGGAGGAAACTGGAGCACCCGGAGGAAATCCATGCAGACATGGGGAAAACGTGCAAACTCCACACAGGCACCCAAGGCCGGAATTGAATCTGGGTCTCTGGCACTGTGAGGCACTTAAAGCACAATTATTATCTGAAGTATCACTTCAGAAAAAAGTTACGTGGATGGAAACAGGCGGAATGTGGCAACCCTGCCCATGGGTAACTGGCAATAAAATGCCTCATGAGCTACACTCAGAACCCTGATGGGCCGCATGTGGCCCTGATCTGCAGGCTGCCCAGCACTGCTACAGATAATCTCCAATGGTGTTACAGGGTAGAAACCTATCAAAACAAGTGGCATCACACTGTCTTCATCTTAGACACCCATCCGATAATCCATTAAGTCAGGTGGAGCTGCAGGGTGTGAAGCAAATGCATATTAGGCAATTGGTGTCCTTCCACTCAAGGCTGAATACTACCCCCTCCCAACTCCTTTGTTACACCCTAGATGCCTATCCCAATCAACAATCCTTCAAGTGTGAGCCTCCACAGTAGGCTATTTGACCATAGGGGCATCGTGGCAAAGGTTTACTCAGCCCTCAACCAACATTCAGTAGGAATCACTGGATGGCAATCACAAGGGATGACTGTGGCAGACTTTTCCTCACCCAAGCAAAGTTCAGAGGTCATTAGGTACAGTGTCTTGCTTCATACAGCCCTAGCTAAGATCGACGTTGGCCAGGGATCCAAACTGACCTTTTCTTTGTCTGCAGCGCATTCAGCAGTATATTCATCGACTGAGTCACCACAGTCTACTCTTACTCTGGGAGCTTCTCCCTGTAAGACTGATCACAGATTTTAATTATGCTACACACATTTATTATTTAACATTTGTCATGTTTAGTTTTGGAAGGCATGCAGGAAGATGTTTAATGCTATTCAGGACCTTTATGGCAAAAGATCACAGAGTCCGATAAATCTAGCTGGCCGTGTTACACCTTACCAACCCCTACTCCCAGACCAATGCCTTTGTTCTTTCAGGGATGCCCTCTAGTTATTGATTCACAGGCCAGTGGGAAAAAGATTTAGCCTGTCAAAACTATCCATTTCTTCTCTCAACCTACCATGTTCTAATGAAAAGCAGTGAACAGCTCTTGACTGGACTTGACACATTCCTTACCAAGATCTTTTTAGGGTCAGGAGTTTAGTTCTCTGGGACTCTATGAGCTAGTTTAACCCTATAATGTCAGGTTGCCTGCAGCTTTCTGTTCCAGCACTGTGATAATAGCTGACTTATTCACTCCCTGGATCTATTTCTGGGCAGATTTTATTTTGGGCAAGCGGGTGGGTGGTTGGGGAGTTGCGAAGGAGGTTACTCATGTTTACCATCATCGAGCTGGTCACCGAGGGTGCTGGGAAACGGAACGGCAAGAGTGACCGAGGGTTAAATTGGGGGGGAGAAGCCACCTTTCACTGTCAGAGGCTGCCTCTCAGCACCCCAGCTCTGTGCTGCCGATTCCCTCTCACTGACCGAATTCATCCACCCCATCTTTTCCCAATCGGACAAAAACAGTTCAGACCAGGATTCTCATTTCCCACTTCTCACTGTGTTTTTTCTCCTCCTGGATTCTCTGCCCAACTGCCCCCGCCACTCCCATATCCCCCGCCCAAAACAGCTGAAGCTTCACTGAGCCACAGTCCACTGGTGCCAGCCACCCTCCAGTAATTTTGGCGAACACTCCCTGTTAGTGAGGCTGCGCAGTGAATGTTGCCAGGCTATTCAACTTCGAGAACCTTCATAGCCGAGTCCTGTCGTGTCTTTATCTGTCACTCCGGCCTGCACATTCTAGTGGGAGTCAGTCAGGAGTGTGACTGTGGTCTGTTTTAACTCTCCCCAACCCCGACATGCTGAGGTCAGTTGGTAGCTCCCAGTTGCTGCCCCTAGCTGAGGTGTGTGAACACACCTAAGAGCAAGTCCAGGCCTTCTTTTTGTACGACTTGGCTCCTCATCTTGCATTTAAAAAGGAAGAAAGGAAGCATGGCCTTTATGGCACTTACTGCTGTAAAGAGAGAAATGGACTGCAGCGGTTCAAGAAGGCAGCTCACCACCATCTTCTCAAGAGCAATTAGGGATGGGCAATAAATGCTGGCCTAGCCAGTGATGCCCGTATCATGGGAATTAATAAAAAAGATGTGGAAGCCAAGTTTCACCATCAACAATAAATGAAGTAATGGTGAGGGAGAAATCAGCTGCGGCTCAGATGCCAGCATTCTCCTGTCAGAATGGCCACTCCGTTCTCACATGTAGTGGAGGCTGGCACACCAATTCAGTACTGAGGAAATGCTGCACTGTTACAGGGGCTGTCATTTGGGCTAAACATTGAACTAAATCCTGGATTTTCCACCTACCCCACCACCAACCCAGTGGGTTTTAACCGCCAAAGTCTATGGGCTTTTGCATGGTTCGCCCACACTGCCTCCGGGGTATCCTTCATGAAGGGTTGACGTCGGCGGGACCAGAAGATTTCGCTGGCAGGAGAGGCCAGAATTCACGCCCTAAGCTGCTGTCTTTCTTCAGCTGGATGTAAAGAATCTCATGGCAGTATTTGAGTAAGAACAAGGAAGTGTCCCCTGCTGTGGGGCCCATATTTATCCAATAACATCCAGTCACCGTCACCTTGCTGTTTGTGGCAGCTTGCTGTGCACAAATTGGCTGCCCCATTTCCTACATTACAACAGTGACTACACTTTCATTGGCCATGAAGCAATAGGATGTCCTGAGGTCAGGAAAAAGATCAATATAGGTGCAAGTCTTTTCTTCAAATGTTGGCCAAGGTGGAACTTCCTTTTTCTTCTTCAAATAGTGTCTTGGGACCTTTAACAAAGCCACCCACCCCTCAGGAAGGTGGATAGGCCCTCAGTATAACAGCTCATCCAGAAAGACATTTTGAATACCTTAGCACCCCTCCCACCCCACCCCCAAGCACCATAATTACTTCAATCCCTGAACAATCCACCCTGCCGATCCTCCGAGCAGTGAACTATTGTGTCTCGGGGATATAATTGACCGTGAAATGATTAAGGCCACCCTTAAAGCCTCAGAAAAACCTCATAGCTTGCAGCTTGAATGTGCAACTGTGAAACACGTACCCAATCTACAGCAGCAAATTATCCCCTGCCAACCATCCCCCCCCACCCCCAGTAGTCCTGCTCCCCCCCCTCCACCCCCGGCCCACCACGACCACCCCCCCCCCTCCAAACAAAACAAAACTGTGCGTTAGTCCTTTGAAGTGAGGAAAAGCAGGATGTTGGATAATAAGCTGACTATTTTGCTTCCTGTTTTCAATCATGCTGTTGTAACCACAGAACATTAATGACAGATGGTTTCCTATTGGAGAACTCTGTGCTGTGAGGTGGAGGTCATAGGCACTGAATTCCTAACACTGAGCAGTTTATGACCATGTTGTCTGAAGATATGGAACGGGGAGGGAGAGGTGGGAAGGGGGATCAGGTTTCCATCATGTAGCAAGACCTGTACAGTTTGTGCCCTCACTTTTGCTGTGAGGAGATATTGTTACAGAGGCAGCAGCCTTTTTAAATTGAGGCCTAGCCTCGATGGGCCTTCCAACCTCAGAGCAAACACTTAGTCCGCTGCTGAGTGAACAGGTCAATTTGGTCAGGCTACCAGCTTGCTTTAGACCTCCCTCCAGCTCTAACTCCCCTGGCAGCCACCCCAGCCCACTCTCTCTATCGGGTCCTCACAAACTAAACCCCCTACTTCAATTCAAGAGGTGAATTTTCAGTGTGAAATGTGGAGTTAATAACAAATACCACAGGGATGGTACGGCCAGCACAGGCCTTACTGGTAGCTATAATAAAGTAAATTGATGTCCCGTCATTACCTGCAATGGAGAGTTCTCCCTTTCCAGCACAACAGATAGAAATAAAGCAACATACTAGTCCAGTTGGGGAGTTGGTTAGCTCAGTTGTCTGAGCAGCTAGTTAGTGATGCGGAGCAAAGCCAACAGCATGGGTTCAATTCCCATACCGGCTAAAGTTATTCATGAAGATCCGCCTTCTCAACCTTGCCCTTTGCTTAAGGTGTGGTGATCCTCAGGTTAAATCACCACCGCTGATGGTCATCTGGGACTATGGGTACTTTACCTTTCACCTCTGTTTTAGCCAATTGGAATGAGTTATGTTTGGCTTTCTGGGATTGTGAAAGGTGTTATAGAAATGCAGCTTCATTCCTTCCTTTCTATAATTCATATTGAGCTGTGACAGTAACTGTGGGCATGCTTGCCAACCATGAGGGTATCATACCTTTACCCGCTGCTGAGCTCACCCACTGTTTACACACCCACTTCCACTCGGGGTTGCTGAATGGCTACCAAGTGTGGGAACTGTGAACAATTCCTCCATTCTCTAACCCAGGGACTCATGCGGTCAGTTGTCATGCCCTAGGTAGTGAATCAATAACTGGCAGCATGTCAGGGGTCAAACCCAAGCTGCTGCTGCATGACCCATATTGCCAACAGAGGCAGAGAAAGTGTCAGTGATTCCTCTGGAACAAAAGCATGTATTGTGTTGCTCTTTCAAGGTCCTAGGGTTGCAGTGAGTTTGCCAGTGCACTCGGGAAGAAAGGAAGATTGTGAGAATCGAGGATGGGCTATCAGAAGGAGATGAATGACAGTTGAATGGAATCATTGGCTGAAGAGTGAAGAGGCTGGAATGAGGAGCGGCACGGTGGCGCAGTGGCTAGCACTGCTGCTTCAGAGTTCCAGGGATCCAGGTTCAATTCCAGTCTTGGGTCACACTGTGTGGAGTTTGCACATTCTCCCCGTGTCTGCGTGGGTTTCCTCCGGGTGCTACGGTTTCCTCCCACAGTCCAAAGATATGCGTGTTAGGTTGATTGGCCATGCCAAATTGACTCTAGTATCAGGTGGATTAGCAGGGTAAATGTGTGGGGTTACAGGAATAGGGCCTGGGTGGAAATGTAGTCAGTGCAGACTTGATGGGCCGAATGGCCTCCTTCTGTTCTGTAGGGATTCTATGATTCTATAAGTCCAGAAGGTTGCTGTTATAAGAAGGAACAAATTGGAGAGGGTAGGGCGAACCCCAGAGAAGCCCTACATCAATGGAACAACTTCCAAGTCGAAGACAGATTCAAAGGCTCGGAAGAAGAGTAAATCGCCATGGATGTACCTTTGCTGGGTTACAATGTCACATTGATGTACATAGTGCCCAACATATCAGAAGCAACTGGAATCCCATCTTGCTAGTTCAACGTGCAGAACATAAGAAACAGGAGGTGGAGTAGGTTATTTGGCCCTTCAAGCCTGCTTCCCCATTCAGCAAGCTCACTGCTGACCCTTGACCTCAGTTCCACCATCACATCCTGAAACTTTCTTGATTCTGTTACGGACAGAGGAGGAGAAATAAACTGAAAGCCCCAGTTCCCTTCCCCTGGTGTCTGTAATCCGTGTGCTTGTTTTGGAAAGGTGTGTTTCTGAGCCTCCTTCAGCGTATGGTTCAGTTTGAAGAGACAGCAGCAAGCTGTCACAGGGTCAAACATATAGAAGCTTATTTATTCACACACTCACTGTGAAAAAGTCTAAAGACTGCTGGCGGAATTTTCTAGTCCTTTCAGCCGATGGGATCTTCTGGTCCCACCAAGGTGACCCCCGCCCCCCCCCCCCCCACCCACTCTGCGGTGGGTTCCTTGGTGGCAGGACGGGCATCCCACACAAATCGCTGTAGACATCAGTGAGGCCAAGAGGTCCCGCAGGCAATCAATGGCAAGCTGCCTCCACTGCCACGTTATATGCCATGAGGGGAGGGGGGGAGCAGAAAATACCATCCTATGTGGCATGGTGATTAGCACTGCTGCCTCACAGCACCAGGGTCCCGGGTTCGATTCAGCCTTGGGTCTGTGTGGAGTTTCCACATTTTCCCCTTGTCTGCATGGGTTTCCTCCGGGTGCTCCAGTTTCTTCCCACAGTCCAAAGATGTGCAAGTTAGGTGGATTATCCATGGTAAATGCAGGGTTACATGGCTGGGGGGGAGGGGAGGGAAGGGCCTGGGTAAGATGGGGAGGGGGTGGGTAAGATGCTCTTTTGGAGAATCGGTGCAGACTCAATAGACCCAATGGCCTCTGCACTGTGCGGATTCTATTTTATTCTATGGTCATTCAAACACCACACACTCAGGGGAAAAATACAGTTAAAGAAGATAGTGCACTTCTACAAGTACTAATCCAAAAGAATATAGGTAACAGTTCACGCGTTTGTTATGCTATAGGATGATCAGTTAATGCAGGCATGGTAAAGAGGAGTCTTTTTCCACTCCTGAATTGTAGTTCTAGTCAATCCAAAATAGCCAAAGTCAAATATCCAGATCTTTGTAAGATTCCCTCAAAGAGATACATGAAGTCATGAAGATCGCTTTCATATCATGAAGTCAAATTTCTTTACAGATGAACATGGTGTTTTGAAATCAGGTTGGGGGGTCTAAAAAGACTTTATAATTTCCTGGTTCATAAAAGGCAAAGATGGCACAATATTTGCATCTGTCGTTTATAATGATTTTCTGCAGACTACTTTTCTTTTCTGGGAGTTCAGATCAAAACTGAGTCTCAGTGACATGATGAATACTGGTATTGTCTAACCAGGGTGGAAGTTCAAATACATCATGACACATTAGGGGATAAATGGTGGTTTTTCACACTTATTCTGTAAACAACTGGTCTCTTCGGCTCTATTGTGAAGCATTGACCTTGGAGATGAGAAGTCTAGAGATCTAATGATCCTGTATTTGAGATGGACTTCATACGAGGGCAAATGTGAATTCCACAGATAACATTCACCTTGATATGTCCAGTCCAGGGGGCAGTCCCCACCTTGGTTGATTAAATTAAAACTTTCCGGAAGCTTGAGAAAACATACATTGAATAATCAAAGGTCAGCTGACGTTTGGCAGCCATCTTCATCAGTGTCCATTTTAAAATGTAAGAGACAGTTCCAGAAGCTTCCATAGGTACACTGTCCATGGTTGAAGTTATGAATAGGACATACCTTCACTAGGCATGACAGTTCCCAATAATCTGTCCACCTCTGTGTTGAATAGACACAACACCCACAGGAGTCACATAGGCCTCTATTGCCAGTGCAGTTTGTGGTATCACTTTAGTTAGTTACTAGTTATTTACATCAAATGGACACAGCACAGAAACAGGCCATTTGGCCCATCTGGTTTCTACTGGTGTTTATGCTTCACATGAACCTCCTCCCACCTTGCTTCATACCAATCTATCAGCATACCCTTCTATCCCTTTCATCCTTATGTACTATCTTCCCATGACATCCAATGGCATTACCATCGCTGAAACCCCAACATGCACCATCCTTGGGATTGCCATTGACCAGAAATTGAACTGGACCAGCTATATAAATACTGTGGCTAAAAGAGCAGGTCAGAGGCTAAGAATCCTGCAGTGAGTAACTCACCTGCTGACTCCCCAAAACCTGTCCACCAAGACACAAGTCAGGAGTGTGATGAAGTACATTCCACTTGCCTGTATCAATGCAGTTCCAACAACACTCGAGAGACTCTATACCATCCAGGACAAAGCAGCCGGCTTGATTGATATCCCTTCCACAAACATTCACTGCAATGACAAACAATGGCAGCTGTATATGCCATCAACAAAACGCACTGTATGAACTCGCCAAGGCGCCTGAGACAGCACTTTCCAAACCCGTACCCGCTGCCCTCTTAGAAAGATGAGAGTAACAGATATGTGGGAACATCACCATCTGGAGGTTCCTCTCTTAGTCACACATCATTCTGACTTGGAAAGACATCACTTTTCTTCACCTCCCTAACAGCACTTTGGGTGTACACCACATGGACTGCAGCGGTTCAAGAAGGCAGCTACTACTATCTTCTCAAGGGCAATTAGGGATAGGCAATAAATGCTGGTCTAGCCAGCAACACCCACATCCCATGAATGAAAAAAAATTGTCTGACTTCCAGGTAAATGATTCTAGGGATAAAGAACTGTAGCTATGAGGATAGATTGGAGAGGTTGGGACTATTTTCCTTGGAGAAAAGAAGGTTAAGAGGAGACTTGATAGAGGTATTCAAAACCTTGTGGGTATGGTGAGATAAACAGGGCCTAATTTTAAGGCTGGTAAAATTGGATATCCTAAATTAAAGAATTGGGCACATTGAAATCAAACACAGTCAAACCTCAGGCAGGCCAATTATACAAATGCACAAACGTGCCTGGGCCTGACCCATCAACCACCCATCAAAGGTCGTTACACTCTACTTGAGACTTAGCAGGAGATCATGGCACCTCATTGAAATGCAATGGCCTATTGTTAGAAGCGCAGATCAAGCCAGACTTTCTGTCACCAAGAGTTCCTGTAGATACCTTATCTGATAACAAGTTCAACAACATGGAGATGGACACCTGGGGGGCGGACCCTGGTGTCCTGTCAGGCAGACATCAAGAAACCCACTGGGTATTGAAACCCCCTCCTCCGGCCAATGAGGCCCAATGAGACCTCATTGGCCGGAAGCCAGAGAAGTTTCTGGAAAGGCAAGCAGGCTGGGGGATAAAGGGACACATTTTCAGACACACTGCAGAGAAGACTCGACAGGGGAGACGGCAGTGACCATTCGGAAGACTGACCAGAGAAGGAAGGAAGGAAGAAGCGGCCATCGAGACTCACCTTCGTGACGACGGACCAGAGGGACTCAGAATCGAGTCTGCAGTTCAACCAAACCGTCTTTACGGGTAGTATACTTGAATCTGGGGTATCCTCTTGTTTTATGTGGATAATTTAAGGGTTAATAGTGTTATTATTAATAAACTTGTTGAAATCATAGAAATCATAGAAACCCTACAGTACAGAAAGAGGCCATTCGGCCCATCGAGTCTGCACCGACCACAATCCCACCCAGGCCCTACCCCCATATCCCTACATATTTTACCCACTAATCCCTCTAATCTACGCATCCCAGGACACTAAGGGGCAATTTTAGCATGGCCAATCAGCCTAACCTGCACATCTTTGGACTGTGGGAGGAAACCGGAGCACCCGGAGGAAACCCACGCAGACACGAGGAGAATGTGCAAACTCCACACAGACTTTACTTGTGTTTGTCCTTTGTCCATCTTGCAAATAAGGGCACCGGGGTAAAACCTTGGAGTAAGTAAACTGGTTGAAAGTATCTGAGAATTAACAAGTACAACAGTGGCACCCCAGATGGGACTTCGATAAGAAGTGATACGTTGCTCCGAAGTCGAACTTTCAACCCGGTATTCTCCAACACTCTGTCTGAGCCTGAATTAAGAGGGCAGATGCCCCACGTGACGGCCAGTCTTAAGTGAGTGAAGGACTAATACAGATTCAACCAGTAAATTGAGCCATAAACCCGGTGTCTGTAACACAAGGTGGACAAGCTGTGTAGTCAGAACTAGAACAGTCTCGGGAATTTGGGTAAAATCTACGGGAGGGAATTTAGTGAAAACCAGACCCCTACCCTGATCCCTTACCTATACTCAAGTGACGAATCCTAAAAGGAAATAATTATGGCCAGTCATGCTGAATGGGAGGACCTCTGGGATTGGGGTTCAAATGTCCAAATCCACCCATGGGTCCGCATTCTGTCACAACTGGCCGTAATAGGAATCCTACTTATGGCAGTGTACCTAACCATCCTCACATTTAAGTGCGCCTAATGGAAGACCGCGCGCATACAACAATTGGAAGCGGAGGTAAACACACGAGAGGAAAGGAACCAAATCAATATGATACACATGAGCTAATTCCAGGCTCAATGTGATAAAGCCTGCCAAAAGGCACAACGTGCTGTCCGTGAGAGAGAGGCTGCGCTGCAACAGGTAGAGGAAGTTAAACGTAAATGCAGCGACCTATAGGCTGCAGTAAAAGTTTTGCACAAAGCAGGAAAAGTAAAAACAGCCCACGCAACAGACCACTCCAAATGCCTGCGCGAGATTGAAGATTTAAAAGCACAACTAGCCATAAAAAGGGGGGTAATGTGTGCATACACGACCGAAACAGGGGATAGTGACCCAGGGGTAGAGTGGGGGGATTTAGAAGAGGATGCCTGCCATTATGCAACAGCTAGCGTCACTGCCGACTGGGGACCCCCACCTCCCTTCCCGGTAGTGGAACCATCGGCACCACCTAATCCAGCCTCCATCTGGGGAAACTCAGTTTCAGCTCCTAGTCCTTTTACCATCCCAAAAAGCCCAGCCACTAATCTGGTTCCCGTACCGATGAATCCGGTCACCACCCAACGACAGGATGGACAGAGCCACAATGTGACTTATGTAACTCCATACACCATGACACAGCTCACTGACATAGCTAAAGTGATTGGAGTATTTGAACCCTCCGGGGATCCACATGCTCTCTTTGACCAGGTCACCCAATATCGTGTTTTAAACGGCCTAGACGAGGCAGAAGAGGTTAAACTTATTCTGTTATGTTTAAGTCCTGCCATCCGTTCTGCCCTACTCGAACCCCAGAACATGGCCGGGGGAACCCTACCAGAAATGAAGGCGGCCGTTCTGGCTGCCATAGGCTACAATAGGGATGACCCGGTACAAGGCTGAAACAACTGCCAACAAAAGAGAGGGGAGCACCCGACAGCCTATGCTGGCCGATTATGGAACCAATTTGTTGCGGTTTTCGGCCAATCAAATCGAGTCCAGTTAAATGCATACCACCGCCCACATGGATCCGGACCCTGATAGCACACGCCACCGAGGGGTGTCGGAAAGCCTGTGAGAATTTTGATCCCGATGATAATACACACACAGAAGCCTGGGCCATCCGCAAAATGACTCGTGTGTGGGAATGGGAAATCAGACAAACAGACACCCCCAAGCCCACAAAACACGGAAAGATGAACCCAATCCACACAGACCCAGCCCCAGTTTGGCGTAACGAAGGGGAAGGTGGAAACAGGGGACAGGGAAACTCAGGGCACCCACCCCTATATATCCCAGCCAATCATCGATACAAAAAACAGCAGCCCCACGCGGAACCCCGATATATCCCCAACCCCAGGTACAGGGAACAAGATAAAAGCAACCCCAGATATGCACCCCCACAGGAACAGTGTTATAACTGTGGGCAACCCAACCATTTTGCCCGGGACTGTAGGGCACCACCAAATTTCAGGGGACCAGCAAACCCCGCACACCCATACACTATTGCTGATCGCCAACACAGGGAACCACAAGGCCGCACAGGACATAGGCCCAACTCCCGACACCGAGAACGATATAGAGCTGAGCCCAGAGGCCCATAAGCACAGTGTTATACCTGCAGGCAACCCAACCATTTCGCCCGGAACTGTAGGGCACCACCCAACTACCCCACATGACCATCTCAGTGGTTCCCCGACGATGGACCCCGACCCATGCCCCTTGAAGGACCGGGCCGACAAGCAGCTATAACCCCCACATTCCTGGCAGACAACCTAACCTACGGCGGGGAGCCCCATGAATGCCAGGTTCCGGCAATAAAAAACCCCAAGGGGCCATTTTTGCCAAAACAAAAGGGGGGAGGAGCCAGGGGAATCAGCCAAACCCAGGCTCAGGACAGTTTAAAAATTTTTGTAGATGGGTCATCCATGGTGGAAGAGGGAAACAGGAGGACAGGATGTGGGATATACATGGAAGACCAAGCAGGCCAGCCTCTCGGTATACAAGGTCATGGTAGACCACAAGAAAGCCGGGTGGTATCATGTGAACCAAATGAAGGCATTCGGCTCCCAGCAAAATTTTCACCAATACCATGTCACCCTGGAAGGAGTCTTTGAGTAACAAGGAAGCCCCAACCCTCACCCCACAGCACCGGACCTAAACCACGGTCCACAACCTGTACCCCAAGTTATCAACCCCCACCCAGTATCCCCAGGTACAGCACACACAACCTTGGTCCCCACCCCAATTTACAGGGCTTCAGGAATAAAACCCCGGCCCGGGGACCCCGACGGAAAGGATGGGGAACCCGCAAACCTTACCCCCTGGTACTGGGACTCCCAGAACCGTTTGACCCGGCGCTCACTACCAGAGGTGGTAATGCAGTGGGTACCTGGCAGCCAAAGCCCGCCCATATAGGTTCCCTCCACTGAGAAAGAATCAGGACATCACAGTCCCGATTGTAAATAGCTGTATCCGTCCACTCCACGCATCACCCAATTGAAAAGGGTTTCTTATCTGCCCACATTATAAGAACAAAGAACAAAGAACAGTACAGCACAGGAAACAGGCCCTTCGGCCCTCCAAGCCTGTGCCACTCCTTGGTCCAACTAGACCAATCGTTTGTATCCCTCCATTCCCAGGCTGCTCATGTGACTATCCAGGTAAGTCTTAAACGATGTCAGCATGCCTGCCTCCACCACCCTACTTGGCAGCACATTCCAGGCCCCCACCACCCTCTGTGTAAAAAACATCCCTCTGATATCTGAGTTATACTTCGCCCCTCTCACCTTGAGCCCGCGACCCCTCGTGATCGTCACCTCCGACCTGGGAAAAAGCTTCCCACTGTTCACCCTATCTATACCCTTCATAATCTTGTACACCTCTATTAGGTCTCCCCTCATTCTCCGTCTTTCCAGGGAGAACAAGCCCAGTTTACCCAATCTCTCCTCATAGCTAAGACCCTCCATACCAGGCAACATCCTGGTAAACCTTCTCTGCACTCTCTCTAATGCCTCCACGTCCTTCTGGTAGTGCGGCGACCAGAACTGGACGCAGTACTCCAAATGTGGCCTAACCAGCGTTCTATACAGCTGCATCATCAGACTCCAGCTTTAATACTCTATACCCCGTCCTATAAAGGCAAGCATACCATATGCCTTCTTCACCACCTTCTCCACCTGTGTTGCCACCTTCAAGGATTTGTGGACTTGCACACCTAGGTCCCTCTGTGTTTCTATACTCCTGATGACTCTGCCATTTATTGTATAACTCCTCCCTACATTATTTCTTCCAAAATGCATCACTTCGCATTTATCCGGATTAAACTCCATCTGCCACCTCTCCGCCCAATTTTCCAGCCTATCTATATCCTGCTGTATTGCCCGACAATGCTCTTCGCTATCCGCAAGTCCAGCCATCTTCGTGTCATCCGCAAACTTGCTGATTACACCAGTTACACCTTCTTCCAAATCATTTATATATATCACAAACAGCAGAGGCCCCAGTACAGAGCCCTGCGGAACACCACTGGTCACAGACCTCCAGCCGGAAAAAGACCCTTCGACCACTACCCTCTGTCTCCTATGGCCAAGCCAGTTCTCCACCCATCTAGCCACTTCTCCTTGTATCCCATGAGCCTTAACCTTCTTAACCAACCTGCCATGTGGGACTTTGTCAAATGCCTTACTGAAATCCATATAGACGACATCCACGGCCCTTCCTTCATCAACCGTTTTTGTCACTTCCTCAAAAAACTCCACCAAATTTGTAAGGCTGCGTCATAATTTTCCGACACACCACAGTTTGGTTGTGAGATGAAGAATCTATTGTTATACTGTGCCATAGTCCTCCAACAACAAGGACACATGCCACATACCCAAGATTTTATTTTCACGCTCTGCAAACTCCTTACCCCACTCAACCCCATCAACACTGATTGCCGACCAACCCTTCGCATGACACTCTTGGGCCTTTATTATTCCTTTACTTATTTCTTTGTTTTTTTTAAAAAAAAGAGGACTCATACGACATTCTAGTAAAGAAAAGGAAAAGAGAATCAGATATTAATAAGAATTAACAGGTGCTACCTTGATCTTCCCCAGAATGAACTACATCATAGAATCACAGAACCCTACAGTGCAGAAAGAGGCCATTCGGCCCATCGAGTCTGCACCGACCACAATCCCACCCAGGCCCTACCCCCATATCCCTACATATTTTATCCACTAATCCCTCTAACCTACGCATCTCAGGAAACTAAGGGGCAATTTTATCATGGCCAATCAACCTAACCTGCACATCTTTGGACTGTGGGAGGAAACTGGAGCACCCGGAGGAAACCCACGCAGACACAAGGAGAATGTGCAAACTCCACATAGACAGTGACCCGAGCCGGGAATCGAACCCAGGTCCCTGGAGCTGTGAAGCAGCAGTGCTAACCACTGTGCTACCGTGCCGCCCCTACTTCCCTGTTATCTGGGACTCCTCGTCTCAGACCGAACCACAGACACCACATCAACCAAAGACCAGAAGTTCAGCCTACGATACCCCGGATATATGTGGTTCACCCCACGCCCGATGGAAGTAACTCGTCAGAGGTCAAGCTTTTGGCACCCCTTATAAACATTCTGGAAGGGGAGTACAGAATAATATCTAAAGAACGTAAACTCTCGCAGAATAAAATACTTGATTTAGATGCAGCAAAAGCAAGACTGAAGAAGGCAAAGGTCTCAGAGGCCCGTTCAGCAGCAGAACAGGAAATGCGAATGACACAAAGTGAATTTGATCGCCAGGCAGAGATCACAAGACTTTTGCTTGAAGGAATTAACAGTACACATGCTCATCACCTTCGTTGCCTGCATGACTATGTTGATGCCCAGTTGACCTAGTACGCTCAGTGTTACCAGTTTATGGTTGATTTACAGAAGCAACTTGGAAGTTTTCCAACCACATTTTCTTCCAACAACAATCAGACTGTGCTCCGGCTTACTGTTTATTGCTTTGTTTTGTATATACCCAATTGACATATTGTTTCTTATTGGTTTTTTTTATTATTTTACTTCATTTAAATTTGTTGGTACTATTGTGGGTTAGGCATGATACTGTCAACCCCAGATTCGGGGTACTTGCTTGTTGAGATGGTTTGCTGAGAATTGTGTGATCCGGTTCGCTGATGCTCATTGGATCAAGAGGAGGGAATGTGGTGATATAAACAGGGCTGAGTTTTAAGGCTGATAAAATTGGATATCCTAAATTAAAGAATTGGGCATATTGAAATCAAACACAGTCAAACCTCAGGCAGGCCAATTGTACAAATGCACAAATGTGTCTGGGCCTGACCCATCAACCACCCATCAAAGGTCATTACACTCTACTTGAGACTTAGCAGGAGATCATGGCACCTCATTGAAATGCATCGGACTATTGTTAGAAGCGCAGATCGAGCCAGACTTTCTGTCACCAAGAGTTCCTGGAGATACCTTATCTGATAACAAGTTCAACAACATGGAGATGGACACCTGGGGGGCGGACCCTGGTGTCCTGTCAAGCAGACATCAAGAAACCCACGCGGTATTGGAACCCCCTCCTGGGACCTCATTGGCCGGAAGCCAGAGAAGTTTCTGGAAAGGCAAGCAGGCTGGGGGATAAAGGGACACATTTTCAGACACACTGCAGCAAAGACTCGACAGGGGAGACGGCCGTGACCATTTGGAAGACTGACCAGAGAAGGAAGGAAGGAAGAAGTGGCCATCGAGACTCACCTTCGTGACGACGGACCAGAGGGACTCAGAGAATCGGACCTGCAGTTCAACCAAACCATCTTTGCAGGTAGTATACTTGAATCTGCTGGGGTATCCTCTTGTTTTATGTGGGTAATTTAAGGGTTAATAGTGTTATTATTAATAAACTTGTTGAACCTTTACTTGTGTTTGTCCTTTGTCCATCTTGCAAATAAGGGCACCGGGGTAAAACCTTGGAGTAAGTAAAGTGATTGAAAGTATCTGAGAATTAACAGGTACAACATGGGGTATGGATAAGATAAGAAGTGAGAAACTGTTCACATTCAGGAGAACACCAAGAACTAGAGGATACAAGTTGAAAGTGATGGGCAAAAGGAGTAAAAGTGATATGAGGAGAAATCATTTCACCTGGAAGGTGTTTGGAGTCTGGAATAAACTTCCTGAGGGAGTGGTGGAGGCAGGTTTGATCAAGGTATTCAAAAGGGAATTGGATTGCTTTCTTAATATAAATAATGTGCAAAGTTACAGAGATAAGACCAGGGACTAGGTAGAATGCTCTTTCAGAGAGCTAGTGCAGTCTCAATTGGCTAAATGGCCTCCTTTTGCACTGTACAGATTCTGTGATCCTGTGAATTGCATCTACAAGATATGCCTCCACCCTCCAGTTAGTTCCACCGCTCCCGTTGCTCCCGAATTCTAAGACCATAAGACATAAGAGCAGAATTAGGCCACGCGGCCTATTGAATCAATCATGGCTGATATTTTTCTCATCCCCATTCTCCTGTCTTTTCCCTATAACTCCTGATCCCCTTATTAACCAAGAATCTATCTACCTCTACCTTAAAGACACCCAATGACCCGGCCTCCACAGGCCTTCTGCGGCAAAGAGTTCCACAGATTCACCACTTTCTGGCTGAAGAAATTCCTCCTCATCTCTGTTTTAAAGGATCATCCCTTCAGCCTGAGGTTGTGCCTCTGGTTCTAGTTTATCCTACTAGTGGAAACATCCTCTCCGTGTCCGCTCTATCCAGGCCTCACAGTATCCTGTAAATGGATTTATTAGTGAACAGCTTCTATTTGTAACAGCTGTTTTTTTGACCCCCACCTGCATACACCAACACTCCCACCCTCCACGGCCTCCCCAGCCGACTCCCCTGACAAGTAGGAACATGCTCTTTACATTCCATTCAAATCCTTTCATTATTTTAACTTTAAGTAGAATTTCCTGTGCCAAGTGTAGCGAAAGCCCACTTCATCCAATGTTGTCTGTCCAGATATCTGACTCCTGTCAGATTATCATCATGACTCCCGTCCAAGCACACTGTGCTTCTCCACAGTCCAAAGATGTGTGGGTTAGGTTGATTGGCCAGGGTAAATTGACCCTAGTATCAGGGGGATTAGCAGGGTAAATGTGTGGGGTTACGGGAATAGGGCCTGGGTGGGATTGTGGTTGGTATAGACTTCTGGGCCGAATGGCCTCCTTGTGTACTGTAGGGATTCTATGATTTTGTGGATTCTGTGATTCTAATTGAATGTGATATTTTCTGTAACAGGCTTGTCCCTGGGGTTTTTTTACTGGGTGGGCTGCTCATTAGCCTGACTCACAAACCTGCCAACCCACAATCCACATGACCAGAAGGATCTGGACGGGCCTGGCCTTTTGTTTGTCTCAGACCTTTTGACTTGTCTGGCTAGTGTGATCCAGCAAGGAGTTACTCTGCTCACCATCACAGGCCATCTCTCAAAGTGCAGTCCCTGGGAAAGGTAGCATTCCAGTGGGTGAGTCTCAAAGACAATTGTCAAACAGAGGCTGGTTCTGAAAGTGTTAATCTGCCGGCTGCTGTGCTGCTCAAACCTTCGGCTTGGTTTCACTTTCAAACAGGGCCTGGAATGTTCCCAGAAGTTGCAGGTCTAATCCCCTTTCTTTTGGCTTCCTCACTACCCACTCAATCAGGGTGGTGTCGTATCTGCTTGACTGAGAGCTAGTCATGCAGCCAGAGCAGGTCATGCGTAGAGAATTCCTCCTGATGTGGACACTTGATAGATGTGGCACATCAAAACAACTGCCCTGTGCCAGCTTTTGTGGCGCAGTTGGATGGGGTCTGTTCTGCTTGAACCTGGCATCACAGCAGAAGAGGGCAAACCACCAGCGATGCACTAATGTCGTGACAGGACTGCAGAAGTTCATCTGTGCGGGGAAGGAAGCTCTACACTCACAGCTGCAGAATGCCACACAAGTTACTCCATCTGGGGCTTTTCTTTAAAGGGACATTGCTTTCCCATTGAAGTGTTTCTTTGCAATGAGCAATCTTCCTGTGAGACAGAGGCTGGCAGAGTTCTGACCAGGCATTGGCCCAGATAGCTTGGGTTCCATGGGATCTGGTCAAACTTTATCCGATTTGGATTTGGTGATTTTTTTTTGTGTGTTTGGTGTTGAATTGATTTTTCAGTTCAAACGGCCCCACAACCCTCCGATGATGTTTGCGCCATGCATTCCTGATTTTCATCGTTCTACCATTGACAGACATTAATGCTGAAACTCAGAGCTCTGGAATTCCTTCCCTCAATCTCTTTGCTTCTCTATATCTCTTCCATCCTTTCTGACGGTGCTTGGAACCTACCCCATTGACCAAATATCTGGATTTCAAGGGAGATGAGGGTCCCCACGCTCCCAGACTAATGTGTTGGTCTGGAGCCCCGCCCAGCTGCCCCACTGACATTTCACAGCCAATTGGATGTTACACTTGTGGCACTTCCACCCCTTCAGAACAATGTAGTCCTGCCTCAGAGAACTGGCAGTCAAGGAAGGCAGCTCTCCAGCAGCACCAGGAGTGGTGGCCACTGCCGGTACTGCACCCAGAGCATGAGGAAGTGTTTAAAAGTTTATTTATTAGTCACAAGTAGGCTTACATTAACACTGCAATGAAGTTACACTCCGGTGCCTGTTCGGATACACTGAGGGAGAATTTAGCATGGCCAATGCACCCGCGTTCAACACAGGATTTGAAATTCGCCAGTAAGGGGTTGATGTTGCTGAGACATCCTAACTCTGGCAAATTCCCAACAATTGGCCCATTGGCGGACAGGCCACACAACACCGCCCCTGCTGCTGGTAAAATTGCAGTGGGGGCATGATGCGCTATCAATAAGGCGAAAGACTACCGATATGCCAATACAAGTGTAGGCTTTTATTCACAACAGAATCAGGAGCAGATCCCAACAAATAACCGACCTGGACTGAACAAGGGGGAGGAGACAGCCACCTTTATACTAGGTGCCGAGGGGAGGAACCAAACTGGAAGGGGATGTGTCCAGGTATGACAAACACACACAATGGTTGTCCATATAGGACAAAGGCACAACTGAGGTCCACCAAACTCCAAAACGTCTATAAACAACTTCTTTTGATTGGGGACAAGCCATGACACCGTTTAACACCTTGTGTCCTTTGATAGCTCTCAGGCCAACTTGGTCACAGGGCAAAGGTGAGCAGGAAGGTGCCACCTGTTAGATTTTACATTCCCCTCCACCCCCGCTACCCCCTCCTCCCACAATAAATAACAGCTGCTCTCACTTACAAACTAAAGCATGAACTTCATTGTAACAGCATTCTACAATTAACAATCAAGATGGTGAAGGAATTATAGGAACATTATAAACTCATAGAATGTTAAAGCAGAGCAGCAGGCCTTTTGACCCATCATGAATGTGCCAACTCTTTGACAGAGCTCTCATTAGTCTCTTCCTCCGCTCTTAGGATATAGGAACAGGAGAAGACCATTCAGCCTCTTGAGCCTGTTCCAGCATCCAATTCCATCATGTCTGATCCGTATCTTCATTCCATTCACTCGCCTTGGTTCCACACCCGTTCATACCCTACAGCAACAATAACCCACCAACCTCAGTTTTGACGTTTCAAATTGGTTTCACCTCATGGGTTAAGCAAACCTGAAGCGCAAAAAGAAAATGCCGGAAACACTCAGCAGTTCCGACAGCTTCGGTAGAAAGAAAAACTGAGTTGATGTTTCAGGTATGTGACCTGGATGGAATTAGAGATTGTGATGGGTTTGAAGCAAATACAGAGGCAGGGAAAGATGGGACCGGGGGAGTGTGGGAATGGGGGGACAGAACAAAAAAGGAAAACTCCATGGAACTCAGGAGAGGTTAAATGATGAAAGTGATGACGGTGCAAGGCTAAATGAGATGTTAAAGGGACAAGGAAAGAAACGAGATGGGTCCAGAGGAGGTTTACAAAACAGAGTCATTGCCAGCTCCTGCTGTCAGAAATAACTGGAGAGCGTGATTATGATTTGAAATTGTTGAACTCAATGTCGAGACCGGAAGGCTGTAAAGGCCCAATGGAAAGATAAGGTGCTGCTCCTCAACCTTCCATTAAGCTGCATTGGAACGGTGCAGCAGGCCAAGGACAGAAAGATCAGAACAACAGTGGGACGGAGAATTAAATGTTGGCACAGTGGTTAGCACTGCTGCCTCACAGCGCCAGACACGGGTTCAATTCCAGCCTTGAGTCACTGTCTGTGTGGAGTTTGCATGTTCTCCTCATGTCTGCGTGGGTTTCCTCCAGGTGCTCCGGTTTCCTCCCACAGTCCAAAGATGTGCAGGTTAAGCTGATTGGCCATGGCAATTTGCCCCTTAGTGTTCAAAGATGTGTCAGTTAGGGGGATTCGCGGGATAGATACATGGGGTTGCGGGGATAGGGTTTGGTTGGGATCTCTGTCAGAGTGTCGGTGCAGACTCAATGGCCTGAATGGTCTCCTTCTGCCCTGTAGGGATTTATGATTCTATGAATTCTATGATAACTGGAAGTTCAGGGTCACATTCGAGCAAACATGTTCCGTAAAGCAGTCACCCAGTCTGCGTTTGGTCTGCCCAGTGTCGAGGAGATGGCGGCACGGTAGCACAGTGGTTAGCACTGCTGCTTCACAGCTCCAGAGACCTGGGTTCGATTCCCGGCTTGGGTTACTGTCTGTGTGGAGTTTGCACATTCTCCTCGTGTCTGCGTGGGTTTCCTCCGGGTGCTCCGGTTTCCTCCCACAGTCCAAAGATGTGCGGGTTAGGTTGATTGGCCATGCTAAAAAAAAAATTGCCCTTAGTGTCCTGAGATGTGTAGGTTAGAGGGATTAGTGGATAAATCTGTCGGGATATGGGGGTAGGGCCTGGGTGGGATTGTGGTCGGTGCAGACTCGATGGGCCGAATGGCCTCTTTCTGTACTGTAGGGTTTCTATGATTTCTATGAGACCACATCATAAGCAGTGAATGCACCATATTAAATAGAAAAAAGTACACATAAATCACAGTTTCACGGAGTGTTTGGAGTCTTGGACAGTGAGAGGCAGGAGGTAAAAGGGCATGTGTTTTATCTCCTGTGCTTGCATGGGAAGGTACCGTGGGAAGGGGAGGAGGTGTTGAGGGTGATTGAGGAGTGCATGTGGAGGGTGATCCTTTCAGAATGCCGACAGGAGAAGAGAGAGGGAGATGGGTTTGGCGATGGCATCATGCTGGAGGTGGAGGAAATGGTGGAAGATGATCCATTGAATACAGAGGCCAGTGGGGCAAAAGGAGAGGACATGCCAAGCATAACCCTATCATAGTTCTGATAGGGAGGGAAAGGGATAAGAGCAAATGTTTGGGAAATAAAACAGATTCAGCCAAGCACCCTGTGAACCCTGATGGAGGGGAGCCTCAGTTGAGGAAAACATTTTGGAAGCACTGGAATGGAGGTTGCTTTATTTGAACAGATGCAATAGAAACGGAGAAACTGGGAGAAAGGATGGAATTCTGACAGGGAAGTTTGGTGTGAGGAAGTGTAGTCAAGTTAGTTGTGAGAGTCAGTGGGTGAATAATGAGTACTGATTAATAGCCCATCCCTGTGCAGTGTCACAACACACTCTGACAGCACAGTGCCTCCTGCAGGAATACTTTGCCACCCTTTGTCTAAAGGTCGTGATTAATTCCACAGGTTCGAGCACCCTTCCACTACCTCATCTGGATGCCCACTTTTCTGCTGCAATTCGAATTTTTATCCTTAATCTTGCACTGGATATTGACTTGTGTTCTTAAGCCTCCATTCGGAACAGACCTCAGGCAACACTTCACATACTGAAAACACACCAAGTGAGTCTCATACTGTATTTGCCAATTCACTCCAAGAGACTTTGTGCTGCCTGATCGTGAAGGTAAGGATGAGGTATTCCAATAGACTATGACCATTGTAGTGCCTTCTAGGCAATCTGTAGAGCACTGGAGCTTGTCTTCTCCCAGGAGTCCCACATAGATCCCTGAAACAACACCGCTGAAAAGCAGATCACTTGGCCATTTATTACATTGCTGTATACTTGGGACATTGATGGGCACAAAATGGCTGCAATGTTACCTGCTTTCTGCCCCTCTCAGGTGGACATTCCAAGGAAAAGAAGAGAATTTTCCTCTCCACCCTGGCAAATAATTATTCTACCATCAGCAGCACCAAAACTAGAGTGTCTGGTTGCTTATCACATTGCTGTTTGTGAGATCTTATTTTGTGAACATCGACAGCTACATTTCCTGCATTGCGACAGTCACTTCTCTTCAAAAGTCTTTTCAATGGCAAGAAAGCGCCTTGGGACATTTATTTATTAGTGTCACAGGTAGGCTTACATTAACACTGCAATGAAGTTACAGTGAAAACCCTAGTCGCCACACTCCGGCGCCTATTCGGGTACACTGAGGGAGAATTTAGCATGGCCAATGCACCTAACCAGCACGTCTTTAGACCTGGGTTGCATCAGTTGTGGGGTCTTGGGGTTGAGTGAGAGTCTGGGCTGAGCAATCAGTATTCTGTAACTCCAATCACAGTTACTGACTGTCGCTAACAGGAATCAATCCAAGGACTGAGCCAGCCGGCAGTGAGGAACCATTCCTTTGAACAGAAGGTCCGCTGGCTACTCCTGCGCTTCGCACAACCAGCTCATCAACTCCCACCTCAGGAAGGTCAGTGAACGTCAGGCAGACAATCCCAAAGTGAGTACATGTGGGGAGTCGGCTCAGATGACCCAGCATCTGACAGACTCGCAGTATGTCACACGTGTGGGGCACTGACTGTTGAAGATATTTCTGTTGTTTGGTGGTATCACATTTGCATAATTGATTCATAATCAGGAACTGTGACTAATGCCCTGCCTTGGATCCCAATTGGACCTCAATCAGCACTTCTGAGCTAATCCATCAAAGAGCCGATTTCAATTTCTGTCTCAGTGGCTCCTTGGCGCTCTCAGTCCCAATGCTTTCCTTTCTCCCCCTCTCCTTTCTGACAGCTCTAACTGGCCCGCGGCACAGCTCTACCCTCACAAGCCACTTGTCAGCAGCACCCATCATATTGGCCAAAGACAGGGAATACTGGCCGCCAGTTGTCTGAGGGCAAGCGGGAGGCGGGAGGAAGCATCAGAGCGGAATACAACTCAAACCTCCCTCATTGAGCTGGCTCACACACACACACACTGGCGCTTACCCAGCAATGCTCACTGTCTCCACTTGAATGTAAGGAAAATAGTTGCTAAACTAAACCCAGCAGCAATTTACAGGCAAGCAGGACTTGCCTTTATTGTAGCATTTTTCGCAATCTCAATGTCCCAAAGCACATCCTCACTAAGTCTCAATTGCAGCTTTTAGTAGTGCCGATTGACAAATATTTGCTGGGAATAGCTCCCTTGCTCTTCTTCAAATAGTAAGAAGTCTCACAACACCAGGTTAAAGTCCAATAGGTTTATTTGGAATCACGAGCTTTCAGAGCACTACTCCTTCATCAGGTGAGCTTTCGGAGCAGCGCTCCAAATCTCATGTTTCCAAATAAACCTGTTCGACTTTAACCTGGTGTTGTGATACTTCACACTGTGCCCACCCCAGTCCAAAGCCGGCATCTCCACCTCAGGATTCTTCAAATAGCACCTTGGAACCTTTGAGATCCGCCTGACTGCGCAGACATGGCCTGGGAACGTCTCATCCTAAAGACGGCTCTTCTAACAGTGCTGCATTCCCTCGGGATGACACTGAGGTGGCAGCTCAGGATTGTGCCCAAGTCCCTGGAGTGAGATTTGAACCCACAAGCCACTGACTCGGGTGAAAGCACTGCCAACACTGCCATGGCTGACACGTAATGGCAACCTCTGACCTTTTAATCCAGTTCGCCCCCCTCGCACCATGTAAGTCAGGGATTGGTTCTCACCGCTCAAGTCCAATGACAACCGTGATTCTGTTACGTTGTCCTGTATCACCTGACCTTCCAGCTGTTGAAGCTCAGACAGGAATGCCTACTCTGCGCAATGGTTGGCAGCCAATGTGCTGTGTACCTTCCTTAAGCCTAAGTCCTTCACCCCAGCCCAAAATCACATTGACAACTCCACAGAGGACATTAGCAGCAACAGTGCTGCGTCATGCTGCCTTGGACCTCAGAGACACTCACATGGCTCAAGCATTTTCAAGCCTTTCCTGTACCTTCCTTGTATACTAATACATAGAGTGAGGACATACTCACCCTTTCCAATCTCAAGAGGTCATTCAGCCTCTTCCTGTTGTGATGATGCTGTGCCTCTAAAAAAATGTGTTTTCATCATGTTTCTTGTAAGGGGTAAGTTTAAAATCAGCTCTATTTCATACAATGCCAATTTGTCTGGGCAGCAGGCAGCTCAGATGTTGAGAATGCAGGACAATGACTGATTTTAGTTACTGGTGTGTTTGTCTAAACAGAGTTAATGCATTTGTGTTTACTTAGGTTTACCTTGGGGTTTCAAGGTAGGGATTTGATTAGGTTAATTGACAAAATCATGTGATTAATGGGAGGAGCTAAGCTTGCAGGAAAGAAAGTGTTTTAACTTCATTTTTAAAATCAAGTTGCTGACCAGGACTGTTTAAAAGAGGTGACTCTCTCTCTCTCTCTCTGAAAAGATCTCTCTCTCTCCAGAGACATTCAGAAGGCTCTAACAAGTAGAAGTATGTAAGCCTGTGTGTTGCGAACTGATTTTGAAGAGGGATTTTATGTATGGAAGTGGAATATTGCTTGAATTAGAACTCATAGTGATAGGTTAGCAGTTAAGAATTGTATTTTGTCATGTTTTAATATTGTTCAATTGGTAGAGGTTAAGCTAATTTATTTGTTATAGTTAAACTGTGTTGTTAAATAAAGTTTATTTTGATAAAAGCTTCCGAGAATGTCAATAGAATCACACCTGGAGTGAAACACCTTTTCCTCACACTAATGCTAAAAGGGCAAATAGTTGGGGTCTAGTCCAACTTCATAATATAACTTGGGTTTCTGATCTCGTACTCTAACACTGTAATGCCTGCAGTCTCAGGGTGTGACACCAACACTGCTGACCCCGTGACCAGCTCCGTACAGGCAGGTCGAGTTATTGAGGGAGATTGCCTTTTCCCATCAGCTTGCATCAGGACCTCACACCTGGTGGGCACAGCCTGGAGGTGGGGACGGAGAAAGCCATGATCAGAACACGGGCAGTTCTGGACGCTTTTCCCTACCTCTCCCCTCACTCTCTTGTTTCAGACATCTATGGAAGAAAACAGCGAAGCAGCTGCTCAATTTTCACATCTTAACATTCTGTGGATGATGCCATCTGTGTTCATTGGCAAAAGCACTATAATTCAAAGCCTCTTCCGAATTTGACACCTGCTTCACAATAATAATATTTACCTCAAACAATGCCCGATAATCTCACAGAAAACAAACACTTCCTCCTGGCATCGACCCTTAGAAAATGGCTGGGTTACCTGACACTGTCTCTTGCCAGGTGTTCCTTGAAATGAGTGTCTTGTGACCTCCTTCCAGGTCATGCCCAGTGATCACAGCCACCGGGTATCGGACCCTACAACTCGGATTGGGTGGGGGAATCCAGTGACACCACAGGCTTAAAGCCCACCTTGCTGCCATTAATTGGGTTATTGCTGCATTATACAGCATGCTGCGGCGGTGGGCATGGGAGTCAATACTTCTGGGTGCAAATCCCACAAACTGAAATGCGACATATTCAGCCCATTGTCCATTGGACAAAGCTAACAGTGTCCATCTCGACAGAATTCCGCTTTCTGGGTGAAAGCAATTGTCCCTCGAGGTGAGGTTGTTGAGGGATTTTTCCAGCTCCCGCCTGTTGGCAGCTCTTACTGGTAATTGTCTGTCTCCACAGCAACCTGCAAAGCCATGGATCTGTGGCGTCTGGACTATCTTCATTGAAGACAACCTTAGCAATGGATACCAGAGTATGGTGATGGCGAACCAAATGTTGTCCAATGACACTTACGCTAATGTGGCCAAATGGTGAGTGACCACATTTGTTGTCATTGATTTAATCAAGTGAATGCGAAGGAACAAGCCCGATCTCTCAGCAATTCTGTGCAGGAAAAGTCAGGACCATTTGATTCCTGCCAAGAATTCTAGACTTTAGCTTCAATTCAATCCACTTCCCACTATCACTTGCTCAGGAAGATCAAACAGAGCACAACTTCAGTGTTCCCTTTGACCTTGAGCTGAAGTTTAAACTTCACATCCCCTCTGTGTTGTATATTACATTGCCTTCAGTTTCCACAATGAAGAATATCTATGCATGCCAGCACTATGGAACTGTACATGGAATGAGTGCACTGAGAGTTGTACAGCAGTATGTTTTAGCATGGCCTTCCACATCCTAGATACATCAATGGGGATGAAGTAGAAAGAGTCGAGAGCTTCAAGTTTTTAGGTGTCCAGATTACCAACAACCTGTCCGGGTCCCCCCCATGCCGACACTATAGTTAAGAAAGCCCACCAACGCCTCTACTTTCTCAGAAGACTAAGGAAATTTGGCATGTCAGCTACGACAATCACCAACTTTTACAGATGCACCATAGAAAGCATTCTTTCTGGTTGTATCATAGCTTGGTATGGCTCCTGCTCTGCCCAAGACTGCAAGGAACTACAAAAGGTCGTGAATGTAGCCCAATCCATCACGCAAACCAGCCTCCCATCCATTGACTCTGTCTACACTTCCCGCTGCCTCAGCAAAGCAGCCAGCATAATTAAGGACCCCATGCACCCGGACATTCTGTCTTCCACCTTCTTCCGTTGGGAAAAAGATACAAAAGTCTGAGGTCACGTACCAACCGAATCAAGAATAGCTTCTTCCCTGCTGCTGTCAGACTTTTGAAAGGACTTACCTTGCATTAAGTTGATCTTTCTCTACACCCTAGCTATGACTGTAACAGTACATTCTGCACTCTCTCATTTCCTTCTCTGTGAATGGTATGTTTTGTCTGTACTACGCGCAAGAAACAATCGTTTTCACTGTACGTTAATACATGTGACAATAATAAATCAAATCAAATCAAAAACATGTCTTTCCGAATCCAGGAGGTATTATGTTGACATTTGATCCTGTGTCAATCTTTGCCAATAACAAGTATTTAGCAACTTTCTTAGGACAGGTAATTTGAATCTTGGCAAACACTTAAGAGGGTGAGAGAGCATCAGTGTTTCCCACAAGTCTAACAGTGTGAAAGACGGGTTCATCTCTCTTCATCTCATCGTGCATATCATCGTCAGTTTCTGGTTTGTCCATCACCTCATGTACATATTTCTGATGGGATACTGGATGGTCAATCTTATTGCTTCAAGATCGTGTATGGTCTGTTTGGATCAGTGCATGGCTTTTTGTAGCTGTAATAGTCTTCACTCTAGTGCACTGCCGCTGTCAATAGCCCTTTCTGCTACATGCCTTACTGAGATTGGTGGAAAGCTGGACATTTCCTTGGCACATGCAGAAGGCCACACCTTTCACGTGTCGTAATGGGTTTGGATGTTCTAGTAAATACGTCAACAATTGGGGTCATGTTTAGGACCTGTAAGCTTTATTGACCTGCGAGGGTCGCTTTGCACTTATGACCATCCTTGAGTCGCTCTTCTTTGCGTTTTGTCTAGCAGACCTTTCTGGAATGCTTCCATGGGAATGGATGCGATCACCCACTTAACAATTTAGTCTGACAGCTCTTTGTATGAAAAATCACAGTGCATTCCCTTTTCCCTGGATATGCTGATGGAGTGGTCTATGGATTCTGTAGGCTGTTGTCGAAATGACACGAACTTCAGTTGATGAGAATGGAAGTTTCACCTGGTACTGGACTGCTCTTCCAATGGAGTCTATGTCTTTTGGGGATCCTTTAGTTCTTCTTCTGTTAATCCTGACGTGTTCAGTTTGTGAGACCTTCACTCCCAATTGTTCAGCAAATCTTTGTCTGGTTCAAACACACCTGAATCAAGGAAACAAAGCTCTCTATTTTGTTCAGACATTTTAAATTTGGATAGTAGTGCAGCTGCATTCAAACTGGAGAACTGTGTGGACCTTCTGACAGCATCCCTTTGACAGTCCTTTTCTATCATTGTAATCCAGAAAACCAAGTTAATGCTCTGGAGACCTGTGTTCAAATCCCACAGTGGCAGATGGTGAAATTTGAATCAATAAACAAAATCTGGAATTAAAAATCTAATGATGACCATGAAACCATTGTCGATTGTCGTAAACACCCATCTGGTTCACTAATGTCCCTCAGGGAAGAAAATCTGCCACCCTTACCTGGTCTGGCCTACATGTGCCTCCAGACCCACAGCAATGTGTGGTTGATTCTTAAATGCCCTCAGGGATGGGCAATAAATGCTGGCTCATCCAGTGACACCTACATCCCATGAACGAATAAAAGAAATACTTGGGATGAATATTGCAGAAGTTGCTTTCGCACGCTTTTCCAAAGCTCTGCCTACAAAGACGGGTTGTGGGAGGAATGCACCATAATGACGTCTTTGCTTTCTAATCAATTTATTGTTTGGTGACTACTGAAGCCACCATTTATAATCGCAACTTCTCTGGCCTGATTTTTAGGACTTGTTTATTGGTCGACTCTCCCTTGCTCGCTGTCGGTCCAGCCCACACCCTGACCACTTACCTTTCCTGATTGAGCCAAACGGGTGCTGGTCCTCTTGGCGCACTGTCTCACTTACGGAACCAACAGGCTATGCACTACAATCTCAACTCTGAGGGATCTGTCTCTTTACCAGCTTTTTATTTGAGCACCCGCTCACTGTGTCTTGAAGCTTTTCTCTGTAGTCACCACACCGCGTTTCCACTGAGGGAGTATCTTTACACCTCTCACTTCTATTCCATCGCTCCTTTTCTCCTGGAGTTGATTTGTGTTCACTGTAAGCTGCTGTCTACTCTGCCGATTAAGGGCGAGTACAAAGCCTTTGGCCCTGTCCACTTGGAACTCTTTGACCATGGACTCAGTGTACATTCGCTGACAAAAGCCAACCCCAGTCCGGGTCATTTTCCGCTCACCCATTCCTGCCACAGGACGATTTACCATCAGTGAGATTTGAGGCCGGAACTCCAGAGCATTGTCTGAGGTTTGTGGATTGCTAGCTCAGTGACCAATACCAAAAGCACACACTTTTCAGAATGGTCCAACACTTCATGAAGAAATTACTTCTTGATGTACACATGCTGTTGTAGGAAACGCAGCAGTCAATGTGCTCACAGCAACATCACGGTGACAGAGAATGAGCTGAAGAGCCAATTTTAGATGAAAGCAGAATACTGCTGGAAAACTGAAATAAAAACAGAAAATGCTGGAAATACTCAGCAGGTCCCTCTTTCAGATAAAGCTCGGCACAACATCGTGGGCCGAAGGGCCTGTTCTGTGCTGTACTGTTCTATGTTCTATGTTCTAGGTCTGGCAGCACCTGTGGGAGAGAAACAGGGTTAACGTTTCAGATCTAAATGACCTTTCCACAACTCTGTAGAAAGATCATTTAGATCTGAAATGTTAATTATGTTTCTCTCCCACAGATGCTGCCAGACCTGCTGAGTATCTCCAGCATTTTCTGATTTTATTTCAATTTTAGATGGTGTTGGTTTTGTGAGGATTAAGTGGCTGAGTCACCTGCTTCAGGCGATGCCATGGAATCTTTGACATCAATCTGACAGGACTGCCAGGGGTCTGAGCAATGAGGTCTTGAGCTGAGTGAGGAACCTTATTTTCAGTGGGAGCGAGGGCTGATGACAATGTCTCTGAAATTCCACAGCACATCAATCGGCTCCCAAAACGCTGGTGTGGGATTGTTAAAACTTCAGTAGCTGCACAGATCCACTGACCGCCCTGGGAATTAAGGCCAAGTATGGCATCAGGAGCAAAACTGGAGGCAATGGGATTCAGTGGGAAGACTCTGCACTTGTGTGAATCATACTTGCCAATAAGGAAGATGGTTGTGTAATTGGAGGTCAGTCATCTCAGCTCCAGGACATCACTATAGGAGTTCCTCAGGGTAGTGTCCTCGACCCAACCAGCTTCAACTGCTAAATCAATGACCTTCCTTCCATCACAGGGTGGAGATGTTCACTGTTGAATGTACAATGTTCAACGCCATTCACAATTCCTCAGATCCTGTTGTACTCTTTGCCTGCAGGCAGGACAGTTACTTGCCACTTATCAGCCCAAGCCTGAATGTTAGGCCCCATTTGGAGTACTGTGAGCAATTTTGGGCCCCACACCTCAGGAAGGACATACTGGCACTGGAGCGGGTCCAGCGGAGATTCACACGGATGATCCCATGAATGGTAGGCCTGACATACGATGAACGTCTGAGGATCGTGGGATTATATTCATTGGAGTTTAGGAGGTTGAGGGGAGATCTAATAGAAACTTACAAGATAATGAACGGCTTAGATAGGATGGACGTAGGGAAGTTGTTTCCATTAGCAGGGGAGACTAGGACGCGGGGGCACAGCCTTAGAATAAAAGGGAGTCACTTTAGAACAGAGATGAGGAGAAATTTCTTCAGCCAGAGAGTGGTAGGTCTGTGGAATTCATTGCCACAGAGGGCTATGGAGGCCGAGACGTTGAGCGTCTTCAAGACAGAAATTGATAAATTCTTGATTTCTCGAGGAATTAAGGGCTATGGGGAGAGAGCGGGTAAATGGAGTTGAAATCAACCATGATTGAATGGTGGAGTGGACTCGATGGGCCGAATGGCCTTACTTCCGCTCCTATGTCTTATGGTCTTATGTTGATCTTGCTGCGCGCAGGCTTCAGTATCTAGAGAGTTGCGAATGAGATTCAAGGCAAGGGATCATCCAAAACAAGAGAGAATCTAACTATCACACCTTGCCATTCAATCGCATTACTATCGCTGCATCCCGTACTATCAATGTCCTGGATACTGCCATTGACCAGAAACTGAACTGAACTACCTATATAAAATGTTGTGACAAGTCACAGGCTGGGAATCCTGCAATGAGTAACTCACCTCCTGACTCCTCAAAGCCTGTCCACCATCTATAAGGCACAAGCCAGGAGTGTGATGGAATACTCTCCAATTGCCTGGACGAGCACTGTTCCAACAACACTCAAGAAGCTCAACATCATCCAAGACAAAACAGTCCACTTGATTGGCACCCCATCTACAAACATTTACTCCCTCCACCACCAATGCACAGTGGTAGCTGTGTGTACAATCTGCAAGGAAAACTGCACACTCACCAAAGCTCCTTTGACAGCACCTTTCAAACCCACCTAGAAGGTCACCTCAACCACCTAGAAGGACAAGGGCAGCAGACACATGGGAACACTACCCTCCAAATTTTCCTCCAAACCACACACCAACCTGACTTGGAAATATATTGTTGTTCCTTCACTATCGCTATCACATCCCGTGAAGGAATAAATGAAAAGAATGCTGTTGTGGAGACTGCAGTGAAGGCTGTGACATGCTTGCCAATACATTGTTTATAAAGTGGAGAGGTACAGTTGGTCTGGCAGCATCCAGCGAGAGACTGAACACGGCTAAACTTTCTGGCTGGGTCCCAATAGCATTTAGAGCCTGGTCTTATCTCAAACATTCAGTGTTCACTCTTCCCTCTTTATCTCAAGACGCAATGCCCTCCACAGCTGTGAATAACATGATACCTTATGTCTTTAAATGTAACGTAGGTAAAACATTGTGGAATCTATTGTGACTGCATGTGCATGTATTATTTAAATCCATTTAACCATAATATCACAAGCTTCAAGATGGTTGCCAGGAAAAACATTCGCATGATGGGTCAACACTTCCAACAGAACCCACTGATTATCCACGTCAGAGAAGCAACCACAAATGAGAGCTTTCTCCTGTGGAGGAACTAGTGTAGATTTTTCCCCCGATCTGGATCCTGTCCCGTTAAACCTTCTCTTATCATTCCTGTATGACAGTTCCCCAGCTCTCACATGACCTTGATCCATTTCTCTGGGCTCGAGCCCACAATTTTGTTCTTTATTCTTTCATGGGCCAGCATTTGTTGTCCATCCCTAATTACCCTTGAACTGAGTGGTCTGCCAGACCATTTCAGAGCGCATTTAAGAATCGACCACATGGCTGTGGGTCTGGAGTCACATGTAGGCCAGACCAGGTCAGGACAGCAGATTTCCTTCCCTAAAGGACATTAGTGAACCAGATGAGTTTTTATAAAAATCGATAATTGTTTTATGGCCATCATTAGACTTTTAATTCCAGATGTTTATTGAATTCAAATTTCACCATCGGCTACGGTGGGATTAGCGTCCCCAGAGCATCACCCTGGGTGCCTGGATTACTAGCCCAGTGACAATACCACTGCGCCACTACCTCCCCTAATTAATGCTGATAGCTCACCACTCAATCCTGATAACTATCTTTCACCCAGATTTCCAGCCAGGCGATGAAGGTGAAGAGGATTCCGAAATAGTGCAGGCTGCTGAGGAAAGCAGGCAGCCAGCAGTATGTTCCTGGGCTGGTGGTTACACAGCAGCTGCATTGAGTCAAATCCCACTGCGTTCACATCGACTCTAGTGCAACAGGCAGGAACAGGACTGACCACATGGGTGTGTCCAACATATACCCAATCACCGAGTTGGATGTGACCTGCAAACTGCTTAACAGTGAATGTTAATTGGTGCTGTAGGTTCACACCATTAGTTCGGGAGGGTGCGGGAGTGTTGTGGGAGGTGGAGTTTGTTGAAATGATGGGATTTTACACATGTTATAGAAGTTCCTCCACCTTTGGGCAGACAGTGAGACCAGGGCCACATTTTTCCAGCAGCAACCAATAAAATGGCTGCTGCCTTTTAATGATGCGAGCATGCCCCCAAGAGCTGCCGCCCCAGCAGAGGGCTGTCAGCTCAGCAGCACCTACAGGAGCAGTGGCCATTGCTGGGGCTGCAGTTGGAGAGTGTGGGTGTCTCAATGGGTGTGCCAGTCAGGTTTTGGAATTTATCACCAATGGTATAATACAGCTGATCAATAGGAAGTTCAAGGGGGAATACAGAGGTAACAATACCAGGGCAAGAAGTTAGGTCTTTGCAAGAGATAAGTATGGATGGAACTCAAATAGGCCCAATAGTGTTTGATGTGGCCCAACCACATTTGGTGATGGACTGCTAAGCCAGAGCTGCTCAAGTCTTTATCTCTTCGACTGAAGATAGAGACTAGGGTGTAAGTGAGTATAGAAACAGCAGGACAAAGCAGGTGAACGTTCAGCTGGAATGATGATGCAGGAGGGAGGGCTTTAGATTCCTGGGCCATTGGGTTGGGCTTGGACGGAGGGGAGCTGTACAGGCAGGATGGGTTGGTCGAAACAGGGTCAGGATCGATTTTCTTGTGGGGCAATTTGTAGGTGCTATAGGGGAGGGTTTACTTTGGCAGGGAACCAGGATGTCATACTAATTTGATTTCATTTATTATTGTCACATGTATTAACATACAGTGAAAAATATTGTTTCTTGCGCGCTATACAGACAAAACATGCCGTTCATAGAGAAGGAAATGAGAGAGTGCAGAATGTAGTGTTACAGTCATAGCTAGGGTGTAGAGAAAGATCAACTTAATGCAAGATAATTCCATTCAAAAGACTGACAAAGCAGGGATGAAGCTGTTCTTGAGATGATTGATACGTGACCTCAGGCTTTTGTATCTTTTTCCCAATGGAAGAAGGTGGAAGACAGAATGTCCGGGGTGCATGGGGTCCTTAATTATGCTGGCTGCTTTGCCGAGGCAGCGGGAAGTGTAGACAGAGTCAATGGATGGGAGTCTGGTTTGCATGATGGATTGGGCTACATTCACGACCTTTTGTAGTTCCTTGCGGTCTTGGGCAGAGCAGGAGCCAAACCAAGCTGTGATACAACCAGAAAGAATGCTTTCTATGGAGCATCTGTAAAAGTTGGTGAGAGTCGTAGCTGACATGCCAAATTTCCTTAGTCTTCTGAGAAAGTAGAGGGATTGTTGGGCTTTCTTAACTATAGTGTAAGCATGGGGGACCAGGACAGGTTGTTGGTGATCTGGACACCTAAAAACTTGAAGCTCTCGACCTTTTCTACTTCATCCCCATTGATGTAGACAGGGGCATGTTCTCCTTTACGCTTCCTGAAGTCGATGACAATCTCCTTTGTTTTGTTGGCATTGAGGGAGAGATTATTATTGCCGCACCAGTTCACCAGATTCTCCATCTCATTCCTATACTTTGTCTCATCATTGTTTGAGATTCGACCCACTATGGTGGTGTCATCAGCAAACTTGAAAATCGAATTGGAGGAGAATTTGGCCGCACAGTCATAGGTGTGTAAGGAGTATAGTAGAGGGCTGAGAATACAGCTTTGTGGTGCACCGGTGTTGACGATGATCGTGGAGGAGGTGTTGTTGCCTATCCTTACTGATTGTGGTCTGTGAGTTAGGAAGTTCAGGATCCAGTCACAGAGGGAGGTGCCGAGGCCCAGGCCACAGAGTTTGGAGATGAGTTTCATGGGAATAATGTTGAAGGCTGAGCTGTAGTCAATACATAGGAGTCTGACATAGGTATCCTTGTTATCTAGGTGTTCTAGGGTTGAGTGCAGGGCCAGGAAATGGCGTCTGCTGTGGACCTGTTGCGGTGGTAGGCAAACTGTAGTGGGTCCAGGTAGTCCGGGAGGCTGGAATTGATTCGTGCCATGACTAACCTTTCAAAACACTTCATAATGATGGATGTCAGAGCCACCGGCCGATAGTCATTAAGGCACGCTGCTTGGTTTTTCTTAGGTACCGAGATGATGGTCGTCTTCTTGAATCAGATTGTTGTAAAGAGAGGTTGAAGATATCTGTGAATACCTCCACCAGCTGATCCGCGCAGGATCTGGGTGCACATCCGGATACCCCATCTGGGCCCGTTGCTTTCAGTGGGTTGACCTTCAAGAAAGCGGCTCTAACATCTGCAATGGTGGAATACAGCAGTATATTACTAAAGAGGAACTCCAAGGTTCAAAGAATTTGGAGAGATGGATAGCACTAGAGCAGGAAATAATAAGAAATGAGAGTGGATTCCACATAAGAAAATAATACAGCCTAAATCAGGGTTATTGTGCATGTATGTGAATGCGCTGAGTATGCTTAATAAGATTGGTGAGTTACAGTCCTGGATAGCCACATGGAAATATGATGTTGTGGCAATAACAGAGCCCTGGCTCAAAGAAAGGCAGGACTGGGTATTAAATATTCTTGTATATAAGGTGTTTAGGGAAGGAAATGAAAGAGGTGGGTGGCAGTATTGATTCAGGGGAGTTTTACATTATGGGAACAATAGGGGGGTGGGATTTTCTGGCTGCGCTCGGTCTGAAACTGGAAAATCCCGAGGTCAACGGACCTTTCCATGGTCCTCCCCTTGCCTGCTCCGATTCCCATGATGGGCAGAATGGGAAAATTCATCCCAGAATGTCCCAGAGGGCTAAAGGACAGAATTAATCTGGCAAGAGATAAGGAATGCAAAACTTACAATCACATTGCCTGGTGTAGTCTACAGGCCACCAACTCCTGGGAAGAATGTAGGGGAATACATTGGCAGCAAAATTACAGAGAAGTGTAAAAATTATAGGGTACTTTTAATGGGTGACTTTAATTATCCAAATAAAGTCTGGACCAGTTGTAATGTAAAGAGCAAAGAGGAGCAAGAGTTCCTTGAGTGTGTTTAAGGATAACTTTCTATAGCAGTATATTACCAGACCTGGTTCTTGGGAATGAGGTGGACTAAGTCTAACAAGTGTCAGTAAAGGAACTTTTACAAGATATTGATCATTTCATCAGAAGGTTTAGGCTGACTATGGAAAAGGAAAAGGAACAAAGAGAGGAAGAATAATTCCTTGGGGGAAAGCCAACTTCAATGAGGTGTGACTGGATGTGGCCCAGATAAATTGGGATCAAAGATTAGCAGGCAAAGCTGCACCAGAACAATGGGCTGCCTTGTCAAGTAGATAATGCAATTGAAAACCAGGCTGAATACAGAAGGTTCAGAAGTGGGAGAGGGGAGCGAGGGGTGGGGGGTGGGGGGGGGAGCCGTGGGGGGGGGGGGGTTGAAAAAATAGATAAGAGAGGAAAAGAAGAGTGTGAATAGACTGGCAGATAACATAAAATTAATCCAAAGTTTTCTAGAAACGTATAAGTAGTAAAAGGATGATAAATAGGAAAGTGGGGTTGATTAGGGACCAAAAAGGGTATTTACACATGGAGGAAGGGGACATGGCTGAGATATGGAATAAGTACTCCATATCTGTCTTTACCACAGAAGAAGATGCTGCCCAGGCCACAATGAAACAGGAGTAGTTCAGACACTTGAAGGGTTTAAAATTGACAAAGAGGAGATATTGGATAAGCTGACTGAATTTAGAGATTAGTAAGGCACCTGATGAGATGCATCTAAGAATACTGAGGGAAGTGAGAGTGGAAAGTGTGGAGGGACTGACCATAATTTCCCATTCCTCCTAAGGAGTCAGGGCTGGTGCCAGAGGACTGGAGAACTGCAAAAGTTAGGTTATATTATTACTGCTTTAGAGAAGGGGGTAAAGGTAAGCCTAGCACCTACAGGCCAGTCAGCCAAACTTCGGAAGGGGCAGGGCGGTAAATTTCTGAAAACAATAATTCGAGACGAAATGAATAATCTCTTGGTTAAATCTGGGTTCATTCAGGAAAGCCATGAATTTATGAAGGGGAAACCATTTATCTAACTTGCTTGGATTTTTTTACAGAGAAGATTGATGAGGCCAAAGCCGTTAGAATAGAATAGAATAGAATAGAATCCCTACAGTACAGAAAGAGGCCATTCGGCCCATCGAGTCTGCACCGACCACAATCCCACCCAGGCCCTACCCCCATATCCCTACACATTTACCCACTAATCCCTCTAACCTACGCATCTCAGGACACTAAGGGCAATTTTCTTTAGCATGGCCAATCAACCTAACCCGCACATCTTTGGACTGTGGGAGGAAACCGGAGCACTCGGAGGAAACCCACACCGACACGAGGAGAATGTGCAAACTCCACACAGACAGTGACCCAAGCTGGGAATCGAACCCAGGTCCCTGGAGCTGTGAAGCAGCAATGCTAACCACTGTGCTACCGTGCCGCCCATTGTTGATGTGGTATAGATGGACTTCCAAAAAGCATTTGATAAAGTGCCACACAATAGACTTGTGAGCAAAGTTAGAGTTTATGGAATAAAGGTGACACTAACAATATGGATATGAAACACAGCATCGTGATAAACAGTTGGTTTTCAGACAGGAATGAGAGTAATAGTGGAGTTTCCAGGGGTTGGTGTTAGGGCCCCTGCTCTTACTGATGAATGTTAATGACCTGGACCTTGATACATGGGTCACAATTTTGAAATTTGTGGAATTTTGTGAATTATGAGGAGAGTGTAGAACTTCCGAAGAACAGAGACAGGTTGGTGCAAGTGGAAGATGATGTTCAATGCGGAGAAATGTGAAATGATTCATTTTGGTAAAATAATGCAGACCGACAAAATAAAATAAGGAGTACAATTCTAAAAAGACTACAGTAGCAGAGGGACCTGGGGAAGGTGGCAGGACAAGTTGAGAGAATGGTTAATGAAACATACGGGATCCTTTGCTTTATAAATAGGGACGCAGAGTACAAAAATCAAGGAAGCTGTGATAAATGGGCGGCGCAGTGGTTTGCACTGCTGCCTCACAGGGCCAGGGACTCGGGTTCAATTCGGCTTTGGATGACTGTGTGGAGTCTGCACGTTCTCCCTGTGACTGCGTGAGTTTCCTCCGGGTGCTCTGATTTCCTCTCACAGTCCAAAGCTGTGCCAGCTAGGTGGATTGGCCATACTAAATTGCCCCCTACTGTCCCAAGATGTGTAGATCGGGAGAATTAGTGCGGTAAATGCGTGGTTTTAGGGAATAGGGCAGGGCTGGGTTAAATGCTCTGTCAGAGTGACTCTGTGACTCTAGACCAGGGAAATGATGCAGGGGGAGAGAGTGAGAGTGTAATTGGGGAGAATGGGAATCAATTATTGAGGTGGAGGTGAGGTTGAGCAAGAAAGGTCATGACAAATAGAGGGCCTGAGGTCAAACAGCTGATAGTTTGAAAGTATTGGCTTGAGTGACCTGGGATAGAATTTTGCAGAAGTTGGTGCAAATGGAATTGAGGTTGGAAGGGAGAATGAGTTTTGAGGGATTTAAGGGAGTGGTCAGAGATGAACTTGTCTATGTTTATGATGCTGGGAGTAGAGGGATCTGGAAAGATAGTAAGGTCAAGAGGGTGGCAGTGAATATGAGACTCTATCTGGAGAGAAAGGTTACAGGAGACCAAGGAAATGAGTGCGAAGGATGCATAAGAGATGTCCCTCTGCACCTCCCGAGCACTGCCAACCATAATCCCCAGCTAACTCAGCCCAGTGTGTGCTTGTAACTCTTGCTGACTGATCATGTTTGAATTCAGCACTCGAAGGTTTGGAAAGGGCTGGCAGCACATTGGTGGATGAATGTAAAATTCAAACACCAGGATCAGTGGTGTCCAATGGCCAACCAGTGTTGGCCACTGGAGATCTATGCAAATGGAAACACGGGAGCAGAAGTAGGCCATTCAGCCCATCGAGCCTGCTCCACCATTCAACACGATCATGGCTGATCATCCACTTCAATGCCTTTTTCCCCACACTATCCCCATCTCTTTGATGTCATTGGTATTTAGAAACCTGTTAAGCTCTGCTTTAAATATACTCACTGACTGAGCTTCCACATCCTTCGGACGTAGAGAATTCCAAACATTCACAACCCTCTGTGTAAATAAAAACCTCCTCATCCCTGTCCTCAGTGGATTCCCCCTTATTTTGAAATCACCTGCTCTGGTTCTAGACTTCCCAGCCTGGGGAAACATTTTACCTGCGTCTATTCTGTCTATCCCTTTAAGTATTTTTAAGTTTTCAAAGAAATGAATGAGATCCAATTCGAATGGATGGGAACAGAGATGGAAACTGTGTGTGTGGCTCCCCTGAGGCACCACAGTAAGTGCCTAAGCAGCTCACAAAAACAAAAAGCTTTGGCCCATGATGGTTGAATGACTTGCTAGCACGCGGAGTCTTGGCTGCAACATGAAGGATGGATTGAAGCCAGTACCAATGACACCATATCCTAGCATGAGCCAGCATCTGTCAGGCAGGAGAAAAGCCACGAGCTTTGTTTGATTGCTGAGCAGTGTGAATTCAGGGCTGCTCGGCTCACCACCTGGCAGCAGTGAGCCAGCGAGTGGCATCTGCCACCAGGATTCCAGCTCCTGATCTGCAAGTTTCACCCACTGGTCAGTTCCCTCAGGAATCTCCTCCTGCCCGACAACCTTTGGAGGTCCCTGCATCCCTCCAATCCTGGCCTCTCACACATTCGGGATGTCGCTGGCGGCCATGTCTTCAGCCTAACTCTAAATTCTGGAATTCCCTCCTCATACCTCCCTGCTTCTCTATCTCTGTCTCTTTGTTTAAAATGCTCCTTAATCTCCGTTGTCCCAACTGTCTGAACATCTCCTTTGTGACCCAGTGGCTGATTATGCTCCTCTAAAACATTCTGGTACTTCACTATCGGTGCAACTCGATGGGCCTCTTCTGCACTCAATGATTCTATGGTTCTAAAAGCGGTTCTATAAATGTACACTGTTGTTGTATCCCACTTCATTTTGAGAGTTTGCAGACAGTCATTGACGAGAATTGTATGAAAACTGGCAGACACATCAAAGGGACCGGACAGAGGTGGAGTGAGATAAGGATTGTTGACAAGTTCAGAGGGTTATGCCGCCTTTGAATGCTCCGACACCTTCAGTTCCCGACATCTCCCCCTTTGATCCCCATCATCTTATCACCTTGCGTTGCTCAACATTTGATTAGATTTCCTGTTTGCTCCTACATCACTCACTGAATGTCCTTGAATTCTGGCTGAGTGGCAATCAGGGTGAAGTGAGGATATTCCAAAGAGACCAATAGCCTGCCCTTCCCTTCTCATGAAATCTTGCAAGGTGAAATGCCACAGACCCCAGCAGCCTTCAGCCATTCTTTGGGTATAATTACAGAGAGTTTAGCACGGGCAAAACATTATACCCACCATGACCACCTATTACTACACGCAAATAAATCTCCCAGCTACGGTCAGTGGGTGGACAAGACCAATATCACTTGCTGTTCATTCCACCTACGATGCCCAGGGGCTGGAGATTGCCCGATGCAGCAGAAAGGGGGAATTGAACTAAGATTATGCGTGCTCCATTACTGAAGGGGGCGTTCACTACCTGCTGTCATTGGAGCAGCTCACACACTCCTATCAATAGCAGACATTCCCGACACCTTGGGCAAGGAAATGTGCCTATCTCTGGATATCAATCACTGCTCACAGGCCAATGCTCTTTCAAGGAATTGAAAGATCCCCAGTGAATGGGATAGGGGAAAAGCTGGCACGGTCACCCGGGGTGGAAAAGCCGAGGGAACATGTAACAGAAAGCAAGTATAAAAGTGCTCACTTGATTTGTAGATTCTGACAATCTTAAAGACAGCAATGAAAGCTAATTAAACAAGCTGCCTTCACACAGCCACCTCATCACAGACATGACAGTAACGGTCATCAAATAGGCCACTCAGTCTCACACAGTGTCCACTCTCTGGTCAGTATCACTCAGTCCCACACTGTGTACTGTATCTGGTCAGTATCACTCAGTTACACAATGTGTCCTGTACCTCGCCAATATCACTCAGTCCCACACTGTGTTTTCTGTCTGGTTAGTATTCTCAGTCTCACACTGTGTTCACTATCTGGTCAGTATCACTCACTCCCCACTGTGTCCACAATCTGGTCAGTATCACTCAGTACCACACTGTGTCCACTATCTTGTCAGTATCACTCAGTCCCACACTGTGTCCACAATCTGGTCAGTATCACTCAGTACCACACTGTGTCCACTATCTTGTCAGTATCACTCACTCCCACACTGTGTCCACTATCTGGTCAGTATCACTCACTCCCCACTGTGTCCACGATCTGGTCAGTATCACTCAATCCCACACTGTGTCCATTATCTGGTCAGTATCACTCAGTCCCAAACTGTCTCCACGACCTAGTCAGCAAAACTCAGTCCGAAACTGCGTCCTGTATCTGGTGACTATTAGGCAGTCCCGCACTGTGTCCACTAAATGGCCAGTATCACTCAGTCCCGCACTGTGTCCACTATCTGTTCAGTATCACTCACTCCCCACTGTGTCCAATATCTGGTCAGTATCACTCAGTCCCACACTGTGTCCACTATCTGTTCAGTATCACTCACTCCCCACTGTGTCCAATATCTGGTCAGTATCACTCAGTCCCACACTGTGTCCATTATCTGGTCAGTATCACTCAGTCCCGCACTGCGTCCATTATCTGGTCAGTATCACTCAGTCCCACACTGTGTCCACTATCTGGTCAGTATCACTCAGTCCCACACTGCGTCCATTATCTGGTCTGTATCACTCAGTCCCGCACTGCGTCCACTATCTGTTCAGTATCACTCACTCCCCACTGTGTCCACTATCTGGTCAGTATCACTCAGTCCCACACTGTGTCCACTATCTGGTCAGTATCACTCAGTCCCACACTGTGTCCACTATCTGGTCAGTATCACTCACTCCCACACTGCGTCCACTATCTGGTCAGTATCACTCAGTACCACACGGTGTCCACTCTCAGGCCAGTATCACTCAGTCCCAAACTGTGTCCACTATCTGGTCAGTATCACTCAGTCCCACACTGTGTCCACTATCTGGTCAGTATCACTCAGTCCCACACTGTGTCCACTATGTTGTCAGTATCACTCAGTCCCACAATCTGGCCACTCTGTGGTCAGCATCACACACTCCCACACTGAGTCCACTATCTGGTCAGTATCACTCAGTCCCACACTGTGTCCACCGTCTGGTAAGTATCACTCAGTCCGACACTGTGTCCACTATCACGTCAGTATCACTCAGTCGAACACTCTGGCCACTCTGTGGTCAGCATCACACACTCCCACACTGTGTCCACTATCTGGTCAGTCTCACGCAGTCCCACACTGTGTCCACTATCTGGTCAGTATCACTCAGTCCCACACTGTGTCCATTATCTGGTCAGTATCACTCAGTCCCACATTGTGTCCACTATCTGGTCAGTATCACTCAGTCCCACACTGTGTCCAATATCTGGTCAGTATCACTCAGTCCCACACTGTGTCCAATATCTGGTCAGTATCACACACTCCCCACTGTGTCCACTATCTGGTCAGTATCACTCACTCCCACACTGTGTCCACTATCTGGTCTGTATCACTCAGTCCCACACTGTGTCCACTATCCGGTCAGTATCACACACTCCCCACTGTGTCCACTATCTGGTCAGTATCACTCACTCCCACACTGTGTCCACTATCTGGTCAGTATCACTCAGTCCCACACTGTGTCCACTATCTGGTCAGTATCACACACTCCCCACTGTGTCCACTATCTGGTCAGTATCACTCACTCCCCACTGTGTCCACTATCTGGTCAGTATCGCTCAGTCCCACACTGTGACCAATATCTGGTCAGTATCACTCAGTCCCACACTGTGTCCAATATCTGGTCAGTATCACTCAGTCCCACACTGTGTCCAATATCTGGTCAGTATCACACACTCCCCACTGTGTCCACTATCTGGTCAGTATCACTCAGTCCCACACTGTGTCCACTATCTGGTCAGTATCACACACTCCCCACTGTGTCCACTAACTGGTCAGTATCACTCACTCCCACACTGTGTCCATTATCTGGTCAGTATCACTCAGTCCCACACTGTGTCCATTATCTGGTCAGTATCACTGAGTCCCGCAATGTGTCCACTATCTGGTCAGTATCACTCAGTCCCACACTGTGTCCACTATCTGGTCAGTATCACTCACTCCCCACTGTGTCCACTATCTGGTCAGTATCACTCAGTCCCACACTGTGACCAATATCTGGTCAGTATCACTCAGTCCCACACTGTGTCCAATATCTGGTCAGTATCACTCAGTCCCACACTGTGTCCAATATCTGGTCAGTATCACACACTCCCCACTGTGTCCACTATCTGGTCAGTATCACTCAGTCCCACACTGTGTCCACTATCTGGTCAGTATCACACACTCCCCACTGTGTCCACTATCTGGTCAGTATCACTCACTCCCACACTGTGTCCATTATCTGGTCAGTATCACTCAGTCCCACACAGTGTCCATTATCTGGTCAGTATCACTGAGTCCCACAATGTGTCCACTATCTGGTCAGTATCACTCAGTCCCACACTGTGTCCACTATCTGGTCAGTATCACTCAGTCCCACACTGCGTCCACTATCTGGTCAGTATCACTCAGTCCCACACTGCGTCCACTATCTGGTCAGTATCACTCTGTCCCACACTGTATCCACTACGTGGTCAGTGTCACTCACTCCCCACTGTGTCCACTATCTGGTCAGCATCACTCACTCCCCACTGTGTCCACTATCAGGTCAGTGTCACTCAGTCCCACAATCTGGCCACGCTGTGGTCAGCATCATACACTCCCACACTGAGTCCACTATCTGGTCAGTATCACTCAGTCCCACACTGTGTCCACTATCAGGTCAGTATCACTCAGTCCCACACTCTGGCCACTCTGTGGTCAGGATCACGCACTCCCACACTGTGTCCACTATCTGGTCAGTCTCACTCAGTCCCACACTGTGTCCACTATCTGGTCAGTATCACTCAGTCCCACACTGTGTCCATTATCTGGCCAGTATCACTCAGTCCAACATTGTGTCCACTATCTGGTCAGTATCACTCAGTCCCACACTGTGTCCACTATCTGGTCAGTATCACACACTCCCCACTGTGTCCACTATCTGGTCAGTATCACTCACTCCCACACTGTGTCCATTATCTGGTCAGTATCACTCAGTCCCACATTGTGTCCACTATCTGGTCAGTATCACTCAGTCCCACACAGTGTCCAATATCTGGTCAGTATCACTCAGTCCCACACTGTGTCCAATATCTGGTCAGTATCACTCAGTCCCACACTGTGTCCAATATCTGGTCAGTATCACTCAGTCCCACACTGTGTCCACTATCTGGTCAGTATCACTCAGTCCCACACAGTGTCCAATATCTGGTCAGTATCACTCAGTCCCACACTGTGTCCACTATCTGGTCAGAATCACTCAGTCCCCACTGTGTCCACTATCTGGTCAGTATTACTCAGTCCCACACTGTGTCCACTATCTGGTCAGTATCACTCAGTCCCACACTGTGTCCACTATCTGGTCATTATCACTCTGTCCCACACTGTGTCCAATACCTGGTCAGTATCACTCACTCCCCATTGTGTCCACTATCTGGTCAGTGTCACTCACTCCCCACTGTGTCCACTATCTGGTCAGTATCACTCAGTCCCACACTGTGTCCACTCTCTGGTCAGTATCACTCAGTCGCACACTGTGTCCATTATCTGGTCAGTATCACTCAGTCCCACACTGGGCCCACTATATGGTCAGTATCATTCAGTCCCACACTGAGTCCACTATCAGGTCAGCAACACTCAGTCCCACACTCTGGCCACTCTGTGGTCAGCATCACACACTCCCACACTGTGTCCATTATCTGGTCAGTATCACTGAGGCCCACAATGTGTCCACTATCTGGTCTGTATCACTCAGTCCCACACTGTGTCCACTATCTGGTCTGTATCACTCAGTCCCACACTGTGTCCACTATCTGGTCAGTATCACTCACTCCCCACTGGGTCCACTACGTGGTCAGTGTCACTCACTCCCCACTGTGCTCACTATCTGGTCAGCATCACTCACTCCCCACTGTGTCCACTATCAGGTCAGTATCACTCAGTCCCACAATCTGGGCACTCTGTGGTCAGCATCACACACTCCCACACTGTGTCCACTATCTGGTCAGTCTCACTCAGTCCCACACTGTGTCCACTATCTGGTCAGTATCACACACTCCCCACTGTGTCCACTATCTGGTCAGTATCACTCAGTCCCACACTGTGTCCAATATCTGGTTAGTATCACTCAGTCCCACACTGCGTCCACTATCTGGTCAGTATCACTCAGTACCACACGGTGTCCACTCTCTGGCCAGTATCACTCAGTCCCAAACTGTGTCCACTATCTGGTCAGTATCACACACTCCCCACTGTGTCCACTATCTGGTCAGTATCACTCACTCCCACACTGTGTCCATTATCTGGTCAGTATCACTCAGTCCCACATTGTGTCCACTATCTGGTCAGTATCACTCAGTCCCACACAGTGTCCAATATCTGGTCAGTATCACTCAGTCCCACACTGTGTCCAATATCTGGTCAGTATCACTCAGTCCCACACTGTGTCCAATATCTGGTCAGTATCACTCAGTCCCACACTGTGTCCACTATCTGGTCAGTATCACTCAGTCCCACACAGTGTCCAATATCTGGTCAGTATCACTCAGTCCCACACTGTGTCCACTATCTGGTCAGAATCACTCAGTCCCCACTGTGTCCACTATCTGGTCAGTATTACTCAGTCCCACACTGTGTCCACTATCTGGTCAGTATCACTCAGTCCCACACTGTGTCCACTATCTGGTCATTATCACTCTGTCCCACACTGTGTCCAATACCTGGTCAGTATCACTCACTCCCCATTGTGTCCACTATCTGGTCAGTGTCACTCACTCCCCACTGTGTCCACTATCTGGTCAGTATCACTCAGTCCCACACTGTGTCCACTCTCTGGTCAGTATCACTCAGTCGCACACTGTGTCCATTATCTGGTCAGTATCACTCAGTCCCACACTGGGCCCACTATATGGTCAGTATCATTCAGTCCCACACTGAGTCCACTATCAGGTCAGCAACACTCAGTCCCACACTCTGGCCACTCTGTGGTCAGCATCACACACTCCCACACTGTGTCCATTATCTGGTCAGTATCACTGAGGCCCACAATGTGTCCACTATCTGGTCTGTATCACTCAGTCCCACACTGTGTCCACTATCTGGTCTGTATCACTCAGTCCCACACTGTGTCCACTATCTGGTCAGTATCACTCACTCCCCACTGGGTCCACTACGTGGTCAGTGTCACTCACTCCCCACTGTGCTCACTATCTGGTCAGCATCACTCACTCCCCACTGTGTCCACTATCAGGTCAGTATCACTCAGTCCCACAATCTGGGCACTCTGTGGTCAGCATCACACACTCCCACACTGTGTCCACTATCTGGTCAGTCTCACTCAGTCCCACACTGTGTCCACTATCTGGTCAGTATCACACACACCCCACTGTGTCCACTATCTGGTCAGTATCACTCAGTCCCACACTGTGTCCAATATCTGGTTAGTATCACTCAGTCCCACACTGCGTCCACTATCTGGTCAGTATCACTCAGTACCACACGGTGTCCACTCTCTGGCCAGTATCACTCAGTCCCAAACTGTGTCCACTATCTGGTCAGTATCACTCAGCCCCACACTGTGTACACCATCTGGTGAGTATCACTCCGTCAGACACTGTCTCCACTATCTGGTGAGTGTCACTCAGTCCCACACTGTGTCCACTATCTGGTCAGTATCACTCACTCCCCATTGTGTCCACTATCTGGTCAGGTTCACTCACTCCCCACTGTGTCCACTATCTGGTCAGTATCACTCAGTCCCACACTGTGTCTACTATCTGGTCAGTATCACACAGTCCCACACTGTGTCCACTCTCTGGTCAGTATCACTCAGTCCCACACTGTGTCCATTATCTGGTCAGTATCACTCAGTCCCACACTGTGTCCACTATATGGTCAGTATAATTCAGTCCCACACTGAGTCCACTATCAGGTCAGCAACACTCAGTCCCACACTCTGGCCACTCTGTGGTCAGTATCACACACTCCCACACTGTGTCCATTATCTGGTCAGTATCACTGAGTCCCACAATGTGTCCACTATCTGGTCAGTATCACTCAGTCCCACACTGTGTCCACTATCTGGTCAGTATCACTCAGTCCCACACTGTGTCCACTATCTGGTCAGTATCACTCAGTCCCGCACTGTGTCCACTATCTGGTCAGTATCACTCAGTCCCACACTGTGTCCACTAACTGGAAAGTATCGCTCAGTCCCACACTGTGTCCACTATCTGGTCAGTATCGCTCAATCCCACACTGTGTCCACTATGTGGTCAGTATCACTCTGTCCCACACTGTATCCACTACGTGGTCAGTGTCACTGACTCCCCACTGTGTCCACTATCTGGTCAGCATCACTCACTCCCCACTGTGTCCACTATCTGGTCAGTATCACTCTGTCCCACACTGTATCCACTACGTGGTCAGTGTCACTGACTCCCCACTGTGTCCACTATCTGGTCAGCATCACTCACTCCCCACTGTGTCCACTATCAGGTCAGTATCACTCAGTCCCACAATCTGGCCACTATGTGGTCAGCATCACACACTCCCACACTGAGTCCACTATCTGGTCAGTATCACTCAGTCCCACACTGTGTCCACTATCAGGTCAGTATCACTCATTCCCACACTCTGGCCACTCTGTGGTCAGCATCGCACACTCCCACACTGTGTCCACCATCTGGTCAGTATCACTCAGTCCCACACTGTGTCCACTATCAGGTCAGTATCACTCAGTCCCACACTCTGGCCACTCTGTGGTCAGCATCACATACTCCCACACTGTATCCACTATCTGGTCAGTCTCACTCAGTCCCACACTGTGTCCACTATCTGGTCAGTATCACACACTCCCCACTGTGTCCACTATCTGGTCAGTTCCACTCAGTCCCACACTGTGTCCATTATCTGGTCAGTATCGCTCAGTCCCACACTTTGTCCATTATCTGGTCAGTATCACTCAGTCCCACACAGTGTCCAATATCTGGTCAGTATCACTCAGTCCCACACAGTGTCCAATATCTGGTCAGTATCACTCAGTCCCACGCTGTGTCCAATATCTGGTCAGTATCACTCAGTCCCACACAGTGTCCAATATCTGGTCAGTATCACTCAGTCCCACACTGTGTCCAATATCTGGTCAGTATCACTCAGTCCCACACTGTGTCCACTCTCTGGTCAGTATCACTCAGTCCCACACTGTGTCCACTATCTGGTCAGTATCACACACTCCCCACTGTGTCCACTATCTGGTCAGTTCCACTCAGTCCCACACTGTGTCCATTATCTGGTCAGTATCGCTCAGTCCCACACTTTGTCCATTATCTGGTCAGTATCACTCAGTCCCACACAGTGTCCAATATCTGGTCAGTATCACTCAGTCCCACACAGTGTCCAATATCTGGTCAGTATCACTCAGTCCCACGCTGTGTCCAATATCTGGTCAGTATCACTCAGTCCCACGCTGTGTCCAAGGTCTGGTAAGTATCACTCACTCCCCACTGTGTCCACTATCTGGTCAGTATCACTCAGTCCCACACTGTGTCCACTATATGGTCAGTATAATTCAGTCCCACACTGAGTCCACTATCAGGTCAGCAACACTCAGTCCCACACTCTGGCCACTCTGTGGTCAGTATCACACACTCCCACACTGTGTCCATTATCTGGTCAGTATCACTGAGTCCCACAATGTGTCCACTATCTGGTCAGTATCACTCAGTCCCACACTGTGTCCACTATGTGGTCAGTATCACTCTGTCCCACACTGTATCCACTACGTGGTCAGTGTCACTGACTCCCCACTGTGTCCACTATCTGGTCAGCATCACTCACTCCCCACTGTGTCCACTATCTGGTCAGTATCACTCTGTCCCACACTGTATCCACTACGTGGTCAGTGTCACTGACCCCCCACTGTGTCCACTATCTGGTCAGCATCACTCACTCCCCACTGTGTCCACTATCAGGTCAGTATCACTCAGTCCCACAATCTGGCCACTATGTGGTCAGCATCACACACTCCCACACTGAGTCCACTATCTGGTCAGTATCACTCAGTCCCACACTGTGTCCACTATCAGGTCAGTATCACTCATTCCCACACTCTGGCCACTCTGTGGTCAGCATCGCACACTCCCACACTGTGTCCACCATCTGGTCAGTATCACTCAGTCCCACACTGTGTCCACTATCAGGTCAGTATCACTCAGTCCCACACTCTGGCCACTCTGTGGTCAGCATCACATACTCCCACACTGTATCCACTATCTGGTCAGTCTCACTCAGTCCCACACTGTGTCCACTATCTGGTCAGTATCACACACTCCCCACTGTGTCCACTATCTGGTCAGTTCCACTCAGTCCCACACTGTGTCCATTATCTGGTCAGTATCGCTCAGTCCCACACTGTGTCCATTATCTGGTCAGTATCACTCAGTCCCACACAGTGTCCAATATCTGGTCAGTATCACTCAGTCCCACACAGTGTCCAATATCTGGTCAGTATCACTCAGTCCCACGCTGTGTCCAATATCTGGTCAGTATCACTCAGTCCCACACAGTGTCCAATATCTGGTCAGTATCACTCAGTCCCACACTGTGTCCAATATCTGGTCAGTATCACTCAGTCCCACGCTGTGTCCAATATCTGGTCAGTATCACTCAGTCCCACGCTGTGTCCAAGATCTGGTAAGTATCACTCACTCCCCACTGTGTCCACTATCTGGTCAGTATCACTCAGTCCCACGCTGTGTCCAATATCTGGTCAGTATCACTCAGTCCCACACTGTGTCCAATATCTGGTCAGTATCACTCAGTCCCACGCTGTGTCCAAGGTCTGGTAAGTATCACTCACTCCCCACTGTGTCCACTATCTGGTCAGTATCACTCAGTACCACACGGTGTCCACTCTCTGGCCAGTATCACTCAGTCCCAAATTGTGTCCACTATCTGGTCAGTATCACTCAGCCCCACACTGTGTACAACATCTGGTGAGTATCACTCCGTCAGACACTGTCTCCACTATCTGGTGAGTATCACTCAGTCCCACACTGTGTCTACTATCTGGTCAGTATCACACAGTTCCACACTGTGTCCACTATCTGGTCAGTATCACTCACTCCCCATTGTGTCCACTATCTGGTCAGGATCACTCACTCCCCACTGTGTCCACTATCTGGTCAGTATCACTCGGTCCCACACTGTGTCCACTCTCTGGTCAGTATCACTCAGTCCCACACTGTGTCCATTATCTGGTCAGTATCACTCAGTCCCACACTGTGTCCACTATATGGTCAGTATCATTCAGTCCCACACTGAGTCCACTATCAGGTCAGCAACACTCAGTCCCACACTCTGGCCACTCTGTGGTCAGCATCACACACTCCCACACTGTGTCCATTATCTGGTCAGTGTCACTGAGTCCCACAGTGTGTCCACTATCTGGTCAGTATCACTCAGTCCCACACTGTGTCCACTATCTGGTCAGTATCACTCAGTCCCACACTGTGTCCACTATCTGGTCAGTATCACTCAGTCCCCCACTGTGTCCACTATCTGGTCAGTATCACTCAGTCCCCCACTGTGTCCACTCTCTGGCCAGTATCACTCAGTCCCACACTGTGTCCACTATCTGGTCATTATCACTCTGTCCCACACTGTGTCCAATACCTGGTCAGTATCACTCACTCCCCATTGTGTCCACTATCTGGTCAGTGTCACTCACTCCCCACTGTGTCCACTATCTGGTCAGTATCACTCAGTCCCACACTGTGTCCACTCTCTGGTCAGTATCACTCAGTCGCACACTGTGTCCATTATCTGGTCAGTATCACTCAGTCCCACACTGGGCCCACTATATGGTCAGTATCATTCAGTCCCACACTGAGTCCACTATCAGGTCAGCAACACTCAGTCCCACACTCTGGCCACTCTGTGGTCAGCATCACACACTCCCACACTGTGTCCATTATCTGGTCAGTATCACTGAGGCCCACAATGTGTCCACTATCTGGTCTGTATCACTCAGTCCCACACTGTGTCCACTATCTGGTCTGTATCACTCAGTCCCACACTGTGTCCACTATCTGGTCAGTATCACTCACTCCCCACTGGGTCCACTACGTGGTCAGTGTCACTCACTCCCCACTGTGCTCACTATCTGGTCAGCATCGCTCACTCCCCACTGTGTCCACTATCAGGTCAGTATCACTCAGTCCCACAATCTGGGCACTCTGTGGTCAGCATCACACACTCCCACACTGTGTCCACTATCTGGTCAGTCTCACTCAGTCCCACACTGTGTCCACTATCTGGTCAGTATCACACACTCCCCACTGTGTCCACTATCTGGTCAGTATCACTCAGTCCCACACTGTGTCCAATATCTGGTTAGTATCACTCAGTCCCACACTGCGTCCACTATCTGGTCAGTATCACTCAGTACCACACGGTGTCCACTCTCTGGCCAGTATCACTCAGTCCCAAACTGTGTCCACTATCTGGTCAGTATCACTCAGCCCCACACTGTGTACACCATCTGGTGAGTATCACTCCGTCAGACACTGTCTCCACTATCTGGTGAGTGTCACTCAGTCCCACACTGTGTCCACTATCTGGTCAGTATCACTCACTCCCCATTGTGTCCACTATCTGGTCAGGTTCACTCACTCCCCACTGTGTCCACTATCTGGTCAGTATCACTCAGTCCCACACTGTGTCTACTATCTGGTCAGTATCACACAGTTCCACACTGTGTCCACTATCTGGTCAGTATCACTCACTCCCCACTGTGTCCACTATCTGGTCAGTATCACTCAGTCCCACACTGTGTCCACTCTCTGGTCAGTATCACTCAGTCCCACACTGTGTCCATTATCTGGTCAGTATCACTCAGTCCCACACTGTGTCCACTATATGGTCAGTATAATTCAGTCCCACACTGAGTCCACTATCAGGTCAGCAACACTCAGTCCCACACTCTGGCCACTCTGTGGTCAGTATCACACACTCCCACACTGTGTCCATTATCTGGTCAGTATCACTGAGTCCCACAATGTGTCCACTATCTGGTCAGTATCACTCAGTCCCACACTGTGTCCACTATCTGGTCAGTATCACTCAGTCCCACACTGTGTCCACTATCTGGTCAGTATCACTCAGTCCCGCACTGTGTCCACTATCTGGTCAGTATCACTCAGTCCCACACTGTGTCCACTAACTGGAAAGTATCGCTCAGTCCCACACTGTGTCCACTATCTGGTCAGTATCGCTCAATCCCACACTGTGTCCACTATGTGGTCAGTATCACTCTGTCCCACACTGTATCCACTACGTGGTCAGTGTCACTGACTCCCCACTGTGTCCACTATCTGGTCAGCATCACTCACTCCCCACTGTGTCCACTATCTGGTCAGTATCACTCTGTCCCACACTGTATCCACTACGTGGTCAGTGTCACTGACTCCCCACTGTGTCCACTATCTGGTCAGCATCACTCACTCCCCACTGTGTCCACTATCAGGTCAGTATCACTCAGTCCCACAATCTGGCCACTATGTGGTCAGCATCACACACTCCCACACTGAGTCCACTATCTGGTCAGTATCACTCAGTCCCACACTGTGTCCACTATCAGGTCAGTATCACTCATTCCCACACTCTGGCCACTCTGTGGTCAGCATCGCACACTCCCACACTGTGTCCACCATCTGGTCAGTATCACTCAGTCCCACACTGTGTCCACTATCAGGTCAGTATCACTCAGTCCCACACTCTGGCCACTCTGTGGTCAGCATCACATACTCCCACACTGTATCCACTATCTGGTCAGTCTCACTCAGTCCCACACTGTGTCCACTATCTGGTCAGTATCACACACTCCCCACTGTGTCCACTATCTGGTCAGTTCCACTCAGTCCCACACTGTGTCCATTATCTGGTCAGTATCGCTCAGTCCCACACTGTGTCCATTATCTGGTCAGTATCACTCAGTCCCACACAGTGTCCAATATCTGGTCAGTATCACTCAGTCCCACACAGTGTCCAATATCTGGTCAGTATCACTCAGTCCCACGCTGTGTCCAATATCTGGTCAGTATCACTCAGTCCCACACAGTGTCCAATATCTGGTCAGTATCACTCAGTCCCACACTGTGTCCAATATCTGGTCAGTATCACTCAGTCCCACGCTGTGTCCAATATCTGGTCAGTATCACTCAGTCCCACGCTGTGTCCAAGATCTGGTAAGTATCACTCACTCCCCACTGTGTCCACTATCTGGTCAGTATCACTCAGTCCCACGCTGTGTCCAATATCTGGTCAGTATCACTCAGTCCCACACTGTGTCCAATATCTGGTCAGTATCACTCAGTCCCACGCTGTGTCCAAGGTCTGGTAAGTATCACTCACTCCCCACTGTGTCCACTATCTGGTCAGTATCACTCAGTACCACACGGTGTCCACTCTCTGGCCAGTATCACTCAGTCCCAAATTGTGTCCACTATCTGGTCAGTATCACTCAGCCCCACACTGTGTACAACATCTGGTGAGTATCACTCCGTCAGACACTGTCTCCACTATCTGGTGAGTATCACTCAGTCCCACACTGTGTCTACTATCTGGTCAGTATCACACAGTTCCACACTGTGTCCACTATCTGGTCAGTATCACTCACTCCCCATTGTGTCCACTATGTGGTCAGGATCACTCACTCCCCACTGTGTCCACTATCTGGTCAGTATCACTCAGTCCCACACTGTGTCCACTCTCTGGTCAGTATCACTCAGTCCCACACTGTGTCCATTATCTGGTCAGTATCACTCAGTCCCACACTGTGTCCACTATATGGTCAGTATCATTCAGTCCCACACTGAGTCCACTATCAGGTCAGCAACACTCAGTCCCACACTCTGGCCACTCTGTGGTCAGCATCACACACTCCCACACTGTGTCCATTATCTGGTCAGTGTCACTGAGTCCCACAATGTGTCCACTATCTGGTCAGTATCACTCAGTCCCACACTGTGTCCACTATCTGGTCAGTATCACTCAGTCCCACACTTTGTCCACTATCTGGTCAGTATCACTCAGTCCCCCACTGTGTCCACTATCTGGTCAGTATCACTCAGTCCCCCACTGTGTCCACTCTCTGGCCAGTATCACTCAGTCCCACACTGTGTCCACTATCTGGTCAGTATCGCTCAGTCCCACACTGTGTCCACTATGTGGTCAGTATCACTCTGTCCCACACTGTATCCACTACGTGGTCAGTGTCACTGACTCCCCACTGTGTCCACTATCTGGTCAGCATCACTCACTCCCCACTGTGTCCACTATCTGGTCAGTATCACTCAGTCCCACAATCTGGCCACTCTGTGGTCAGCATCACACACTCCCACACTGAGTCCACTATCTGGTCAATATCACTCAGTCCCACACTGTGTCCACCATCTGGTCAGTATCACTCAGTCCCACACTGTGTCCACTATCAGGTCAGTATCACTCAGTCCCACACTCTGGCCACTCTGTGGTCAGCATCACACACTCCCACACTGTATCCACTATCTGGTCAGTCTCACTCAGTCCCACTCTGTGTCCATTATCTGGTCATTTTCACTCAGTCCCACACTGTGTCCATTATCTGGTCAGTATCACTCAGCCCCACACTGTGTCCACTAACTGGCCAGTATCGCTCAGTCCCACACTGCGTCCATTATCTGGTCAGTATCGCTCAGTCCCACACTGTGTCCACTATCTGGTCAGTATCACTCAGTCCCACACAGTGTCCAATATCTGGTCAGTATCACTCAGTCCCACGCTGTGTCCAATATCTGGTCAGTATCACTCAGTCCCACACTGTGTCCAATATCTGGTCAGTATCACTCAGTCCCACGCTGTGTCCAATATCTGGTCAGTATCACTCAGTCCCACGCTGTGTCCAAGATCTGTTAAGTATCACTCACTCCCCACTGTGTCCACTATCTGGTCAGTATCACTCAGTCCCACGCTGTGTCCAATATCTGGTCAGTATCACTCAGTCCCACACTGTGTCCAATATCTGGTCAGTATCACTCAGTCCCACGCTGTGTCCAAGATCTGGTAAGTATCACTCACTCCCCACTGTGTCCACTATCTGGTCAGTATTACTCAGTCCCACACTGTGTCCACAATCTGGTCAGTATCACTCAGTCCCACACTGTGTCCACTATCTGGTCAGTAACACTCTCTCCCGACTGTGTCCACTATCTGGTCAGTATTACTCAGTCCCACACTGTGTCCACTATCTGGTCAGTATCACTCAGTCCCACTCTGTGTCCATTATCTGGTCATTTTCACTCAGTCCCACACTGTGTCCATTATCTGGTCAGTATCACTCAGCCCCACACTGTGTCCACTAACTGGCCAGTATCGCTCAGTCCCACACTGTGTCCATTATCTGGTCAGTATCGCTCAGTCCCACACTGTGTCCATTATTTGGTCAGTATCACTCAGTCCCACACAGTGTCCAATATCTGGTCAGTATCACTCAGTCCCACACAGTGTCCAATATCTGGTCAGTATCACTCAGTCCCACGCTGTGTCCAATATCTGGTCAGTATCACTCAGTCCCACACAGTGTCCAATATCTGGTCAGTATCACTCAGTCCCACACTGTGTCCAATATCTGGTCAGTATCACTCAGTCCCACGCTGTGTCCAATATCTGGTCAGTATCACTCAGTCCCACGCTGTGTCCAAGATCTGGTAAGTATCACTCACTCCCCACTGTGTCCACTATCTGGTCAGTATCATCAGTCCCACACTGTGTCCACTATCTGGTCAGTATCACTCAGTCCCACGCTGTGTCCAATATCTGGTCAGTATCACTCAGTCCCACACTGTGTCCAATATCGGGTAGGATCACTCAGTCCCACGCTGTGTCCAAGATCTGGTAAGTATCACTCACTCCCCACTGTGTCCACTATCTGGTCAGTATTACTCAGTCCCACACTGTGTCCACTATCTGGTCAGTATCACTCAGTCCCACACTGTGTCCACTATCTGGTCAGTAACACTCTCTCCCGACTGTGTCCACTATCTGGTCAGTATCACTCTGTCCCACACTGTGTCCAATATCTGGTCAGTATCACTCACTCCCCATTGTGTCCATATATCTGGTCAGTATCACTCACTCCCCACTGTGTCCACTATCTGGTCAGTATCACTCAGTCCCACACTGTGTCCACTCTCTGGTCAGTATCACTCAGTCCTAAACTGCGTCCTGTATGTGGTGAGTATTACGTAGTCCCGCACTGTGTCCACTATCTGGTCAGTATCACTCAGTCCCACACTGTGTCCACTATCAGGTCAGTATCCCTCAGTCCCACACTCTGGTCACTCTGTGGTCAGCATCACACACTCCCACACTGTGTCCACTATCTGGTCAGTCTCACTCAGTCCCACGCTGTGTCCACTATCTGGTCAGTCTCACTCAGTCCCACACTGTGTCCACTATCTGGTCAGTATCACACACTCCTCACTGTGTCCACTATCTGGTCAGTATCACTCAGTCCCACACTGTGTCCAATATCTGGTTAGTATCACTCAGTCCCACACTGCGTCCACTATCTGGTCAGTATCACTCAGTACCACACGGTGTCCACTCTCTGGCCAGTATCACTCAGTCCCAAACTGTGTCCACTATCTGGTCAGTATCACTCAGCCCCACACTGTGTACACCATCTGGTGAGTATCACTCCGTCAGACACTGTCTCCACTATCTGGTGAGTGTCACTCAGTCCCACACTGTGTCCACTATCTGGTCAGTATCACTCACTCCCCATTGTGTCCACTATCTGGTCAGGTTCACTCACTCCCCACTGTGTCCACTATCTGGTCAGTATCACTCAGTCCCACACTGTGTCTACTATCTGGTCAGTATCACACAGTTCCACACTGTGTCCACTATCTGGTCAGTAGCACTCACTCCCCACTGTGTCCACTATCTGGTCAGTATCACTCAGTCCCACACTGTGTCCACTCTCTGGTCAGTATCACTCAGTCCCACACTGTGTCCATTATCTGGTCAGTATCACTCAGTCCCACACTGAGTCCACTATCAGGTCAGCAACACTCAGTCCCACACTCTGGCCACTCTGTGGTCAGTATCACACACTCCCACACTGTGTCCATTATCTGGTCAGTATCACTGAGTCCCACAATGTGTCCACTATCTGGTCAGTATCACTCAGTCCCACACTGTGTCCACTATCTGGTCAGTATCACTCAGTCCCACACTGTGTCCACTATCTGGTCAGTATCACTCAGTCCCGCACTGTGTCCACTATCTGGTCAGTATCACTCAGTCCCACACTGTGTCCACTAACTGGAAAGTATCGCTCAGTCCCACACTGTGTCCACTATCTGGTCAGTATCGCTCAATCCCACACTGTGTCCACTATGTGGTCAGTATCACTCTGTCCCACACTGTATCCACTACGTGGTCAGTGTCACTGACTCCCCACTGTGTCCACTATCTGGTCAGCATCACTCACTCCCCACTGTGTCCACTATCTGGTCAGTATCACTCTGTCCCACACTGTATCCACTACGTGGTCAGTGTCACTGACTACCCACTGTGTCCACTATCTGGTCAGCATCACTCACTCCCCACTGTGTCCACTATCTGGTCAATATCACTCAGTCCCACACTGTGTCCACCATCTGGTCAGTATCACTCAGTCCCACACTGTGTCCACTATCAGGTCAGTATCACTCAGTCCCACACTCTGGCCACTCTGTGGTCAGCATCACACACTCCCACACTGTATCCACTATCTGGTCAGTCTCACTCAGTCCCACTCTGTGTCCATTATCTAGTCATTTTCACTCAGTCCCACACTGTGTCCATTATCTGGTCAGTATCACTCAGCCCCACACTGTGTCCACTAACTGGCCAGTATCGCTCAGTCCCACACTGCGTCCATTATCTGGTCAGTATCGCTCAGTCCCACACTGTGTCCACTATCTGGTCAGTATCACTCAGTCCCACACAGTGTCCAATATCTGGTCAGTATCACTCAGTCCCACGCTGTGTCCAATATCTGGTCAGTATCACTCAGTCCCACACTGTGTCCAATATCTGGTCAGTATCACTCAGTCCCACGCTGTGTCCAATATCTGGTCAGTATCACTCAGTCCCACGCTGTGTCCAAGATCTGTTAAGTATCACTCACTCCCCACTGTGTCCACTATCTGGTCAGTATCACTCAGTCCCACGCTGTGTCCAATATCTGGTCAGTATCACTCAGTCCCACACTGTGTCCACTATCTGGTCAGTAACACTCTCTCCCGACTGTGTCCACTATCTGGTCAGTATTACTCAGTCCCACACTGTGTCCACTATCTGGTCAGTATCACTCAGTCCCACTCTGTGTCCATTATCTGGTCATTTTCACTCAGTCCCACACTGTGTCCATTATCTGGTCAGTATCACTCAGTCCCACACTGTGTCCACTAACTGGCCAGTATCGCTCAGTCCCACACTGTGTCCATTATCTGGTCAGTATCGCTCAGTCCCACACTGTGTTCATTATTTGGTCAGTATCACTCAGTCCCACACAGTGTCCAATATCTGGTCAGTATCACTCAGTCCCACACAGTGTCCAATATCTGGTCAGTATCACTCAGTCCCACGCTGTGTCCAATATCTGGTCAGTATCACTCACTCCCCACTGTGTCCACTATCTGGTCAGTATTACTCAGTCCCACACTGTGTCCACTATCTGGTCAGTATCACTCAGTCCCACACTGTGTCCACTATCTGGTCAGTAACACTCTCTCCCGACTGTGTCCACTATCTGGTCAGTATCACTCTGTCCCACACTGTGTCCAATATCTGGTCAGTATCACTCACTCCCCATTGTGTCCATATATCTGGTCAGTATCACTCACTCCCCACTGTGTCCACTATCTGGTCAGTATCACTCAGTCCCACACTGTGTCCACTCTCTGGTCAGTATCACTCAGTCCTAAACTGCGTCCTGTATGTGGTGAGTATTACGTAGTCCCGCACTGTGTCCACTATCTGGTCAGTATCACTCAGTCCCACACTGTGTCCACTATCAGGTCAGTATCCCTCAGTCCCACACTCTGGTCACTCTGTGGTCAGCATCACACACTCCCACACTGTGTCCACTATCTGGTCAGTCTCACTCAGTCCCACGCTGTGTCCACTATCTGGTCAGTCTCACTCAGTCCCACACTGTGTCCACTATCTGGTCAGTATCACACACTCCCCACTGTGTCCACTATCTGGTCAGTATCACTCAGTCCCACACTGTGTCCAATATCTGGTTAGTATCACTCAGTCCCACACTGCGTCCACTATCTGGTCAGTATCACTCAGTACCACACGGTGTCCACTCTCTGGCCAGTATCACTCAGTCCCAAACTGTGTCCACTATCTGGTCAGTATCACTCAGCCCCACACTGTGTACACCATCTGGTGAGTATCACTCCGTCAGACACTGTCTCCACTATCTGGTGAGTGTCACTCAGTCCCACACTGTGTCCACTATCTGGTCAGTATCACTCACTCCCCATTGTGTCCACTATCTGGTCAGGTTCACTCACTCCCCACTGTGTCCACTATCTGGTCAGTATCACTCAGTCCCACACTGTGTCTACTATCTGGTCAGTATCACACAGTTCCACACTGTGTCCACTATCTGGTCAGTATCACTCACTCCCCACTGTGTCCACTATCTGGTCAGTATCACTCAGTCCCACACTGTGTCCACTCTCTGGTCAGTATCACTCAGTCCCACACTGTGTCCATTATCTGGTCAGTATCACTCAGTCCCACACTGTGTCCACTATATGGTCAGTATAATTCAGTCCCACACTGAGTCCACTATCAGGTCAGCAACACTCAGTCCCACACTCTGGCCACTCTGTGGTCAGTATCACACACTCCCACACTGTGTCCATTATCTGGTCAGTATCACTGAGTCCCACAATGTGTCCACTATCTGGTCAGTATCACTCAGTCCCACACTGTGTCCACTATCTGGTCAGTATCACTCAGTCCCACACTGTGTCCACTATCTGGTCAGTATCACTCAGTCCCGCACTGTGTCCACTATCTGGTCAGTATCACTCAGTCCCACACTGTGTCCACTAACTGGAAAGTATCGCTCAGTCCCACACTGTGTCCACTATCTGGTCAGTATCGCTCAATCCCACACTGTGTCCACTATGTGGTCAGTATCACTCTGTCCCACACTGTATCCACTACGTGGTCAGTGTCACTGACTCCCCACTGTGTCCACTATCTGGTCAGCATCACTCACTCCCCACTGTGTCCACTATCTGGTCAGTATCACTCTGTCCCACACTGTATCCACTACGTGGTCAGTGTCACTGACTACCCACTGTGTCCACTATCTGGTCAGCATCACTCACTCCCCACTGTGTCCACTATCTGGTCAATATCACTCAGTCCCACACTGTGTCCACCATCTGGTCAGTATCACTCAGTCCCACACTGTGTCCACTATCAGGTCAGTATCACTCAGTCCCACACTCTGGCCACTCTGTGGTCAGCATCACACACTCCCACACTGTATCCACTATCTGGTCAGTCTCACTCAGTCCCACTCTGTGTCCATTATCTGGTCATTTTCACTCAGTCCCACACTGTGTCCATTATCTGGTCAGTATCACTCAGCCCCACACTGTGTCCACTAACTGGCCAGTATCGCTCAGTCCCACACTGCGTCCATTATCTGGTCAGTATCGCTCAGTCCCACACTGTGTCCACTATCTGGTCAGTATCACTCAGTCCCACACAGTGTCCAATATCTGGTCAGTATCACTCAGTCCCACGCTGTGTCCAATATCTGGTCAGTATCACTCAGTCCCACACTGTGTCCAATATCTGGTCAGTATCACTCAGTCCCACGCTGTGTCCAATATCTGGTCAGTATCACTCAGTCCCACGCTGTGTCCAAGATCTGTTAAGTATCACTCACTCCCCACTGTGTCCACTATCTGGTCAGTATCACTCAGTCCCACGCTGTGTCCAATATCTGGTCAGTATCACTCAGTCCCACACTGTGTCCAATATCTGGTCAGTATCACTCAGTCCCACGCTGTGTCCAAGATCTGGTAAGTATCACTCACTCCCCACTGTGTCCACTATCTGGTCAGTATTACTCAGTCCCACACTGTGTCCACAATCTGGTCAGTATCACTCAGTCCCACACTGTGTCCACTATCTGGTCAGTAACACTCTCTCCCGACTGTGTCCACTATCTGGTCAGTATTACTCAGTCCCACACTGTGTCCACTATCTGGTCAGTATCACTCAGTCCCACTCTGTGTCCATTATCTGGTCATTTTCACTCAGTCCCACACTGTGTCCATTATCTGGTCAGTATCACTCAGTCCCACACTGTGTCCACTAACTGGCCAGTATCGCTCAGTCCCACACTGTGTCCATTATCTGGTCAGTATCGCTCAGTCCCACACTGTGTTCATTATTTGGTCAGTATCACTCAGTCCCACACAGTGTCCAATATCTGGTCAGTATCACTCAGTCCCACACAGTGTCCAATATCTGGTCAGTATCACTCAGTCCCACGCTGTGTCCAATATCTGGTCAGTATCACTCACTCCCCACTGTGTCCACTATCTGGTCAGTATTACTCAGTCCCACACTGTGTCCACTATCTGGTCAGTATCACTCAGTCCCACACTGTGTCCACTATCTGGTCAGTAACACTCTCTCCCGACTGTGTCCACTATCTGGTCAGTATCACTCTGTCCCACACTGTGTCCAATATCTGGTCAGTATCACTCACTCCCCATTGTGTCCATATATCTGGTCAGTATCACTCACTCCCCACTGTGTCCACTATCTGGTCAGTATCACTCAGTCCCACACTGTGTCCACTCTCTGGTCAGTATCACTCAGTCCTAAACTGCGTCCTGTATGTGGTGAGTATTACGTAGTCCCGCACTGTGTCCACTATCTGGTCAGTATCACTCAGTCCCACACTGTGTCCACTATCAGGTCAGTATCCCTCAGTCCCACACTCTGGTCACTCTGTGGTCAGCATCACACACTCCCACACTGTGTCCACTATCTGGTCAGTCTCACTCAGTCCCACGCTGTGTCCACTATCTGGTCAGTCTCACTCAGTCCCACACTGTGTCCACTATCTGGTCAGTATCACACACTCCCCACTGTGTCCACTATCTGGTCAGTATCACTCAGTCCCACACTGTGTCCAATATCTGGTTAGTATCACTCAGTCCCACACTGCGTCCACTATCTGGTCAGTATCACTCAGTACCACACGGTGTCCACTCTCTGGCCAGTATCACTCAGTCCCAAACTGTGTCCACTATCTGGTCAGTATCACTCAGCCCCACACTGTGTACACCATCTGGTGAGTATCACTCCGTCAGACACTGTCTCCACTATCTGGTGAGTGTCACTCAGTCCCACACTGTGTCCACTATCTGGTCAGTATCACTCACTCCCCATTGTGTCCACTATCTGGTCAGGTTTACTCACTCCCCACTGTGTCCACTATCTGGTCAGTATCACTCAGTCCCACACTGTGTCTACTATCTGGTCAGTATCACACAGTTCCACACTGTGTCCACTATCTGGTCAGTATCACTCACTCCCCACTGTGTCCACTATCTGGTCAGTATCACTCAGTCCCACACTGTGTCCACTCTCTGGTCAGTATCACTCAGTCCCACACTGTGTCCATTATCTGGTCAGTATCACTCAGTCCCACACTGTGTCCACTATATGGTCAGTATAATTCAGTCCCACACTGAGTCCACTATCAGGTCAGCAACACTCAGTCCCACACTCTGGCCACTCTGTGGTCAGTATCACACACTCCCACACTGTGTCCATTATCTGGTCAGTATCACTGAGTCCCACAATGTGTCCACTATCTGGTCAGTATCACTCAGTCCCACACTGTGTCCACTATCTGGTCAGTATCACTCAGTCCCACACTGTGTCCACTATCTGGTCAGTATCACTCAGTCCCGCACTGTGTCCACTATCTGGTCAGTATCACTCAGTCCCACACTGTGTCCACTAACTGGAAAGTATCGCTCAGTCCCACACTGTGTCCACTATCTGGTCAGTATCGCTCAATCCCACACTGTGTCCACTATGTGGTCAGTATCACTCTGTCCCACACTGTATCCACTACGTGGTCAGTGTCACTGACTCCCCACTGTGTCCACTATCTGGTCAGCATCACTCACTCCCCACTGTGTCCACTATCTGGTCAGTATCACTCTGTCCCACACTGTATCCACTACGTGGTCAGTGTCACTGACTCCCCACTGTGTCCACTATCTGGTCAGCATCACTCACTCCCCACTGTGTCCACTATCTGGTCAATATCACTCAGTCCCACACTGTGTCCACCATCTGGTCAGTATCACTCAGTCCCACTCTGTGTCCACTATCAGGTCAGTATCACTCAGTCCCACACTCTGGCCACTCTGTGGTCAGCATCACACACTCCCACACTGTATCCACTATCTGGTCAGTCTCACTCAGTCCCACTCTGTGTCCATTATCTGGTCATTTTCACTCAGTCCCACACTGTGTCCATTATCTGGTCAGTATCACTCAGCCCCACACTGTGTCCACTAACTGGCCAGTATCGCTCAGTCCCACACTGCGTCCATTATCTGGTCAGTATCGCTCAGTCCCACACTGTGTCCACTATCTGGTCAGTATCACTCAGTCCCACACAGTGTCCAATATCTGGTCAGTATCACTCAGTCCCACGCTGTGTCCAATATCTGGTCAGTATCACTCAGTCCCACACTGTGTCCAATATCTGGTCAGTATCACTCAGTCCCACGCTGTGTCCAATATCTGGTCAGTATCACTCAGTCCCACGCTGTGTCCAAGATCTGTTAAGTATCACTCACTCCCCACTGTGTCCACTATCTGGTCAGTATCACTCAGTCCCACGCTGTGTCCAATATCTGGTCAGTATCACTCAGTCCCACACTGTGTCCAATATCTGGTCAGTATCACTCAGTCCCACGCTGTGTCCAAGATCTGGTAAGTATCACTCACTCCCCACTGTGTCCACTATCTGGTCAGTATTACTCAGTCCCACACTGTGTCCACAATCTGGTCAGTATCACTCAGTCCCACACTGTGTCCACTATCTGGTCAGTAACACTCTCTCCCGACTGTGTCCACTATCTGGTCAGTATTACTCAGTCCCACACTGTGTCCACTATCTGGTCAGTATCACTCAGTCCCACTCTGTGTCCATTATCTGGTCATTTTCACTCAGTCCCACACTGTGTCCATTATCTGGTCAGTATCACTCAGTCCCACACTGTGTCCACTAACTGGCCAGTATCGCTCAGTCCCACACTGTGTCCATTATCTGGTCAGTATCGCTCAGTCCCACACTGTGTCCAATATTTGGTCAGTATCACTCAGTCCCACACAGTGTCCAATATCTGGTCAGTATCACTCAGTCCCACACAGTGTCCAATATCTGGTCAGTATCACTCAGTCCCACGCTGTGTCCAATATCTGGTCAGTATCACTCAGTCCCACACAGTGTCCAATATCTGGTCAGTATCACTCAGTCCCACACTGTGTCCAATATCTGGTCAGTATCACTCAGTCCCACGCTGTGTCCAATATCTGGTCAGTATCACTCAGTCCCACGCTGTGTCCAAGATCTGGTAAGTATCACTCACTCCCCACTGTGTCCACTATCTGGTCAGTATCATCAGTCCCACACTGTGTCCACTATCTGGTCAGTATCACTCAGTCCCACGCTGTGTCCAATATCTGGTCAGTATCACTCAGTCCCACACTGTGTCCAATATCGGGTAGGATCACTCAGTCCCACGCTGTGTCCAAGATCTGGTAAGTATCACTCACTCCCCACTGTGTCCACTATCTGGTCAGTATTACTCAGTCCCACACTGTGTCCACTATCTGGTCAGTATCACTCAGTCCCACACTGTGTCCACTATCTGGTCAGTAACACTCTCTCCCGACTGTGTCCACTATCTGGTCAGTATCACTCTGTCCCACACTGTGTCCAATATCTGGTCAGTATCACTCACTCCCCATTGTGTCCATATATCTGGTCAGTATCACTCACTCCCCACTGTGTCCACTATCTGGTCAGTATCACTCAGTCCCACACTGTGTCCACTCTCTGGTCAGTATCACTCAGTCCTAAACTGCGTCCTGTATGTGGTGAGAATTACGTAGTCCCGCACTGTGTCCACTATCTGGTCAGTATCACTCAGTCCCACACTGTGTCCACTATCAGGTCAGTATCCCTCAGTCCCACACTCTGGTCACTCTGTGGTCAGCATCACACACTCCCACACTGTGTCCACTATCTGGTCAGTCTCACTCAGTCCCACGCTGTGTCCACTATCTGGTCAGTCTCACTCAGTCCCACACTGTGTCCACTATCTGGTCAGTATCACACACTCCCCACTGTGTCCACTATCTGGTCAGTATCACTCAGTCCCACACTGTGTCCAATATCTGGTTAGTATCACTCAGTCCCACACTGCGTCCACTATCTGGTCAGTATCACTCAGTACCACACGGTGTCCACTCTCTGGCCAGTATCACTCAGTCCCAAACTGTGTCCACTATCTGGTCAGTATCACTCAGCCCCACACTGTGTACACCATCTGGTGAGTATCACTCCGTCAGACACTGTCTCCACTATCTGGTGAGTGTCACTCAGTCCCACACTGTGTCCACTATCTGGTCAGTATCACTCACTCCCCATTGTGTCCACTATCTGGTCAGGTTCACTCACTCCCCACTGTGTCCACTATCTGGTCAGTATCACTCAGTCCCACACTGTGTCTACTATCTGGTCAGTATCACACAGTTCCACACTGTGTCCACTATCTGGTCAGTATCACTCACTCCCCACTGTGTCCACTATCTGGTCAGTATCACTCAGTCCCACACTGTGTCCACTCTCTGGTCAGTATCACTCAGTCCCACACTGTGTCCATTATCTGGTCAGTATCACTCAGTCCCACACTGTGTCCACTATATGGTCAGTATAATTCAGTCCCACACTGAGTCCACTATCAGGTCAGCAACACTCAGTCCCACACTCTGGCCACTCTGTGGTCAGTATCACACACTCCCACACTGTGTCCATTATCTGGTCAGTATCACTGAGTCCCACAATGTGTCCACTATCTGGTCAGTATCACTCAGTCCCACACTGTGTCCACTATCTGGTCAGTATCACTCAGTCCCACACTGTGTCCACTATCTGGTCAGTATCACTCAGTCCCGCACTGTGTCCACTATCTGGTCAGTATCACTCAGTCCCACACTGTGTCCACTAACTGGAAAGTATCGCTCAGTCCCACACTGTGTCCACTATCTGGTCAGTATCGCTCAATCCCACACTGTGTCCACTATGTGGTCAGTATCACTCTGTCCCACACTGTATCCACTACGTGGTCAGTGTCACTGACTCCCCACTGTGTCCACTATCTGGTCAGCATCACTCACTCCCCACTGTGTCCACTATCTGGTCAGTATCACTCTGTCCCACACTGTATCCACTACGTGGTCAGTGTCACTGACTACCCACTGTGTCCACTATCTGGTCAGCATCACTCACTCCCCACTGTGTCCACTATCTGGTCAATATCACTCAGTCCCACACTGTGTCCACCATCTGGTCAGTATCACTCAGTCCCACACTGTGTCCACTATCAGGTCAGTATCACTCAGTCCCACACTCTGGCCACTCTGTGGTCAGCATCACACACTCCCACACTGTATCCACTATCTGGTCAGTCTCACTCAGTCCCACTCTGTGTCCATTATCTGGTCATTTTCACTCAGTCCCACACTGTGTCCATTATCTGGTCAGTATCACTCAGCCCCACACTGTGTCCACTAACTGGCCAGTATCGCTCAGTCCCACACTGCGTCCATTATCTGGTCAGTATCGCTCAGTCCCACACTGTGTCCACTATCTGGTCAGTATCACTCAGTCCCACACAGTGTCCAATATCTGGTCAGTATCACTCAGTCCCACGCTGTGTCCAATATCTGGTCAGTATCACTCAGTCCCACACTGTGTCCAATATCTGGTCAGTATCACTCAGTCCCACGCTGTGTCCAATATCTGGTCAGTATCACTCAGTCCCACGCTGTGTCCAAGATCTGTTAAGTATCACTCACTCCCCACTGTGTCCACTATCTGGTCAGTATCACTCAGTCCCACGCTGTGTCCAATATCTGGTCAGTATCACTCAGTCCCACACTGTGTCCAATATCTGGTCAGTATCACTCAGTCCCACGCTGTGTCCAAGATCTGGTAAGTATCACTCACTCCCCACTGTGTCCACTATCTGGTCAGTATTACTCAGTCCCACACTGTGTCCACAATCTGGTCAGTATCACTCAGTCCCACACTGTGTCCACTATCTGGTCAGTAACACTCTCTCCCGACTGTGTCCACTATCTGGTCAGTATTACTCAGTCCCACACTGTGTCCACTATCTGGTCAGTATCACTCAGTCCCACTCTGTGTCCATTATCTGGTCATTTTCACTCAGTCCCACACTGTGTCCATTATCTGGTCAGTATCACTCAGTCCCACACTGTGTCCACTAACTGGCCAGTATCGCTCAGTCCCACACTGTGTCCATTATCTGGTCAGTATCGCTCAGTCCCACACTGTGTTCATTATTTGGTCAGTATCACTCAGTCCCACACAGTGTCCAATATCTGGTCAGTATCACTCAGTCCCACACAGTGTCCAATATCTGGTCAGTATCACTCAGTCCCACGCTGTGTCCAATATCTGGTCAGTATCACTCACTCCCCACTGTGTCCACTATCTGGTCAGTATTACTCAGTCCCACACTGTGTCCACTATCTGGTCAGTATCACTCAGTCCCACACTGTGTCCACTATCTGGTCAGTAACACTCTCTCCCGACTGTGTCCACTATCTGGTCAGTATCACTCTGTCCCACACTGTGTCCAATATCTGGTCAGTATCACTCACTCCCCATTGTGTCCATATATCTGGTCAGTATCACTCACTCCCCACTGTGTCCACTATCTGGTCAGTATCACTCAGTCCCACACTGTGTCCACTCTCTGGTCAGTATCACTCAGTCCTAAACTGCGTCCTGTATGTGGTGAGTATTACGTAGTCCCGCACTGTGTCCACTATCTGGTCAGTATCACTCAGTCCCACACTGTGTCCACTATCAGGTCAGTATCCCTCAGTCCCACACTCTGGTCACTCTGTGGTCAGCATCACACACTCCCACACTGTGTCCACTATCTGGTCAGTCTCACTCAGTCCCACGCTGTGTCCACTATCTGGTCAGTCTCACTCAGTCCCACACTGTGTCCACTATCTGGTCAGTATCACACACTCCCCACTGTGTCCACTATCTGGTCAGTATCACTCAGTCCCACACTGTGTCCAATATCTGGTTAGTATCACTCAGTCCCACACTGCGTCCACTATCTGGTCAGTATCACTCAGTACCACACGGTGTCCACTCTCTGGCCAGTATCACTCAGTCCCAAACTGTGTCCACTATCTGGTCAGTATCACTCAGCCCCACACTGTGTACACCATCTGGTGAGTATCACTCCGTCAGACACTGTCTCCACTATCTGGTGAGTGTCACTCAGTCCCACACTGTGTCCACTATCTGGTCAGTATCACTCACTCCCCATTGTGTCCACTATCTGGTCAGGTTTACTCACTCCCCACTGTGTCCACTATCTGGTCAGTATCACTCAGTCCCACACTGTGTCTACTATCTGGTCAGTATCACACAGTTCCACACTGTGTCCACTATCTGGTCAGTATCACTCACTCCCCACTGTGTCCACTATCTGGTCAGTATCACTCAGTCCCACACTGTGTCCACTCTCTGGTCAGTATCACTCAGTCCCACACTGTGTCCATTATCTGGTCAGTATCACTCAGTCCCACACTGTGTCCACTATATGGTCAGTATAATTCAGTCCCACACTGAGTCCACTATCAGGTCAGCAACACTCAGTCCCACACTCTGGCCACTCTGTGGTCAGTATCACACACTCCCACACTGTGTCCATTATCTGGTCAGTATCACTGAGTCCCACAATGTGTCCACTATCTGGTCAGTATCACTCAGTCCCACACTGTGTCCACTATCTGGTCAGTATCACTCAGTCCCACACTGTGTCCACTATCTGGTCAGTATCACTCAGTCCCGCACTGTGTCCACTATCTGGTCAGTATCACTCAGTCCCACACTGTGTCCACTAACTGGAAAGTATCGCTCAGTCCCACACTGTGTCCACTATCTGGTCAGTATCGCTCAATCCCACACTGTGTCCACTATGTGGTCAGTATCACTCTGTCCCACACTGTATCCACTACGTGGTCAGTGTCACTGACTCCCCACTGTGTCCACTATCTGGTCAGCATCACTCACTCCCCACTGTGTCCACTATCTGGTCAGTATCACTCTGTCCCACACTGTATCCACTACGTGGTCAGTGTCACTGACTCCCCACTGTGTCCACTATCTGGTCAGCATCACTCACTCCCCACTGTGTCCACTATCTGGTCAATATCACTCAGTCCCACACTGTGTCCACCATCTGGTCAGTATCACTCAGTCCCACTCTGTGTCCACTATCAGGTCAGTATCACTCAGTCCCACACTCTGGCCACTCTGTGGTCAGCATCACACACTCCCACACTGTATCCACTATCTGGTCAGTCTCACTCAGTCCCACTCTGTGTCCATTATCTGGTCATTTTCACTCAGTCCCACACTGTGTCCATTATCTGGTCAGTATCACTCAGCCCCACACTGTGTCCACTAACTGGCCAGTATCGCTCAGTCCCACACTGCGTCCATTATCTGGTCAGTATCGCTCAGTCCCACACTGTGTCCACTATCTGGTCAGTATCACTCAGTCCCACACAGTGTCCAATATCTGGTCAGTATCACTCAGTCCCACGCTGTGTCCAATATCTGGTCAGTATCACTCAGTCCCACACTGTGTCCAATATCTGGTCAGTATCACTCAGTCCCACGCTGTGTCCAATATCTGGTCAGTATCACTCAGTCCCACGCTGTGTCCAAGATCTGTTAAGTATCACTCACTCCCCACTGTGTCCACTATCTGGTCAGTATCACTCAGTCCCACGCTGTGTCCAATATCTGGTCAGTATCACTCAGTCCCACACTGTGTCCAATATCTGGTCAGTATCACTCAGTCCCACGCTGTGTCCAAGATCTGGTAAGTATCACTCACTCCCCACTGTGTCCACTATCTGGTCAGTATTACTCAGTCCCACACTGTGTCCACAATCTGGTCAGTATCACTCAGTCCCACACTGTGTCCACTATCTGGTCAGTAACACTCTCTCCCGACTGTGTCCACTATCTGGTCAGTATTACTCAGTCCCACACTGTGTCCACTATCTGGTCAGTATCACTCAGTCCCACTCTGTGTCCATTATCTGGTCATTTTCACTCAGTCCCACACTGTGTCCATTATCTGGTCAGTATCACTCAGTCCCACACTGTGTCCACTAACTGGCCAGTATCGCTCAGTCCCACACTGTGTCCATTATCTGGTCAGTATCGCTCAGTCCCACACTGTGTCCAATATTTGGTCAGTATCACTCAGTCCCACACAGTGTCCAATATCTGGTCAGTATCACTCAGTCCCACACAGTGTCCAATATCTGGTCAGTATCACTCAGTCCCACGCTGTGTCCAATATCTGGTCAGTATCACTCAGTCCCACACAGTGTCCAATATCTGGTCAGTATCACTCAGTCCCACACTGTGTCCAATATCTGGTCAGTATCACTCAGTCCCACGCTGTGTCCAATATCTGGTCAGTATCACTCAGTCCCACGCTGTGTCCAAGATCTGGTAAGTATCACTCACTCCCCACTGTGTCCACTATCTGGTCAGTATCATCAGTCCCACACTGTGTCCACTATCTGGTCAGTATCACTCAGTCCCACGCTGTGTCCAATATCTGGTCAGTATCACTCAGTCCCACACTGTGTCCAATATCGGGTAGGATCACTCAGTCCCACGCTGTGTCCAAGATCTGGTAAGTATCACTCACTCCCCACTGTGTCCACTATCTGGTCAGTATTACTCAGTCCCACACTGTGTCCACTATCTGGTCAGTATCACTCAGTCCCACACTGTGTCCACTATCTGGTCAGTAACACTCTCTCCCGACTGTGTCCACTATCTGGTCAGTATCACTCTGTCCCACACTGTGTCCAATATCTGGTCAGTATCACTCACTCCCCATTGTGTCCATATATCTGGTCAGTATCACTCACTCCCCACTGTGTCCACTATCTGGTCAGTATCACTCAGTCCCACACTGTGTCCACTCTCTGGTCAGTATCACTCAGTCCTAAACTGCGTCCTGTATGTGGTGAGAATTACGTAGTCCCGCACTGTGTCCACTATCTGGTCAGTATCACTCAGTCCCACACTGTGTCCACTATCAGGTCAGTATCCCTCAGTCCCACACTCTGGTCACTCTGTGGTCAGCATCACACACTCCCACACTGTGTCCACTATCTGGTCAGTCTCACTCAGTCCCACGCTGTGTCCACTATCTGGTCAGTCTCACTCAGTCCCACACTGTGTCCACTATCTGGTCAGTATCACACACTCCCCACTGTGTCCACTATCTGGTCAGTATCACTCAGTCCCACACTGTGTCCAATATCTGGTTAGTATCACTCAGTCCCACACTGCGTCCACTATCTGGTCAGTATCACTCAGTACCACACGGTGTCCACTCTCTGGCCAGTATCACTCAGTCCCAAACTGTGTCCACTATCTGGTCAGTATCACTCAGCCCCACACTGTGTACACCATCTGGTGAGTATCACTCCGTCAGACACTGTCTCCACTATCTGGTGAGTGTCACTCAGTCCCACACTGTGTCCACTATCTGGTCAGTATCACTCACTCCCCATTGTGTCCACTATCTGGTCAGGTTCACTCACTCCCCACTGTGTCCACTATCTGGTCAGTATCACTCAGTCCCACACTGTGTCTACTATCTGGTCAGTATCACACAGTTCCACACTGTGTCCACTATCTGGTCAGTATCACTCACTCCCCACTGTGTCCACTATCTGGTCAGTATCACTCAGTCCCACACTGTGTCCACTCTCTGGTCAGTATCACTCAGTCCCACACTGTGTCCATTATCTGGTCAGTATCACTCAGTCCCACACTGTGTCCACTATATGGTCAGTATAATTCAGTCCCACACTGAGTCCACTATCAGGTCAGCAACACTCAGTCCCACACTCTGGCCACTCTGTGGTCAGTATCACACACTCCCACACTGTGTCCATTATCTGGTCAGTATCACTGAGTCCCACAATGTGTCCACTATCTGGTCAGTATCACTCAGTCCCACACTGTGTCCACTATCTGGTCAGTATCACTCAGTCCCACACTGTGTCCACTATCTGGTCAGTATCACTCAGTCCCGCACTGTGTCCACTATCTGGTCAGTATCACTCAGTCCCACACTGTGTCCACTAACTGGAAAGTATCGCTCAGTCCCACACTGTGTCCACTATCTGGTCAGTATCGCTCAATCCCACACTGTGTCCACTATGTGGTCAGTATCACTCTGTCCCACACTGTATCCACTACGTGGTCAGTGTCACTGACTCCCCACTGTGTCCACTATCTGGTCAGCATCACTCACTCCCCACTGTGTCCACTATCTGGTCAGTATCACTCTGTCCCACACTGTATCCACTACGTGGTCAGTGTCACTGACTACCCACTGTGTCCACTATCTGGTCAGCATCACTCACTCCCCACTGTGTCCACTATCTGGTCAATATCACTCAGTCCCACACTGTGTCCACCATCTGGTCAGTATCACTCAGTCCCACACTGTGTCCACTATCAGGTCAGTATCACTCAGTCCCACACTCTGGCCACTCTGTGGTCAGCATCACACACTCCCACACTGTATCCACTATCTGGTCAGTCTCACTCAGTCCCACTCTGTGTCCATTATCTGGTCATTTTCACTCAGTCCCACACTGTGTCCATTATCTGGTCAGTATCACTCAGCCCCACACTGTGTCCACTAACTGGCCAGTATCGCTCAGTCCCACACTGCGTCCATTATCTGGTCAGTATCGCTCAGTCCCACACTGTGTCCACTATCTGGTCAGTATCACTCAGTCCCACACAGTGTCCAATATCTGGTCAGTATCACTCAGTCCCACGCTGTGTCCAATATCTGGTCAGTATCACTCAGTCCCACACTGTGTCCAATATCTGGTCAGTATCACTCAGTCCCACGCTGTGTCCAATATCTGGTCAGTATCACTCAGTCCCACGCTGTGTCCAAGATCTGTTAAGTATCACTCACTCCCCACTGTGTCCACTATCTGGTCAGTATCACTCAGTCCCACGCTGTGTCCAATATCTGGTCAGTATCACTCAGTCCCACACTGTGTCCAATATCTGGTCAGTATCACTCAGTCCCACGCTGTGTCCAAGATCTGGTAAGTATCACTCACTCCCCACTGTGTCCACTATCTGGTCAGTATTACTCAGTCCCACACTGTGTCCACAATCTGGTCAGTATCACTCAGTCCCACACTGTGTCCACTATCTGGTCAGTAACACTCTCTCCCGACTGTGTCCACTATCTGGTCAGTATTACTCAGTCCCACACTGTGTCCACTATCTGGTCAGTATCACTCAGTCCCACTCTGTGTCCATTATCTGGTCATTTTCACTCAGTCCCACACTGTGTCCATTATCTGGTCAGTATCACTCAGTCCCACACTGTGTCCACTAACTGGCCAGTATCGCTCAGTCCCACACTGTGTCCATTATCTGGTCAGTATCGCTCAGTCCCACACTGTGTTCATTATTTGGTCAGTATCACTCAGTCCCACACAGTGTCCAATATCTGGTCAGTATCACTCAGTCCCACACAGTGTCCAATATCTGGTCAGTATCACTCAGTCCCACGCTGTGTCCAATATCTGGTCAGTATCACTCACTCCCCACTGTGTCCACTATCTGGTCAGTATTACTCAGTCCCACACTGTGTCCACTATCTGGTCAGTATCACTCAGTCCCACACTGTGTCCACTATCTGGTCAGTAACACTCTCTCCCGACTGTGTCCACTATCTGGTCAGTATCACTCTGTCCCACACTGTGTCCAATATCTGGTCAGTATCACTCACTCCCCATTGTGTCCATATATCTGGTCAGTATCACTCACTCCCCACTGTGTCCACTATCTGGTCAGTATCACTCAGTCCCACACTGTGTCCACTCTCTGGTCAGTATCACTCAGTCCTAAACTGCGTCCTGTATGTGGTGAGTATTACGTAGTCCCGCACTGTGTCCACTATCTGGTCAGTATCACTCAGTCCCACACTGTGTCCACTATCAGGTCAGTATCCCTCAGTCCCACACTCTGGTCACTCTGTGGTCAGCATCACACACTCCCACACTGTGTCCACTATCTGGTCAGTCTCACTCAGTCCCACGCTGTGTCCACTATCTGGTCAGTCTCACTCAGTCCCACACTGTGTCCACTATCTGGTCAGTATCACACACTCCCCACTGTGTCCACTATCTGGTCAGTATCACTCAGTCCCACACTGTGTCCAATATCTGGTTAGTATCACTCAGTCCCACACTGCGTCCACTATCTGGTCAGTGTCACTCAGTACCACACGGTGTCCACTCTCTGGCCAGTATCACTCAGTCCCAAACTGTGTCCACTATCTGGTCAGTATCACTCAGCCCCACACTGTGTACACCATCTGGTGAGTATCACTCCGTCAGACACTGTCTCCACTATCTGGTGAGTGTCACTCAGTCCCACACTGTGTCCACTATCTGGTCAGTATCACTCACTCCCCATTGTGTCCACTATCTGGTCAGGTTCACTCACTCCCCACTGTGTCCACTATCTGGTCAGTATCACTCAGTCCCACACTGTGTCTACTATCTGGTCAGTATCACACAGTTCCACACTGTGTCCACTATCTGGTCAGTATCACTCACTCCCCACTGTGTCCACTATCTGGTCAGTATCACTCAGTCCCACACTGTGTCCACTCTCTGGTCAGTATCACTCAGTCCCACACTGTGTCCATTATCTGGTCAGTATCACTCAGTCCCACACTGTGTCCACTATATGGTCAGTATAATTCAGTCCCACACTGAGTCCACTATCAGGTCAGCAACACTCAGTCCCACACTCTGGCCACTCTGTGGTCAGTATCACACACTCCCACACTGTGTCCATTATCTGGTCAGTATCACTGAGTCCCACAATGTGTCCACTATCTGGTCAGTATCACTCAGTCCCACACTGTGTCCACTATCTGGTCAGTATCACTCAGTCCCACACTGTGTCCACTATCTGGTCAGTATCACTCAGTCCCGCACTGTGTCCACTATCTGGTCAGTATCACTCAGTCCCACACTGTGTCCACTAACTGGAAAGTATCGCTCAGTCCCACACTGTGTCCACTATCTGGTCAGTATCGCTCAATCCCACACTGTGTCCACTATGTGGTCAGTATCACTCTGTCCCACACTGTATCCACTACGTGGTCAGTGTCACTGACTCCCCACTGTGTCCACTATCTGGTCAGCATCACTCACTCCCCACTGTGTCCACTATCTGGTCAGTATCACTCTGTCCCACACTGTATCCACTACGTGGTCAGTGTCACTGACTCCCCACTGTGTCCACTATCTGGTCAGCATCACTCACTCCCCACTGTGTCCACTATCTGGTCAATATCACTCAGTCCCACACTGTGTCCACCATCTGGTCAGTATCACTCAGTCCCACACTGTGTCCACTATCAGGTCAGTATCACTCAGTCCCACACTCTGGCCACTCTGTGGTCAGCATCACACACTCCCACACTGTATCCACTATCTGGTCAGTCTCACTCAGTCCCACTCTGTGTCCATTATCTGGTCATTTTCACTCAGTCCCACACTGTGTCCATTATCTGGTCAGTATCACTCAGCCCCACACTGTGTCCACTAACTGGCCAGTATCGCTCAGTCCCACACTGCGTCCATTATCTGGTCAGTATCGCTCAGTCCCACACTGTGTCCACTATCTGGTCAGTATCACTCAGTCCCACACAGTGTCCAATATCTGGTCAGTATCACTCAGTCCCACGCTGTGTCCAATATCTGGTCAGTATCACTCAGTCCCACACTGTGTCCAATATCTGGTCAGTATCACTCAGTCCCACGCTGTGTCCAATATCTGGTCAGTATCACTCAGTCCCACGCTGTGTCCAAGATCTGTTAAGTATCACTCACTCCCCACTGTGTCCACTATCTGGTCAGTATCACTCAGTCCCACGCTGTGTCCAATATCTGGTCAGTATCACTCAGTCCCACACTGTGTCCAATATCTGGTCAGTATCACTCAGTCCCACGCTGTGTCCAAGATCTGGTAAGTATCACTCACTCCCCACTGTGTCCACTATCTGGTCAGTATTACTCAGTCCCACACTGTGTCCACAATCTGGTCAGTATCACTCAGTCCCACACTGTGTCCACTATCTGGTCAGTAACACTCTCTCCCGACTGTGTCCACTATCTGGTCAGTATTACTCAGTCCCACACTGTGTCCACTATCTGGTCAGTATCACTCAGTCCCACTCTGTGTCCATTATCTGGTCATTTTCACTCAGTCCCACACTGTGTCCATTATCTGGTCAGTATCACTCAGTCCCACACTGTGTCCACTAACTGGCCAGTATCGCTCAGTCCCACACTGTGTCCATTATCTGGTCAGTATCGCTCAGTCCCACACTGTGTCCAATATTTGGTCAGTATCACTCAGTCCCACACAGTGTCCAATATCTGGTCAGTATCACTCAGTCCCACACAGTGTCCAATATCTGGTCAGTATCACTCAGTCCCACGCTGTGTCCAATATCTGGTCAGTATCACTCAGTCCCACACAGTGTCCAATATCTGGTCAGTATCACTCAGTCCCACACTGTGTCCAATATCTGGTCAGTATCACTCAGTCCCACGCTGTGTCCAATATCTGGTCAGTATCACTCAGTCCCACGCTGTGTCCAAGATCTGGTAAGTATCACTCACTCCCCACTGTGTCCACTATCTGGTCAGTATCATCAGTCCCACACTGTGTCCACTATCTGGTCAGTATCACTCAGTCCCACGCTGTGTCCAATATCTGGTCAGTATCACTCAGTCCCACACTGTGTCCAATATCGGGTAGGATCACTCAGTCCCACGCTGTGTCCAAGATCTGGTAAGTATCACTCACTCCCCACTGTGTCCACTATCTGGTCAGTATTACTCAGTCCCACACTGTGTCCACTATCTGGTCAGTATCACTCAGTCCCACACTGTGTCCACTATCTGGTCAGTAACACTCTCTCCCGACTGTGTCCACTATCTGGTCAGTATCACTCTGTCCCACACTGTGTCCAATATCTGGTCAGTATCACTCACTCCCCATTGTGTCCATATATCTGGTCAGTATCACTCACTCCCCACTGTGTCCACTATCTGGTCAGTATCACTCAGTCCCACACTGTGTCCACTCTCTGGTCAGTATCACTCAGTCCTAAACTGCGTCCTGTATGTGGTGAGTATTACGTAGTCCCGCACTGTGTCCACTATCTGGTCAGTATCACTCAGTCCCACACTGTGTCCACTATCAGGTCAGTATCCCTCAGTCCCACACTCTGGTCACTCTGTGGTCAGCATCACACACTCCCACACTGTGTCCACTATCTGGTCAGTCTCACTCAGTCCCACGCTGTGTCCACTATCTGGTCAGTCTCACTCAGTCCCACACTGTGTCCACTATCTGGTCAGTATCACACACTCCCCACTGTGTCCACTATCTGGTCAGTATCACTCAGTCCCACACTGTGTCCAATATCTGGTTAGTATCACTCAGTCCCACACTGCGTCCACTATCTGGTCAGTATCACTCAGTACCACACGGTGTGCACTCTCTGGCCAGTATCACTCAGTCCCAAACTGTGTCCACTATCTGGTCAGTATCACTCAGCCCCACACTGTGTACACCATCTGGTGAGTATCACTCCGTCAGACACTGTCTCCACTATCTGGTGAGTGTCACTCAGTCCCACACTGTGTCCACTATCTGGTCAGTATCACTCACTCCCCATTGTGTCCACTATCTGGTCAGGTTCACTCACTCCCCACTGTGTCCACTATCTGGTCAGTATCACTCAGTCCCACACTGTGTCTACTATCTGGTCAGTATCACACAGTTCCACACTGTGTCCACTATCTGGTCAGTATCACTCACTCCCCACTGTGTCCACTATCTGGTCAGTATCACTCAGTCCCACACTGTGTCCACTCTCTGGTCAGTATCACTCAGTCCCACACTGTGTCCATTATCTGGTCAGTATCACTCAGTCCCACACTGTGTCCACTATATGGTCAGTATAATTCAGTCCCACACTGAGTCCACTATCAGGTCAGCAACACTCAGTCCCACACTCTGGCCACTCTGTGGTCAGTATCACACACTCCCACACTGTGTCCATTATCTGGTCAGTATCACTGAGTCCCACAATGTGTCCACTATCTGGTCAGTATCACTCAGTCCCACACTGTGTCCACTATCTGGTCAGTATCACTCAGTCCCACACTGTGTCCACTATCTGGTCAGTATCACTCAGTCCCGCACTGTGTCCACTATCTGGTCAGTATCACTCAGTCCCACACTGTGTCCACTAACTGGAAAGTATCGCTCAGTCCCACACTGTGTCCACTATCTGGTCAGTATCGCTCAATCCCACACTGTGTCCACTATGTGGTCAGTATCACTCTGTCCCACACTGTATCCACTACGTGGTCAGTGTCACTGACTCCCCACTGTGTCCACTATCTGGTCAGCATCACTCACTCCCCACTGTGTCCACTATCTGGTCAGTATCACTCTGTCCCACACTGTATCCACTACGTGGTCAGTGTCACTGACTCCCCACTGTGTCCACTATCTGGTCAGCATCACTCACTCCCCACTGTGTCCACTATCAGGTCAGTATCACTCAGTCCCACAATCTGGCCACTATGTGGTCAGCATCACACACTCCCACACTGAGTCCACTATCTGGTCAGTATCACTCAGTCCCACACTGTGTCCACTATCAGGTCAGTATCACTCATTCCCACACTCTGGCCACTCTGTGGTCAGCATCGCACACTCCCACACTGTGTCCACCATCTGGTCAGTATCACTCAGTCCCACATTGTGTCCACTATCAGGTCAGTATCACTCAGTCCCACACTCTGGCCACTCTGTGGTCAGCATCACATACTCCCACACTGTATCCACTATCTGGTCAGTCTCACTCAGTCCCACACTGTGTCCACTATCTGGTCAGTATCACACACTCCCCACTGTGTCCACTATCTGGTCAGTTCCACTCAGTCCCACACTGTGTCCATTATCTGGTCAGTATCGCTCAGTCCCACACTGTGTCCATTATCTGGTCAGTATCACTCAGTCCCACACAGTGTCCAATATCTGGTCAGTATCACTCAGTCCCACACAGTGTCCAATATCTGGTCAGTATCACTCAGTCCCACGCTGTGTCCAATATCTGGTCAGTATCACTCAGTCCCACACAGTGTCCAATATCTGGTCAGTATCACTCAGTCCCACACTGTGTCCAATATCTGGTCAGTATCACTCAGTCCCACGCTGTGTCCAATATCTGGTCAGTATCACTCAGTCCCACGCTGTGTCCAAGATCTGGTAAGTATCACTCACTCCCCACTGTGTCCACTATCTGGTCAGTATCACTCAGTCCCACGCTGTGTCCAATATCTGGTCAGTATCACTCAGTCCCACACTGTGTCCAATATCTGGTCAGTATCACTCAGTCCCACGCTGTGTCCAAGGTCTGGTAAGTATCACTCACTCCCCACTGTGTCCACTATCTGGTCAGTATCACTCAGTACCACACGGTGTCCACTCTCTGGCCAGTATCACTCAGTCCCAAATTGTGTCCACTATCTGGTCAGTATCACTCAGCCCCACACTGTGTACAACATCTGGTGAGTATCACTCCGTCAGACACTGTCTCCACTATCTGGTGAGTATCACTCAGTCCCACACTGTGTCTACTATCTGGTCAGTATCACACAGTTCCACACTGTGTCCACTATCTGGTCAGTATCACTCACTCCCCATTGTGTCCACTATCTGGTCAGGATCACTCACTCCCCACTGTGTCCACTATCTGGTCAGTATCACTCAGTCCCACACTGTGTCCACTCTCTGGTCAGTATCACTCAGTCCCACACTGTGTCCATTATCTGGTCAGTATCACTCAGTCCCACACTGTGTTCACTATATGGTCAGTATCATTCAGTCCCACACTGAGTCCACTATCAGGTCAGCAACACTCAGTCCCACACTCTGGCCACTCTGTGGTCAGCATCACACACTCCCACACTGTGTCCATTATCTGGTCAGTGTCACTGAGTCCCACAATGTGTCCACTATCTGGTCAGTATCACTCAGTCCCACACTGTGTCCACTATCTGGTCAGTATCACTCAGTCCCACACTGTGTCCACTATCTGGTCAGTATCACTCAGTCCCCCACTGTGTCCACTATCTGGTCAGTATCACTCAGTCCCCCACTGTGTCCACTCTCTGGCCAGTATCACTCAGTCCCACACTGTGTCCACTATCTGGTCAGTATCGCTCAGTCCCACACTGTGTCCACTATGTGGTCAGTATCACTCTGTCCCACACTGTATCCACTACGTGGTCAGTGTCACTGACTCCCCACTGTGTCCACCATCTGGTCAGTATCACTCAGTCCCACACTGTGTCCACTATCTGGTCAGTATCGCTCAGTCCCACACTGTGTCCACTATGTGGTCAGTATCACTCTGTCCCACACTGTATCCACTACGTGGTCAGTGTCACTGACTCCCCACTGTGTCCACCATCTGGTCAGTATCACTCAGTCCCACACTGTGTCCACTATCTGGTCAGTATCACTCAGTCCCACACAGTGTCCAATATCTGGTCAGTATCACTCAGTCCCACGCTGTGTCCAATATCTGGTCAGTATCACTCAGTCCCACACTGTGTCCAATATCTGGTCAGTATCACTCAGTCCCACGCTGTGTCCAATATCTGGTCAGTATCACTCAGTCCCACGCTGTGTCCAAGATCTGTTAAGTATCACTCACTCCCCACTGTGTCCACTATCTGGTCAGTATCACTCAGTCCCACGCTGTGTCCAATATCTGGTCAGTATCACTCAGTCCCACACTGTGTCCAATATCTGGTCAGTATCACTCAGTCCCACGCTGTGTCCAAGATCTGGTAAGTATCACTCACTCCCCACTGTGTCCACTATCTGGTCAGTATTACTCAGTCCCACACTGTGTCCACAATCTGGTCAGTATCACTCAGTCCCACACTGTGTCCACTATCTGGTCAGTAACACTCTCTCCCGACTGTGTCCACTATCTGGTCAGTATTACTCAGTCCCACACTGTGTCCACTATCTGGTCAGTATCACTCAGTCCCACTCTGTGTCCATTATCTGGTCATTTTCACTCAGTCCCACACTGTGTCCATTATCTGGTCAGTATCACTCAGTCCCACACTGTGTCCACTAACTGGCCAGTATCGCTCAGTCCCACACTGTGTCCATTATCTGGTCAGTATCGCTCAGTCCCACACTGTGTCCATTATTTGGTCAGTATCACTCAGTCCCACACAGTGTCCAATATCTGGTCAGTATCACTCAGTCCCACACAGTGTCCAATATCTGGTCAGTATCACTCAGTCCCACGCTGTGTCCAATATCTGGTCAGTATCACTCAGTCCCACACAGTGTCCAATATCTGGTCAGTATCACTCAGTCCCACACTGTGTCCAATATCTGGTCAGTATCACTCAGTCCCACGCTGTGTCCAATATCTGGTCAGTATCACTCAGTCCCACGCTGTGTCCAAGATCTGGTAAGTATCACTCACTCCCCACTGTGTCCACTATCTGGTCAGTATCATCAGTCCCACACTGTGTCCACTATCTGGTCAGTATCACTCAGTCCCACGCTGTGTCCAATATCTGGTCAGTATCACTCAGTCCCACACTGTGTCCAATATCGGGTAGGATCACTCAGTCCCACGCTGTGTCCAAGATCTGGTAAGTATCACTCACTCCCCACTGTGTCCACTATCTGGTCAGTATTACTCAGTCCCACACTGTGTCCACTATCTGGTCAGTATCACTCAGTCCCACACTGTGTCCACTATCTGGTCAGTAACACTCTCTCCCGACTGTGTCCACTATCTGGTCAGTATCACTCTGTCCCACACTGTGTCCAATATCTGGTCAGTATCACTCACTCCCCATTGTGTCCATATATCTGGTCAGTATCACTCACTCCCCACTGTGTCCACTATCTGGTCAGTATCACTCAGTCCCACACTGTGTCCACTCTCAGGTCAGTATCACTCAGTCCTAAACTGCGTCCTGTATGTGGTGAGTATTACGTAGTCCCGCACTGTGTCCACTATCTGGTCAGTATCACTCAGTCCCACACTGTGTCCACTATCAGGTCAGTATCCCTCAGTCCCACACTCTGGTCACTCTGTGGTCAGCATCACACACTCCCACACTGTGTCCACTATCTGGTCAGTCTCACTCAGTCCCACGCTGTGTCCACTATCTGGTCAGTCTCACTCAGTCCCACACTGTGTCCACTATCTGGTCAGTATCACACACTCCCCACTGTGTCCACTATCTGGTCAGTATCACTCAGTCCCACACTGTGTCCAATATCTGGTTAGTATCACTCAGTCCCACACTGCGTCCACTATCTGGTCAGTATCACTCAGTACCACACGGTGTGCACTCTCTGGCCAGTATCACTCAGTCCCAAACTGTGTCCACTATCTGGTCAGTATCACTCAGCCCCACACTGTGTACACCATCTGGTGAGTATCACTCCGTCAGACACTGTCTCCACTATCTGGTGAGTGTCACTCAGTCCCACACTGTGTCCACTATCTGGTCAGTATCACTCACTCCCCATTGTGTCCACTATCTGGTCAGGTTCACTCACTCCCCACTGTGTCCACTATCTGGTCAGTATCACTCAGTCCCACACTGTGTCTACTATCTGGTCAGTATCACACAGTTCCACACTGTGTCCACTATCTGGTCAGTATCACTCACTCCCCACTGTGTCCACTATCTGGTCAGTATCACTCAGTCCCACACTGTGTCCACTCTCTGGTCAGTATCACTCAGTCCCACACTGTGTCCATTATCTGGTCAGTATCACTCAGTCCCACACTGTGTCCACTATATGGTCAGTATAATTCAGTCCCACACTGAGTCCACTATCAGGTCAGCAACACTCAGTCCCACACTCTGGCCACTCTGTGGTCAGTATCACACACTCCCACACTGTGTCCATTATCTGGTCAGTATCACTGAGTCCCACAATGTGTCCACTATCTGGTCAGTATCACTCAGTCCCACACTGTGTCCACTATCTGGTCAGTATCACTCAGTCCCACACTGTGTCCACTATCTGGTCAGTATCACTCAGTCCCGCACTGTGTCCACTATCTGGTCAGTATCACTCAGTCCCACACTGTGTCCACTAACTGGAAAGTATCGCTCAGTCCCACACTGTGTCCACTATCTGGTCAGTATCGCTCAATCCCACACTGTGTCCACTATGTGGTCAGTATCACTCTGTCCCACACTGTATCCACTACGTGGTCAGTGTCACTGACTCCCCACTGTGTCCACTATCTGGTCAGCATCACTCACTCCCCACTGTGTCCACTATCTGGTCAGTATCACTCTGTCCAACACTGTATCCACTACGTGGTCAGTGTCACTGACTCCCCACTGTGTCCACTATCTGGTCAGCATCACTCACTCCCCACTGTGTCCACTATCAGGTCAGTATCACTCAGTCCCACAATCTGGCCACTATGTGGTCAGCATCACACACTCCCACACTGAGTCCACTATCTGGTCAGTATCACTCAGTCCCACACTGTGTCCACTATCAGGTCAGTATCACTCATTCCCACACTCTGGCCACTCTGTGGTCAGCATCGCACACTCCCACACTGTGTCCACCATCTGGTCAGTATCACTCAGTCCCACACTGTGTCCACTATCAGGTCAGTATCACTCAGTCCCACACTCTGGCCACTCTGTGGTCAGCATCACATACTCCCACACTGTATCCACTATCTGGTCAGTCTCACTCAGTCCCACACTGTGTCCACTATCTGGTCAGTATCACACACTCCCCACTGTGTCCACTATCTGGTCAGTTCCACTCAGTCCCACACTGTGTCCATTATCTGGTCAGTATCGCTCAGTCCCACACTGTGTCCATTATCTGGTCAGTATCACTCAGTCCCACACAGTGTCCAATATCTGGTCAGTATCACTCAGTCCCACACAGTGTCCAATATCTGGTCAGTATCACTCAGTCCCACGCTGTGTCCAATATCTGGTCAGTATCACTCAGTCCCACACAGTGTCCAATATCTGGTCAGTATCACTCAGTCCCACACTGTGTCCAATATCTGGTCAGTATCACTCAGTCCCACGCTGTGTCCAATATCTGGTCAGTATCACTCAGTCCCACGCTGTGTCCAAGATCTGGTAAGTATCACTCACTCCCCACTGTGTCCACTATCTGGTCAGTATCACTCAGTCCCACACTGCGTCCATTATCTGGTCAGTATCGCTCAGTCCCACACTGTGTCCACTATCTGGTCAGTATCACTCAGTCCCACACAGTGTCCAATATCTGGTCAGTATCACTCAGTCCCACGCTGTGTCCAATATCTGGTCAGTATCACTCAGTCCCACACTGTGTCCAATATCTGGTCAGTATCACTCAGTCCCACGCTGTGTCCAATATCTGGTCAGTATCACTCAGTCCCACGCTGTGTCCAAGATCTGTTAAGTATCACTCACTCCCCACTGTGTCCACTATCTGGTCAGTATCACTCAGTCCCACGCTGTGTCCAATATCTGGTCAGTATCACTCAGTCCCACACTGTGTCCAATATCTGGTCAGTATCACTCAGTCCCACGCTGTGTCCAAGATCTGGTAAGTATCACTCACTCCCCACTGTGTCCACTATCTGGTCAGTATTACTCAGTCCCACACTGTGTCCACAATCTGGTCAGTATCACTCAGTCCCACACTGTGTCCACTATCTGGTCAGTAACACTCTCTCCCGACTGTGTCCACTATCTGGTCAGTATTACTCAGTCCCACACTGTGTCCACTATCTGGTCAGTATCACTCAGTCCCACTCTGTGTCCATTATCTGGTCATTTTCACTCAGTCCCACACTGTGTCCATTATCTGGTCAGTATCACTCAGTCCCACACTGTGTCCACTAACTGGCCAGTATCGCTCAGTCCCACACTGTGTCCATTATCTGGTCAGTATCGCTCAGTCCCACACTGTGTCCATTATTTGGTCAGTATCACTCAGTCCCACACAGTGTCCAATATCTGGTCAGTATCACTCAGTCCCACACAGTGTCCAATATCTGGTCAGTATCACTCAGTCCCACGCTGTGTCCAATATCTGGTCAGTATCACTCAGTCCCACACAGTGTCCAATATCTGGTCAGTATCACTCAGTCCCACACTGTGTCCAATATCTGGTCAGTATCACTCAGTCCCACGCTGTGTCCAATATCTGGTCAGTATCACTCAGTCCCACGCTGTGTCCAAGATCTGGTAAGTATCACTCACTCCCCACTGTGTCCACTATCTGGTCAGTATCATCAGTCCCACACTGTGTCCACTATCTGGTCAGTATCACTCAGTCCCACGCTGTGTCCAATATCTGGTCAGTATCACTCAGTCCCACACTGTGTCCAATATCGGGTAGGATCACTCAGTCCCACGCTGTGTCCAAGATCTGGTAAGTATCACTCACTCCCCACTGTGTCCACTATCTGGTCAGTATTACTCAGTCCCACACTGTGTCCACTATCTGGTCAGTATCACTCAGTCCCACACTGTGTCCACTATCTGGTCAGTAACACTCTCTCCCGACTGTGTCCACTATCTGGTCAGTATCACTCTGTCCCACACTGTGTCCAATATCTGGTCAGTATCACTCACTCCCCATTGTGTCCATATATCTGGTCAGTATCACTCACTCCCCACTGTGTCCACTATCTGGTCAGTATCACTCAGTCCCACACTGTGTCCACTCTCTGGTCAGTATCACTCAGTCCTAAACTGCGTCCTGTATGTGGTGAGTATTACGTAGTCCCGCACTGTGTCCACTATCTGGTCAGTATCACTCAGTCCCACACTGTGTCCACTATCAGGTCAGTATCCCTCAGTCCCACACTCTGGTCACTCTGTGGTCAGCATCACACACTCCCACACTGTGTCCACTATCTGGTCAGTCTCACTCAGTCCCACGCTGTGTCCACTATCTGGTCAGTCTCACTCAGTCCCACACTGTGTCCACTATCTGGTCAGTATCACACACTCCCCACTGTGTCCACTATCTGGTCAGTATCACTCAGTCCCACACTGTGTCCAATATCTGGTTAGTATCACTCAGTCCCACACTGCGTCCACTATCTGGTCAGTATCACTCAGTACCACACGGTGTCCACTCTCTGGCCAGTATCACTCAGTCCCAAACTGTGTCCACTATCTGGTCAGTATCACTCAGCCCCACACTGTGTACACCATCTGGTGAGTATCACTCCGTCAGACACTGTCTCCACTATCTGGTGAGTGTCACTCAGTCCCACACTGTGTCCACTATCTGGTCAGTATCACTCACTCCCCATTGTGTCCACTATCTGGTCAGGTTCACTCACTCCCCACTGTGTCCACTATCTGGTCAGTATCACTCAGTCCCACACTGTGTCTACTATCTGGTCAGTATCACACAGTTCCACACTGTGTCCACTATCTGGTCAGTATCACTCACTCCCCACTGTGTCCACTATCTGGTCAGTATCACTCAGTCCCACACTGTGTCCACTCTCTGGTCAGTATCACTCAGTCCCACACTGTGTCCATTATCTGGTCAGTATCACTCAGTCCCACACTGTGTCCACTATATGGTCAGTATAATTCAGTCCCACACTGAGTCCACTATCAGGTCAGCAACACTCAGTCCCACACTCTGGCCACTCTGTGGTCAGTATCACACACTCCCACACTGTGTCCATTATCTGGTCAGTATCACTGAGTCCCACAATGTGTCCACTATCTGGTCAGTATCACTCAGTCCCACACTGTGTCCACTATCTGGTCAGTATCACTCAGTCCCACACTGTGTCCACTATCTGGTCAGTATCACTCAGTCCCGCACTGTGTCCACTATCTGGTCAGTATCACTCAGTCCCACACTGTGTCCACTAACTGGAAAGTATCGCTCAGTCCCACACTGTGTCCACTATCTGGTCAGTATCGCTCAATCCCACACTGTGTCCACTATGTGGTCAGTATCACTCTGTCCCACACTGTATCCACTACGTGGTCAGTGTCACTGACTCCCCACTGTGTCCACTATCTGGTCAGCATCACTCACTCCCCACTGTGTCCACTATCTGGTCAGTATCACTCTGTCCCACACTGTATCCACTACGTGGTCAGTGTCACTGACTCCCCACTGTGTCCACTATCTGGTCAGCATCACTCACTCCCCACTGTGTCCACTATCAGGTCAGTATCACTCAGTCCCACAATCTGGCCACTATGTGGTCAGCATCACACACTCCCACACTGAGTCCACTATCTGGTCAGTATCACTCAGTCCCACACTGTGTCCACTATCAGGTCAGTATCACTCATTCCCACACTCTGGCCACTCTGTGGTCAGCATCGCACACTCCCACACTGTGTCCACCATCTGGTCAGTATCACTCAGTCCCACACTGTGTCCACTATCAGGTCAGTATCACTCAGTCCCACACTCTGGCCACTCTGTGGTCAGCATCACATACTCCCACACTGTATCCACTATCTGGTCAGTCTCACTCAGTCCCACACTGTGTCCACTATCTGGTCAGTATCACACACTCCCCACTGTGTCCACTATCTGGTCAGTTCCACTCAGTCCCACACTGTGTCCATTATCTGGTCAGTATCGCTCAGTCCCACACTGTGTCCATTATCTGGTCAGTATCACTCAGTCCCACACAGTGTCCAATATCTGGTCAGTATCACTCAGTCCCACACAGTGTCCAATATCTGGTCAGTATCACTCAGTCCCACGCTGTGTCCAATATCTGGTCAGTATCACTCAGTCCCACACAGTGTCCAATATCTGGTCAGTATCACTCAGTCCCACACTGTGTCCAATATCTGGTCAGTATCACTCAGTCCCACGCTGTGTCCAATATCTGGTCAGTATCACTCAGTCCCACGCTGTGTCCAAGATCTGGTAAGTATCACTCACTCCCCACTGTGTCCACTATCTGGTCAGTATCACTCAGTCCCACGCTGTGTCCAATATCTGGTCAGTATCACTCAGTCCCACACTGTGTCCAATATCTGGTCAGTATCACTCAGTCCCACGCTGTGTCCAAGGTCTGGTAAGTATCACTCACTCCCCACTGTGTCCACTATCTGGTCAGTATCACTCAGTACCACACGGTGTCCACTCTCTGGCCAGTATCACTCAGTCCCAAATTGTGTCCACTATCTGGTCAGTATCACTCAGCCCCACACTGTGTACAACATCTGGTGAGTATCACTCCGTCAGACACTGTCTCCACTATCTGGTGAGTATCACTCAGTCCCACACTGTGTCTACTATCTGGTCAGTATCACACAGTTCCACACTGTGTCCACTATCTGGTCAGTATCACTCACTCCCCATTGTGTCCACTATCTGGTCAGGATCACTCACTCCCCACTGTGTCCACTATCTGGTCAGTATCACTCAGTCCCACACTGTGTCCACTCTCTGGTCAGTATCACTCAGTCCCACACTGTGTCCATTATCTGGTCAGTATCACTCAGTCCCACACTGTGTTCACTATATGGTCAGTATCATTCAGTCCCACACTGAGTCCACTATCAGGTCAGCAACACTCAGTCCCACACTCTGGCCACTCTGTGGTCAGCATCACACACTCCCACACTGTGTCCATTATCTGGTCAGTGTCACTGAGTCCCACAATGTGTCCACTATCTGGTCAGTATCACTCAGTCCCACACTGTGTCCACTATCTGGTCAGTATCACTCAGTCCCACACTGTGTCCACTATCTGGTCAGTATCACTCAGTCCCCCACTGTGTCCACTATCTGGTCAGTATCATTCAGTCCCCCACTGTGTCCACTCTCTGGCCAGTATCACTCAGTCCCACACTGTGTCCACTATCTGGTCAGTATCGCTCAGTCCCACACTGTGTCCACTATGTGGTCAGTATCACTCTGTCCCACACTGTATCCACTACGTGGTCAGTGTCACTGACTCCCCACTGTGTCCACTATCTGGTCAGCATCACTCACTCCCCACTGTGTCCACTATCTGGTCAGTATCACTCAGTCCCACAATCTGGCCACTCTGTGGTCAGCATCACACACTCCCACACTGAGTCCACTATCTGGTCAATATCACTCAGTCCCACACTGTGTCCACCATCTGGTCAGTATCACTCAGTCCCACACTGTGTCCACTATCAGGTCAGTATCACTCAGTCCCACACTCTGGCCACTCTGTGGTCAGCATCACACACTCCCACACTGTATCCACTATCTGGTCAGTCTCACTCAGTCCCACTCTGTGTCCATTATCTGGTCATTTTCACTCAGTCCCACACTGTGTCCATTATCTGGTCAGTATCACTCAGCCCCACACCGTGTCCACTAACTGGCCAGTATCGCTCAGTCCCACACTGCGTCCATTATCTGGTCAGTATCGCTCAGTCCCACACTGTGTCCACTATCTGGTCAGTATCACTCAGTCCCACACAGTGTCCAATATCTGGTCAGTATCACTCAGTCCCACGCTGTGTCCAATATCTGGTCAGTATCACTCAGTCCCACACTGTGTCCAATATCTGGTCAGTATCACTCAGTCCCACGCTGTGTCCAATATCTGGTCAGTATCACTCAGTCCCACGCTGTGTCCAAGATCTGTTAAGTATCACTCACTCCCCACTGTGTCCACTATCTGGTCAGTATCACTCAGTCCCACGCTGTGTCCAATATCTGGTCAGTATCACTCAGTCCCACACTGTGTCCAATATCTGGTCAGTATCACTCAGTCCCACGCTGTGTCCAAGATCTGGTAAGTATCACTCACTCCCCACTGTGTCCACTATCTGGTCAGTATTACTCAGTCCCACACTGTGTCCACAATCTGGTCAGTATCACTCAGTCCCACACTGTGTCCACTATCTGGTCAGTAACACTCTCTCCCGACTGTGTCCACTATCTGGTCAGTATTACTCAGTCCCACACTGTGTCCACTATCTGGTCAGTATCACTCAGTCCCACTCTGTGTCCATTATCTGGTCATTTTCACTCAGTCCCACACTGTGTCCATTATCTGGTCAGTATCACTCAGCCCCACACTGTGTCCACTAACTGGCCAGTATCGCTCAGTCCCACACTGTGTCCATTATCTGGTCAGTATCGCTCAGTCCCACACTGTGTCCATTATTTGGTCAGTATCACTCAGTCCCACACAGTGTCCAATATCTGGTCAGTATCACTCAGTCCCACACAGTGTCCAATATCTGGTCAGTATCACTCAGTCCCACGCTGTGTCCAAGATCTGGTAAGTATCACTCACTCCCCACTGTGTCCACTATCTGGTCAGTATCATCAGTCCCACACTGTGTCCACTATCTGGTCAGTATCACTCAGTCCCACGCTGTGTCCAATATCTGGTCAGTATCACTCAGTCCCACACTGTGTCCAATATCGGGTAGGATCACTCAGTCCCACGCTGTGTCCAAGATCTGGTAAGTATCACTCACTCCCCACTGTGTCCACTATCTGGTCAGTATTACTCAGTCCCACACTGTGTCCACTATCTGGTCAGTATCACTCAGTCCCACACTGTGTCCACTATCTGGTCAGTAACACTCTCTCCCGACTGTGTCCACTATCTGGTCAGTATCACTCTGTCCCACACTGTGTCCAATATCTGGTCAGTATCACTCACTCCCCATTGTGTCCATATATCTGGTCAGTATCACTCACTCCCCACTGTGTCCACTATCTGGTCAGTATCACTCAGTCCCACACTGTGTCCACTCTCTGGTCAGTATCACTCAGTCCTAAACTGCGTCCTGTATGTGGTGAGTATTACGTAGTCCCGCACTGTGTCCACTATCTGGTCAGTATCACTCAGTCCCACACTGTGTCCACTATCAGGTCAGTATCCCTCAGTCCCACACTCTGGTCACTCTGTGGTCAGCATCACACACTCCCACACTGTGTCCACTATCTGGTCAGTCTCACTCAGTCCCACGCTGTGTCCACTATCTGGTCAGTCTCACTCAGTCCCACACTGTGTCCACTATCTGGTCAGTATCACACACTCCCCACTGTGTCCACTATCTGGTCAGTATCACTCAGTCCCACACTGTGTCCAATATCTGGTTAGTATCACTCAGTCCCACACTGCGTCCACTATCTGGTCAGTATCACTCAGTACCACACGGTGTCCACTCTCTGGCCAGTATCACTCAGTCCCAAACTGTGTCCACTATCTGGTCAGTATCACTCAGCCCCACACTGTGTACACCATCTGGTGAGTATCACTCCGTCAGACACTGTCTCCACTATCTGGTGAGTGTCACTCAGTCCCACACTGTGTCCACTATCTGGTCAGTATCACTCACTCCCGACTGTGTCCACTATCTGATCAGTATCACTCAGTCCCACGCTGTGTCCAATATCTGGTCAGTATCACTCAGTCCCACACTGTGTCCACTATCTGGTCAGTATCACTCACTCCCGACTGTGTCCACTATCTGATCAGTATCACTCAGTCCCACACTGTGTCCACTATCTGGTCAGTATCACTCTCTCCCGACTGTGTCCACTATCTGGTCAGTATTACTCTGTCCCACACTGTGTCCAATATCTGGTCAGTATCACTCACTCCCATAGAAATCATAGAAACCCTACAGTGCAAAAGGAGGCCATTCGGCCCAACGAGTCTGCACCGACCACAGTCCCACCCAGGCCCTACCCCCACATATTTTACCCACTAATCCCTCTAACCTACACATCCCAGGACTCTAAGGGGCAATTTTTTAAACCTTGCCAATCAACCTAACCCGCACATCTTTGGACTGTGGGAGGAAACCGGAGCACCCGGAGGAAACCCACGCAGACACGAGGAGAATGTGCAAACTCCACACAGACAGTGACCCGAGCCGGGAATTGAACCCAGGACCCTGGAGCTGTGAAGCAGCAGTGCTAACCACGGTGCTACCGTGCCGCCATTGTGTCCACTATCTGGTCAGTATCACTCACTCCCCACTGTGTCCACTATCTGGTCAGTATCACTCAGTCCCACACTGTGTCCACTCTCTGGTCAGTATCACTCAGTCCCACACTGTGTCCGTTATCTGGTCAGCAACACTCAGTCCTAAACTGCGTCCTGTATGTGGTGAGTATTACGCAGTCCCGCACTGTGTCCACTATCTGGTCAGTATCGCTCAGTCCCGCACTGCGTTCACTAGCTGTTCAGTATCACTCACTCCCTACTGTGTCCACTATCTGGTCAGTATCACTCAGTCCCACATTGTGTCCACTATCTGGTCAGTATCACTCAGTCCCACAATGTGTCCACTATCTGGTCAGTATCACTCAGTCCCACACTGAGTCCACTATCTGGTCAGTATCACTCAGACCCGCACTGTGTCCACTAACTGGCCAGTATCGCTCAGTCCCGCATTGCGTCCACTATCTGTTCAATGTCACTCACTCCCTACTGTGTCCACTATCTGGTCAGTATCACTCAGTCCCACACTGTATCCACTACGTGGTCAGTATCACTCAGTCCCACACTGTGTCCATTATCTGGTCATTTTCACTCAGTCCCACACTGTGTCCATTATCTGGTCAGTATCACTCAGCCCCACACTGTGTCCACTAACTGGCCAGTATCGCTCAGTCCCGCACTGTGTCCACTATCTGTTCAGTATCACTCACTCCCCACTGTGTCCACTATCTGGTCAGTATCACTCAGTCCCACACTGTGTCCACTATCTGGTCAGTATCACTCAGTCCCACACTCTGGCCACTCTGTGGTCAGCATCACACACTCCCACACTGTGTCCACTATCTGGACAGTCTCACTCAGTCCCACACTGTGTCCATTATCTGGTCAGTATCACTCAGTCCCACATTGTGTCCACTATCTGGTCAGTATCACTCAGTCCCACACTGTGTCCACTATCTGGTCAGTATCACACACTCCCCACTGTGTCCACTATCTGGTCAGTATCACTCACTCCCACACTGTGTCCATTATCTGGTCAGTATCACTCAGTCCCACACTGTGTCCACTATCTGGTCAGTATCACTCACTCCCACACAGTGTCCATTATCTGGTCAGTATCACTCAGTCCCACACTGTGTCCACTATCTGGTCAGTATCACTCAGTCCCACACAGTGTCCAATATCTGGTCAGTATCACTCAGTCCCACACTGTGTCCAATATTTGGTCAGTATCACTCAGTCCCACGCTGTGTCCACGATCTGGTCAGTATTACTCAGTCCCACACTGTGTCCACTTTCTGGTCAGTATCACTCAGTCCCACACTGTGACCACTATCTGGTCAGTATCACTCTGTCCCACACTGTGTCCAATACCTGGTCAGTATCACTCACTCCCCATTGTGTCCACTATCTGGTCAGTATCACTCACTCCCCACTGTATCCACTATCTGGTCAGTATCACTCAGTCCCATACTGTGTCCACTCTCTGGTCAGTATCACTCAGTCCCACACTGTGTCCATTATCTGGTCAGTATCACTCAGTCCCACACTGTGTCCACTATATGGTCAGTATCATTCAGTCCCACACTGAGTCCACTATCAGGTCAGTATCACTCAGTCCCACACTGTGTCCATTATCTGGTCAGTATCACTCAGTCCCACACTGTGTCCACTATATGGTCAGTATCATTCAGTCCCACACTGAGTCCACTATCAGGTCAGCAACACTTAGTCCCACACTCTGGCCACTCTGTGGTCAGCAACACACACTCCCACACTGTGTCCATTATCAGGTCAGTATCACTGAGGCCCACAATGTGTCCACTATCTGGTCAGTATCACTCAGTCCCACACTGTGTCCATTATCTGTTCAATATCACTCACTCCCTTCTGTGTCCACTATCCGGTCAGTATCACTCAGTCCCACACTGTGTCCACTATCTGGTCAGTATCACTGAGTCCCACACTGTGTCCATTATCTGGTCAGTATCACTCAGTCCCACACTGGGCCCACTATATGGTCAGTATCATTCAGTCCCACACTGAGTCCACTATCAGGTCAGCAACACTCAGTCCCACACTCTGGCCACTCTGTGGTCAGCATCACACACTCCCACACTGTGTCCATTATCTGGTCAGTATCACTGAGGCCCACAATGTGTCCACTATCTGGTCAGCATCACTCACTCCCCACTGTGTCCACTATCAGGTCAGTATCACTCAGTCCCACACTCTGGGCACTCTGTGGTCAGCATCACACACTCCCACACTGTGTCCACTATCTGGTCAGTCTCACTCAGTCCCACACTGTGTCCACTATCTGGTCAGTATCACACACTCCCCACTGTGTCCACTATCTGGTCAGTATCACTCAGTCCCACACTGTGTCCAATATCTGGTTAGTATCACTCAGTCCCACACTGCGTCCACTATCTGGTCAGTATCACTCAGTACCACACGGTGTCCACTCTCTGGCCAGTATCACTCAGTCCCACACTGTGTCCAATATCTGGTTAGTATCACTCAGTCCCACACTGCGTCCACTATCTGGTCAGTATCACTCAGTCCCACACTGTGTCCAATATCTGGTTAGTATCACTCAGTCCCACACTGCGTCCACTATCTGGTCAGTATCACTCAGTACCACACGGTGTCCACTCTCTGGCCAGTATCACTCAGTCCCAAACTGTGTCCACTATCTGGTCAGTATCACTCAGCCCCACACTGTGTACACCTGCTGGTGAGTATCACTCCGTCAGACACTGTCTCCACTATCTGGTGAGTGTCACTCAGTCCCACACTGTGTCCACTATCTGGTCAGTATCACACAGTTCCACACTGTGTCCACTATCTGGTCAGTATCACTCACTCCCCATTGTGTCCACTATCTGGTCAGGATCACTCACTCCCCACTGTGTCCACTATCTGGTCAGTATCACTCAGTCCCACACTGTGTCCACTCTCTGGTCAGTATCACTCAGTCCCACGCTGTGTCCATTATCTGGTCAGTATCACTCAGTCCCACACTGTGACCACTATATGGTCAGTATCATTCAGTCCCACACTGAGTCCACTATCAGGTCAGCAACACTCAGTCCCACACTCTGGCCAATCTGTGGTCAGCATCACACACTCCCACATTGTGTCCATTATCTGGTCAGTATCACTGAGTCCCACAATGTGTCCACTATCTGGTCAGTATCACTCAGTCCCACACTGTGTCCACTATCTGGTCAGTATCACTCAGTTCCACACTGCGTCCACTAACTGGAAAGTATCGCTCAGTCCCACACTGTGTCCACTAACTGGCAAGTATCGCTCAGCCCCACACTGTGTCCACTATCTGGTCAGTATCACTCAGTCCCACACTGTGTCCACTACGTGGTCAGTGTCACTCACTCCCTACTGTGTCCACTATCTGGTCAGCATCACTCACTCCCCACTGTGTCCACTATCAGGTCAGTATCACTCAGTCCCACAATCTGGCACTCTGTGGTCAGCATCACACACTCCCACACTGAGTCCACTATCTGGTCAGTATCACTCAGTCCCACACTGTGTCCACTAACTGGCCAGTATCGCTCAGTCCCGCACTGCGTCCACTATCTGTTCAGTATCATTCACTCCCTACTGTGTCCACTATCTGGTCAGTAACACTCAGTCCCACACTGTGTCCACTATCTGGTCAGTATCACTCGGTCCCACACGGTGTCCACTATCTGGTCAGTATCACTCAGCCCCACACTGTGTCCACTAACTGGCCAGTATCGCTCAGTCCCGCACTGCGTCCACTATCTGGTCAGTATCACTCACTCCCCACTGTGTCCACTATCAGGTCAGTATCACTCAGTCCCACACTCTGGCCACTCTGTGGTCAGCATCACACACTCCCACAATGTGTCCACTATCTGGTCAGTCTCACTCAGTCCCACACTGTGTCCACTATCTGGTCAGTATCACTCAGTCCCACACTGTGTCCATTATCTGGTCAGTATCACTCAGTCCCACACTGTGTCCACTATCTGGTCAGTATCACTCAGTCCCACACTGTGTCCACTATCTGGTCAGTATCACTCAGTCCTAAACTGTGTCCTGTATGTGGTGAGTATCACGCAGTCCCGCACTGTGTCCACTATCTGGTCAGTATCGCTCAGTCCCACACTGTGTCCACTATCTGGTCAGTATCACTCAGTCCCACACAGTGTCCACTATCTGGTCAGTATCACTCAGTCCCGCAATGTGTCCTGTATGTGGTGAGTATTACGCAGTCCCGCACTGTGTCCACTATCTGGTCAGTATCGCTCAGTCCCACACTGTGTCCAATATCTGGTCAGTATCACTCAGTCCCACACTGTGTCCACTATCTGGTCAGTATCACTCAGTCCCACACTGTGTCCACTTTCTGGTCAGTATCACTCAGTCCCACACTGTGTCCACTAACCGGCCAGTATCGCTCAGTCCCGCACTGCGAACACTATCTGTTCAGTACCACTCACTCCCTACTGTGTCCACTATCTGGTCAGTATCACTCAGTCCCACATTGTGTCCACTATCTGGTCAGTATCACTCAGTCCCACAATGTGTTCACTATCTGGTCAGTACCACTCAGTCCCATACTGAGTCCACTATCTGGTCAGTATCACTCAGACCCGCACTGTGTCCACTAACTGGCCAATATCGCTCAGTCCCGCACTGCGTCCACTATCTGTTCAATGTCACTCACTCCCTACTGTCTCCACTATCTGGTCAGTATCACTCAGTCCCACACTGTGTCCACTATCTGGTCAGTATCACTCAGTCCCACACTGTATCCAATACATGGTCAGTATCACTCAGTCCCACACTGTGTCCAGTATCTGGTCATTATCACTCAGTCCCACACTGTGTCCATTATCTGGTCAGTATCACTCAGCCCCACACTGTGTCCACTAACTGGCCAGTATCGCTCAGTCCCGCACTGTGTCCACTATCTATTCAGTATCACTCACACCCCACTGTGTCCACTATCTGGTCAGTATCGCTCAGTCCCACACTGTGTCCACTATCTGGTCAGTATCACTCAGCCCCACACTCTGGCCACTCTGTGGTCAGCATCACACACTCCCACACTGTGTCCACTATCTGGACAGTCTCACTCAGTCCCACACTGTGTCCACTATCTGGTCAGTATCACTCAGTCCCACACTGTGTCCATTATCTGGTCAGTATCACTCAGTCCCACATTGTGTCCACTATCTGGTCAGTATCACTCAGTCCCACACTGTGTCCACTATCTGGTCAGTATCACACACTCCCCACTGTGTCCAATATCTGGTCAGTATCACTCACTCCCACACTGTGTCCATTATCTGGTCAGTATCACTCAGTCCCACACTGTGTCCACTATCTGGTCAGTATCACTCAGTCCCACACTGTGTCCATTATCTGGTCACTATCACTCAGTCCCACACAGTGTCCAATATCTGGTCAGTATCACTCAGTCCCTCACTGTGTCCAATATTTGGTCAGTATCACTCAGTCCCACGCTGTGTCCACGATCTGGTCAGTATTACTCAGTCCCACACTGTGTCCACTATCTGGTCAGTATCACTCAGTCCCACACTGTGTCCACTATCTGGTCAGTATCACTCTGTCCCACACTGTGTCCAATACCTGGTCAGTATCACTCACTCCCCATTGTGTCCACTATCTGGTCAGTATCACTCACTCCCCACTGTATCCACTATCTGGTCAGTATCACTCTGTCCCACACTGTGTCCATTATCTGGTCAGTATCACTCAGTCCCACACAGTGTCCACTATCTGGTCAGTATCACTCAGTCCCACACTGTGTCCACTCTCTGGTCAGTATCACTCAGTCCCACACTGTGTCCATTATCTGGTCACTATCACTCAGTCCCACACTGTGTCCACTATATGGTCAGTATCATTCAGTCCCACACTGAGTCCACTATCAGGTCAGCAACACTCAGTCCCACACTCTGGCCACTCTGTGGTCAGCATCACACACTCCCACACTGTGTCCATTATCAGGTCAGTATCACTGAGGCCCACAACGTGTCCACTATCTGGTCAGTATCACTCAGTCCCACACTGTGTCCACTATCTGGTCAATATCACTCACTCCCTACTGTGTCCACTATCCGGTCAGTATCACTCAGTCCCACACTGCGTCCACTATCTGGTCAGTATCACTCAGTACCACACGGTGTCCACTCTCTGGCCAGTATCACTCAGTCCCAAACTGTGTCCACTATCTGGTCAGTATCACTCAGCCCCACACTGTGTACACCTGCTGGTTAGTATCACTCCGTCAGACACTGTCTCCACTATCTGGTGAGTGTCACTCAGTCCCACACTGTGTCCACTATCTGGTCAGTATCACACAGTTCCACACTGTGTCCACTATCTGGTCAGTATCACTCACTCCCCATTGTGTCCACTATCTGGTCAGGATCACTCACTCCCCACTGTGTCCACTATCTGGTCAGTTTCACTCAGTCCCACACTGTGTCCACTTTCTGGTCAGTATCACTCAGTCCCACGCTGTGTCCATTATCTGGTCAGTATCACTCAGTCCCACACTGTGTCCACTATATGGTCAGTATCACTCAGTCCCACACTGTGTCCACTTTCTGGTCAGTATCACTCAGTCCCACGCTGTGTCCATTATCTGGTCAGTATCACTCAGTCCCACACTGTGTCCACTATATGGTCAGTATCACTCAGTCCCACACTGGGCCCACTATATGGTCAGTATCATTCAGTCCCACACTGAGTCCACTATCAGGTCAGCAACACTCAGTCCCACACTCTGGCCAATCTGTGGTCAGCATCACACACTCCCACACTGTGTCCATTATCTGGTCAGTATCACTGAGTCCCACAATGTGTCCACTATCTGGTCAGTATCACTCAGTCCCACACTGTGTCCACTATCTGGTCAGTATCACTCAGTTCCACACTGCGTCCACTAACTGGAATGTATCGCTCAGTCCCACACTGTGTCCACTAACTGGCAAGTATCGCTCAGTCCCACACTGTGTCCACTATCTGGTCAGTATCACTCTGTCCCACACTGTATCCACTACGTGGTCAGTGTCACTCACTCCCCACTGTGTCCACTATCTGGTCAGCATCACTCACTCCCCACTGTGTCCACTATCAGGTCAGTATCACTCAGTCCCACAATCTGGCACTCTGTGGTCAGCATCACACACTCCCACACTGAGTCCACTATCTGGTCAGTATCACTCAGTCCCACACTGTGTCCACTAACTGGCCAGTATCGCTCAGTCCCGCACTGCGTCCACTATCTGTTCAGTATCATTCACTCCCTACTGTGTCCACTATCTGGTCAGTAACACTCAGTCCCACACTGTGTCCACTATCTGGTCAGTATCACTCAGCCCCACACTGTGTCCACTAACTGGCTAGTATCGCTCAGTCCCGCACTGCGTCCACCATCTGGTCAGTATCACTCACTCCCCACTGTGTCCACTATCAGGTCAGTATCACTCAGTCCCACACTCTGGCCACTCTGTGGTCAGCATCACACACTCCCACACTGTGTTCACTATCTGGTCAGTCTCACTCAGTCCCACACTGTGTCCACTATCTGGTCAGTATCACTCAGTCCCACACTGTGTCCATTATCTGGTCAGTATCACTCAGTCCCACACTGTGTCCACTATCTGGTCAGTATCACTCAGTCCCACACTGTGTCCACTATCTGGTCAGTATCACTCAGTCCTAAACTGCGTCCTGTATGTGGTGAGTATTACGCAGTCCCGCACTGTGTCCACTATCTGGTCAGTATCGCTCAGTCCCACACTGTGTCCACTATCTGGTCAGTATCACTCAGTCCCACACAGTGTCCACTATCTGGTCAGTATCACTCAGTCCCGCAATGTGTCCTGTATGTGGTGAGTATTACGCAGTCCCGCACTGTGTCCACTATCTGGTCAGTATCGCTCAGTCCCACACTGTGTCCAATATCTGGTCAGTATCACTCAGTCCCACACTGTGTCCACTATCTGGTCAGTATCACTCAGTCCCACACTGTGTCCACTTTCTGGTCAGTATCACTCAGTCCCACACTGTGTCCACTAACCGGCCAGTATCGCTCAGTCCCGCACTGCGAACACTATCTGTTCAGTATCACTCACTCCCTACTGTGTCCACTATCTGGTCAGTATCACTCAGTCCCACATTGTGTCCACTATCTGGTCAGTATCACTCAGTCCCACAATGTGTCCACTATCTGGTCAGTATCACACAGTCCCATACTGAGTCCACTATCAGGTCAGTATCACTCAGACCCGCACTGTGTCCACTAACTGGCCAGTATCGCTCAGTCCCGCACTGCGTCCACTATCTGTTCAATGTCACTCACTCCCTACTGTCTCCACTATCTGGTCAGTATCACTCAGTCCCACACTGTGTCCACTATCTGGTCAGTATCACTCAGTCCCACACTGTATCCACTACATGGTCAGTATCGCTCAGTCCCACACTGTGTCCATTATCTGGTCATTATCACTCAGTCCCACACTGTGTCCATTATCTGGACAGTATCACTCAGCCCCACACTGTGTCCACTAACTGGCCAGTATCGCTGAGTCCCGCACTGCGTCCACTATCTATTCAGTATCACTCACACCCCACTGTGTCCACTATCTGGTCAGTATCACTCAGTCCCACACTGTGTCCACTATCTGGTCAGTATCACTCAGTCCCACACTCTGGCCACTCTGTGGTCAGCATCACACACTCCCACACTGTGTCCACTATCTGGACAGTCTCACTCAGTCCCACACTGTGTCCACTATCTGGTCAGTATCACTCAGTCCCACACTGTGTCCATTATCTCGTCAGTATCACTCAGTCCCACATTGTGTCCACTATCTGATCAGTATCACTCAGTCCCACACTGTGTCCACTATCTGGTCAGTATCACACACTCCCCACTGTGTCCAATATCTGGTCAGTATCACTCACTCCCACACTCTGTCCATTATCTGGTCAGTATCACTCAGTCCCACACTGTGTCCACTATCTGGTCAGTATCACTCAGTCCCTCACTGTGTCCAATATTTGGTCAGTATCACTCAGTCCCACGCTGTGTCCACGATCTGGTCAGTATTACTCAGTCCCACACTGTGTCCACTATCTGGTCAGTATCACTCAGTCCCACACTGTGTCCACTATCTGGTCAGTATCACTCTGTCCCACACTGTGTCCAATACCTGGTCAGTATCACTCACTCCCCATTGTGTCCACTATCTGGTCAGTATCACTCACTCCCCACTGTATCCACTATCTGGTCAGTATCACTCTGTCCCACACTGTGTCCATTATCTGGTCAGTATCACTCAGTCCCACACTGTGTCCACTATCTGGTCAGTATCACTCAGTCCCACACTGTGTCCACTCTCTGGTCAGTATCACTCAGTCCCACACTGTGTCCATTATCTGGTCACTATCACTCAGTCCCACACTGTGTCCACTATATGGTCAGTATCATTCAGTCCCACACTGAGTCCACGATCAGGTCAGCAACACTCAGTCCCACACTCTGGCCACTCTGTGGTCAGCATCACACACTCCCACACTGTGTCCATTATCAGGTCAGTATCACTGAGGCCCACAACGTGTCCACTATCTGGTCAGTATCACTCAGTCCCACACTGTGTCCACTATCTGTTCAATATCACTCACTCCCAACTGTGTCCACTATCCGGTCGGTGTCACTCAGTCCCACACTGTGTCCACTATCTGGTCAGTATCACTCAGTCCCACACTGTGTCCACTATCTGTTGAATATCACTCACTCCCTACTGTGTCCACTATCCGGTCAGTATCACTCAGTCCCACACTGTGTCCAATATCTGGTCAGTATCACACAGTCCCACACTGTGACCATTATCTGGTCAGTATCACTCAGTCCCACACTGTGTCCACTATCTGGTCAGTATCACTCAGTCCCACACTGTGTCCACTATCTGGTCAGTATCACTCAGTACTAAACTGCGTCCTGTATGTGGTGAGTATTACGCAGTCCCGCACTGTGTCCACTATCTGGTCAGTATCGCTCAGTCCCACACTGTGTCCACTATCTGGTCAGTATCACTCAGTCCCACACAGTGTCCACTATCTGGTCAGTATCACTCAGTCCCGCAATGTGTCCTGTATGTGGTGAGTATTACGCAGTCCCGCACTGTGTCCACTATTTGGTCAGTATCGCTCAGTCCCACACTGTGTCCAATATCTGGTCAGTATCACTCAGTCCCACACTGTGTCCACTATCTGGTCAGTATCACTCAGTCCCACACTGTGTCCACTTTCTGGTCAGTATCACTCAGTCCCACACTGTGTCCACTAACCGGCCAGTATCGCTCAGTCCCGCACTGCGTACACTATCTGTTCAGTATCACTCACTCCCTACTGTGTCCACTATCTGGTCAGTATCACTCAGTCCCACATTGTGTCCACTATCTGGTCAGTATCACTCAGTCCCACAATGTGTCCACTATCTGGTCAGTATCACTCAGTCCCACAATGTGTCCACTATCTGGTCAGTATCACTCAGACCCGCACTGTGTCCACTAACTGGCCAGTATCGCTCAGTCCCGCACTGCGTCCACTATCTGTTCAATGTCACTCACTCCCTACTGTCTCCACTATCTGGTCAGTATCACTCAGTCCCACACTGTGTCCACTATCTGGTGAGTATCACTCAGTCCCACACTGTATCCACTACATGGTCAGTATCACTCAGTCCCACACTGTGTCCATTATCTGGTCATTATCACTCAGTCCCACACTGTGTCCATTATCTGATCAGCATCACTCAGCCCCACACTGTGTCCACTATCTGGCCAGTATCGCTCAGTCCCGCACTGCGTCCGCTATCTGTTCAGTGTCACTCACTCCCCATTGTGTCCACTATCTGGTCAGTATCACTCACTCCCCACTGTGTCCACCATCTGGTCAGTATCACTCAGTCCCACACTGTGTCCACTCTCTGGTCAGTATCACTCAGTCCCACACTGTGTCCATTATCTGGTCAGTATCACTCAGTCCCACACTGGGCCCACTATATGGTCAGTATCATTCAGTCCCACACTGAGTCCACTATCAGGTCAGCAACACTCAGTCCCACACTCTGGCCACTCTGTGGTCAGCATCACACACTCCCACACTGTGTCCATTATCTGGTCAGTATCACTGAGGCCCACAATGTGTCCACTATCTGGTCAGTATCACTCAGTCCCACACTGTGTCCACTATCTGGTCAGTATCACTCAGTCCCACACTGTGTCCACTATCTGGTCAGTATCACTCAGTCCCACACTGTGTCCACTATCTGGTCAGTATCGCTCAGTCCCACACTGTGTCCACTAACTGGCAAGTATCGCTCATTCCCACACTCTGTCCACTATCTGGTCAGTATCACTCTGTCCCACACTGTATCCACTACGTGGTCAGTGTCACTCACTCCCCACTGTGCTCACTATCTGGTCAGCATCACTCACTCCCCACTGTGTCCACTATCAGGTCAGTATCACTCAGTCCCACACTCTGGCCACTCTGTGGTCAGCATCACACACTCCCACACTGAGTCCACTATCTGGTCAGTATCACTCAGTCCCACACTGTGTCCACTATCTGGTCAGTATCACTCAGTCCCACACTGTGTCCACTATCTGGTCAGCATCACTGAGGACCACACAGTGTCCACTATCTGGTCAGTATCACTCAGCCCCACACTGTGTCCACTAACTGGCCAGTATCGCTCAGTCCCGCACTGCGTCCACTATATGGTCAGTATCACTCACTCCCCAAAGTGTCCACTATCTGGTCAGTATCACTCCGTCCCACACTGTATCCACTACGTGGTCAGTGTCACTCACTCCCCACTGTGCTCACTATCTGGTCAGCATCACTCAGTCCCCACTGTGTCCACTATCTGGTCAGCATCACTCACTCCCCACTATGTCCACTATCAGGTCAGTATCACTCAGACCCACACTCTGGGCACTCTGTGGTCAGCATCACACACTCCAACACTGTGTCCACTATCTGGTCAGTATCACTCAGTCCCACACTGTGTCCATTATCTGGTATGTATCACTCAGTCCCACACTGCGTCCACTATCTGGTCAGTATCACTCAGTACCACACGGTGTCCACTCTTTGGCCAGTATCACTCAGTCCCAAACTGTGTCCACTATCTGGTCATTATCACTCAGCCCCACACTGTGTACACCTTCTGGTCAGTATCACTGCGTCAGACACTGTCTCCATTATCTCGTGAGTGTCACTCAGTCGAACACTGTGTCCACTATCTGGTTAGTATCACACAGTTCCACACTGTGTCCACTATCTGGTCAGTATCACTCACTCCCCATTGTGTCCACTATCTGGTCAGGATCACTCACTCCCCACTGTGTCCACTATATGGTCAGTATCACTCAGTCCCACACTGTGTCCATTATCTGGTCAGTATCACTCAGTCCCACACTGTGTCCACTATATGGTCAGTATCATTCAGTCCCACACTGAGTCCACTGACAGGTCAGCAACACTCAGTCCCACACTCTGGCCACTCTGTGGTCAGCATCACGCACTCCCACACTGTGTCCATTATCTGGTCAGTATCACTGAGTCCCACAATGTGTCCACTATCTGGTCAGTATCACTCAGTCCCACACTGTGTCCACTATCTGGTCAGTATCACTCAGTCCCACACTGCGTCCACTATCTGGTCAGTATCACTCAGTCCCACACTGTGTCCACTATCTGGTCAGTATCACTCAGTCCCACACTGTGTCCACAAACTGGCAAGTATCGCTCAGTCCCACACTGTGTCCACTATATGGTCAGTATCACTCAGTCCCACACTGTGTCCACAAACTGGCAAGTATCGCTCAGTCCCACACTGGGCCCACTATATGGTCAGTATCATTCAGTCCCACACTGAGTCCACTATCAGGTCAGCAACACTCAGTCCCACACTCTGGCCACTCTGTGGTCAGCATCACACACTCCCACACTGTGTCCATTATCTGGTCAGTATCACTGAGGCCCACAATGTGTCCACTATCTGGTCAGTATCACTCAGTCCCACACTGTGTCCACTATCTGTTCAATATCACTCACTCCCTACTGTGTCCACTATCCGGTCAGTATCACTCAGTCCCACACTGTGTCCACTATCTGGTCAGTATCACTCAGTCCCACACTGTGTCCACTATCTGGTCAGTATCACTCAGTCCCACACTGTGTCCATTATCTGGTCAGTATCACTCAGTCCCACACTGTGTCCATTATCTGGTCAGTATCACTCAGCCCCACACTGTGTCCACTAACTGGCCAGGATCGCTCAGTCCCGCACTGCGTCCACTATCTGTTCAGTGTCACTCACTCCCCATTGTGTCCACTATCTGGTCAGTATCACTCACTCCCCACTGTGTCCAATATCTGGTCAGTATCACTCAGTCCCACACTGTGTCCACTCTCTGGTCAGTATCACTCAGTCCCACACTGTGTCCATTATCTGGTCAGTATCACTCAGTCCCACACTGGGCCCACTATATGGTCAGTATCATTCAGTCCCACACTGAGTCCACTATCAGGTCAGCAACACTCAGTCCCACACTCTGGCCACTCTGTGGTCAGCATCACACACTCCCACACTGTGTCCACTATCTGGTCTGTCTCACTCAGTCCCATACTGTGTCCACTATCTGGTCAGTATCACACACTCCCCACTGTGTCCACTATCTGGTCAGTATCACTCAGTCCCACACTGTGTCCAATATCTGGTTAGTATCACTCAGTCCCACACTGTGTCCACTATCAGGTCAGTATCACTCAGTCCAACACTCTGGCCACTCTGTGGTCAGAATCACACACTCCCACACTGTGTCCACTAACTGGCCAGTATCGCTCAGTCCCGCACTGCGTTCACTATCTGTTCAGTATCACTCACTCCCTACTGTGTCCACTATCTGGTCAGTATCACTCAGTCCCACACTGTGTCCACTAACCGGCCAGTATCGCTCAGTCCCGCACTGCGTACACTATCTGTTCAGTATCACTCACTCCCTACTGTGTCCACTATCTGGTCAGTATCACTCAGTCCCACATTGTGTCCACTATCTGGTCAGTATCACTCAGTCCCACAATGTGTCCACTATCTGGTCAGTATCACTCAGTCCCACAATGTGTCCACTATATGGTCAGTATCACTCAGACCCGCACTGTGTCCACTAACTGGCCAGTATCGCTCAGTCCCGCACTGCGTCCACTATCTGTTCAATGTCACTCACTCCCTACTGTCTCCACTATCTGGTCAGTATCACTCAGTCCCACACTGTGTCCACTATCTGGTGAGTATCACTCAGTCCCACACTGTATCCACTACATGGTCAGTATCACTCAGTCCCACACTGTGTCCATTATCTGGCCATTATCACTCAGTCCCACACTGTGTCCATTATCTGATCAGCATCACTCAGCCCCACACTGTGTCCACTATCTGGCCAGTATCGCTCAGTCCCGCACTGCGTCCGCTATCTGTTCAGTGTCACTCACTCCCCATTGTGTCCACTATCTGGTCAGTATCACTCACTCCCCACTGTGTCCACCATCTGGTCAGTATCACTCAGTCCCACACTGTGTCCACTCTCTGGTCAGTATCACTCAGTCCCACACTGTGTCCATTATCTGGTCAGTATCACTCAGTCCCACACTGGGCCCACTATATGGTCAGTATCATTCAGTCCAACACTGAGTCCACTATCAGGTCAGCAACACTCAGTCCCACACTCTGGCCACTCTGTGGTCAGCATCACACACTCCCACACTGTGTCCATTATCTGGTCAGTATCACTGAGGCCCACAATGTGTCCACTATCTGGTCAGTATCACTCAGTCCCACACTGTGTCCACTATCTGGTCAGTATCACTCAGTCCCACACTGTGTCCACTATCTGGTCAGTATCGCTCAGTCCCACACTGTGTCCACTAACTGGCAAGTATCGCTCATTCCCACACTCTGTCCACTATCTGGTCAGTATCACTCTGTCCCACACTGTATCCACTACGTGGTCAGTGTCACTCACTCCCCACTGTGCTCACTATCTGGTCAGCATCACTCACTCCCCACTGTGTCCACTATCAGGTCAGTATCACTCAGTCCCACACTCTGGCCACTCTGTGGTCAGCATCACACACTCCCACACTGAGTCCACTATCTGGTCAGTATCACTCAGTCCCACACTGTGTCCACTATCTGGTCAGTATCACTCAGTCCCACACTGTGTCCACTATCTGGTCAGCATCACTGAGGACCACACAGTGTCCACTATCTGGTCAGTATCACTCAGCCCCACACTGTGTCCACTAACTGGCCAGTATCGCTCAGTCCCGCACTGCGTCCACTATATGGTCAGTATCACTCACTCCCCAAAGTGTCCACTATCTGGTCAGTATCACTCCGTCCCACACTGTATCACTACGTGGTCAGTGTCACTCACTCCCCACTGTGCTCACTATCTGGTCAGCATCACTCAGTCCCCACTGTGTCCACTATCTGGTCAGCATCACTCACTCCCCACTATGTCCACTATCAGGTCAGTATCACTCAGACCCACACTCTGGGCACTCTGTGGTCAGCATCACACACTCCAACACTGTGTCCACTATCTGGTCAGTATCACTCAGTCCCACACTGTGTCCATTATCTGGTATGTATCACTCAGTCCCACACTGCGTCCACTATCTGGTCAGTATCACTCAGTACCACACGGTGTCCACTCTTTGGCCAGTATCACTCAGTCCCAAACTGTGTCCACTATCTGGTCATTATCACTCAGCCCCACACTGTGTACACCTTCTGGTCAGTATCACTGCGTCAGACACTGTCTCCATTATCTCGTGAGTGTCACTCAGTCGAACACTGTGTCCACTATCTGGTTAGTATCACACAGTTCCACACTGTGTCCACTATCTGGTCAGTATCACTCACTCCCCATTGTGTCCACTATCTGGTCAGGATCACTCACTCCCCACTGTGTCCACTATATGGTCAGTATCACTCAGTCCCACACTGTGTCCATTATCTGGTCAGTATCACTCAGTCCCACACTGTGTCCACTATATGGTCAGTATCATTCAGTCCCACACTGAGTCCACTGACAGGTCAGCAACACTCAGTCCCACACTCTGGCCACTCTGTGGTCAGCATCACGCACTCCCACACTGTGTCCATTATCTGGTCAGTATCACTGAGTCCCACAATGTGTCCACTATCTGGTCAGTATCACTCAGTCCCACACTGTGTCCACTATCTGGTCAGTATCACTCAGTCCCACACTGCGTCCACTATCTGGTCAGTATCACTCAGTCCCACACTGTGTCCACTATCTGGTCAGTATCACTCAGTCCCACACTGTGTCCACAAACTGGCAAGTATCGCTCAGTCCCACACTGTGTCCACTATATGGTCAGTATCACTCAGTCCCACACTGTGTCCACAAACTGGCAAGTATCGCTCAGTCCCACACTGGGCCCACTATATGGTCAGTATCATTCAGTCCCACACTGAGTCCACTATCAGGTCAGCAACACTCAGTCCCACACTCTGGCCACTCTGTGGTCAGCATCACACACTCCCACACTGTGTCCATTATCTGGTCAGTATCACTGAGGCCCACAATGTGTCCACTATCTGGTCAGTATCACTCAGTCCCACACTGTGTCCACTATCTGTTCAATATCACTCACTCCCTACTGTGTCCACTATCCGGTCAGTATCACTCAGTCCCACACTGTGTCCACTATCTGGTCAGTATCACTCAGTCCCACACTGTGTCCACTATCTGGTCAGTATCACTCAGTCCCACACTGTGTCCATTATCTGGTCAGTATCACTCAGTCCCACACTGTGTCCATTATCTGGTCAGTATCACTCAGCCCCACACTGTGTCCACTAACTGGCCAGGATCGCTCAGTCCCGCACTGCGTCCACTATCTGTTCAGTGTCACTCACTCCCCATTGTGTCCATTATCTGGTCAGTATCACTGAGTCCCACAATGTGTCCACTATCTGGTCAGTATCACTGAGGCCCACAATGTGTCCACTACATGGTCAGTATCACTCAGTCCCACACTGTGTCCATTATCTGGTCATTATCACTCAGTCCCACACTGTGTCCATTATCTGATCAGCATCACTCAGCCCCACACTGTGTCCACTATCTGGCCAGTATCGCTCAGTCCCGCACTGCGTCCGCTATCTGTTCAGTGTCACTCACTCCCCATTGTGTCCACTATCTGGTCAGTATCACTCACTCCCCACTGTGTCCACCATCTGGTCAGTATCACTCAGTCCCACACTGTGTCCACTCTCTGGTCAGTATCACTCAGTCCCACACTGTGTCCATTATCTGGTCAGTATCACTCAGTCCCACACTGGGCCCACTATATGGTCAGTATCATTCAGTCCCACACTGAGTCCACTATCAGGTCAGCAACACTCAGTCCCACACTCTGGCCACTCTGTGGTCAGCATCACACAATCCCACACTGTGTCCATTATCTGGTCAGTATCACTGAGGCCCACAATGTGTCCACTATCTGGTCAGTATCACTCAGTCCCACACTGTGTCCACTATCTGGTCAGTATCACTCAGTCCCACACTGTGTCCACTATCTGGTCAGTATCACTCAGTCCCACACTGTGTCCACTATCTGGTCAGTATCGCTCAGTCCCACACTGTGTCCACTAACTGGCAAGTATCGCTCATTCCCACACTCTGTCCACTATCTGGTCAGTATCACTCTGTCCCACACTGTATCCACTACGTGGTCAGTGTCACTCACTCCCCACTGTGCTCACTATCTGGTCAGCATCACTCACTCCCCACTGTGTCCACTATCAGGTCAGTATCACTCAGTCCCACACTCTGGCCACTCTGTGGTCAGCATCACACACTCCCACACTGAGTCCACTATCTGGTCAGTATCACTCAGTCCCACACTGTGTCCACTATCTGGTCAGTATCACTCAGTCCCACACTGTGTCCACTATCTGGTCAGCATCACTGAGGACCACACAGTGTCCACTATCTGGTCAGTATCACTCAGCCCCACACTGTGTCCACTAACTGGCCAGTATCGCTCAGTCCCGCACTGCGTCCACTATATGGTCAGTATCACTCACTCCCCAAAGTGTCCACTATCTGGTCAGTATCACTCCGTCCCACACTGTATCCACTACGTGGTCAGTGTCACTCACTCCCCACTGTGCTCACTATCTGGTCAGCATCACTCAGTCCCCACTGTGTCCACTATCTGGTCAGCATCACTCACTCCCCACTATGTCCACTATCAGGTCAGTATCACTCAGACCCACACTCTGGGCACTCTGTGGTCAGCATCACACACTCCAACACTGTGTCCACTATCTGGTCAGTATCACTCAGTCCCACACTGTGTCCATTATCTGGTATGTATCACTCAGTCCCACACTGCGTCCACTATCTGGTCAGTATCACTCAGTACCACACGGTGTCCACTCTTTGGCCAGTATCACTCAGTCCCAAACTGTGTCCACTATCTGGTCATTATCACTCAGCCCCACACTGTGTACACCTTCTGGTCAGTATCACTGCGTCAGACACTGTCTCCATTATCTCGTGAGTGTCACTCAGTCGAACACTGTGTCCACTATCTGGTTAGTATCACACAGTTCCACACTGTGTCCACTATCTGGTCAGTATCACTCACTCCCCATTGTGTCCACTATCTGGTCAGGATCACTCACTCCCCACTGTGTCCACTATATGGTCAGTATCACTCAGTCCCACACTGTGTCCATTATCTGGTCAGTATCACTCAGTCCCACACTGTGTCCACTATATGGTCAGTATCATTCAGTCCCACACTGAGTCCACTGACAGGTCAGCAACACTCAGTCCCACACTCTGGCCACTCTGTGGTCAGCATCACGCACTCCCACACTGTGTCCATTATCTGGTCAGTATCACTGAGTCCCACAATGTGTCCACTATCTGGTCAGTATCACTCAGTCCCACACTGTGTCCACTATCTGGTCAGTATCACTCAGTCCCACACTGCGTCCACTATCTGGTCAGTATCACTCAGTCCCACACTGTGTCCACTATCTGGTCAGTATCACTCAGTCCCACACTGTGTCCACAAACTGGCAAGTATCGCTCAGTCCCACACTGTGTCCACTATATGGTCAGTATCACTCAGTCCCACACTGTGTCCACAAACTGGCAAGTATCGCTCAGTCCCACACTGGGCCCACTATATGGTCAGTATCATTCAGTCCCACACTGAGTCCACTATCAGGTCAGCAACACTCAGTCCCACACTCTGGCCACTCTGTGGTCAGCATCACACACTCCCACACTGTGTCCATTATCTGGTCAGTATCACTGAGGCCCACAATGTGTCCACTATCTGGTCAGTATCACTCAGTCCCACACTGTGTCCACTATCTGTTCAATATCACTCACTCCCTACTGTGTCCACTATCCGGTCAGTATCACTCAGTCCCACACTGTGTCCACTATCTGGTCAGTATCACTCAGTCCCACACTGTGTCCACTATCTGGTCAGTATCACTCAGTCCCACACTGTGTCCATTATCTGGTCAGTATCACTCAGTCCCACACTGTGTCCATTATCTGGTCAGTATCACTCAGCCCCACACTGTGTCCACTAACTGGCCAGGATCGCTCAGTCCCGCACTGCGTCCACTATCTGTTCAGTGTCACTCACTCCCCATTGTGTCCACTATCTGGTCAGTATCACTCACTCCCCACTGTGTCCAATATCTGGTCAGTATCACTCAGTCCCACACTGTGTCCACTCTCTGGTCAGTATCACTCAGTCCCACACTGTGTCCATTATCTGGTCAGTATCACTCAGTCCCACACTGGGCCCACTATATGGTCAGTATCATTCAGTCCCACACTGAGTCCACTATCAGGTCAGCAACACTCAGTCCCACACTCTGGCCACTCTGTGGTCAGCATCACACACTCCCACACTGTGTCCACTATCTGGTCTGTCTCACTCAGTCCCATACTGTGTCCACTATCTGGTCAGTATCACACACTCCCCACTGTGTCCACTATCTGGTCAGTATCACTCAGTCCCACACTGTGTCCAATATCTGGTTAGTATCACTCAGTCCCACACTGTGTCCACTATCAGGTCAGTATCACTCAGTCCAACACTCTGGCCACTCTGTGGTCAGAATCACACACTCCCACACTGTGTCCACTAACTGGCCAGTATCGCTCAGTCCCGCACTGCGTTCACTATCTGTTCAGTATCACTCACTCCCTACTGTGTCCACTATCTGGTCAGTATCACTCAGTCCCACACTGTGTCCACTAACCGGCCAGTATCGCTCAGTCCCGCACTGCGTACACTATCTGTTCAGTATCACTCACTCCCTACTGTGTCCACTATCTGGTCAGTATCACTCAGTCCCACATTGTGTCCACTATCTGGTCAGTATCACTCAGTCCCACAATGTGTCCACTATCTGGTCAGTATCACTCAGTCCCACAATGTGTCCACTATCTGGTCAGTATCACTCAGACCCGCACTGTGTCCACTAACTGGCCAGTATCGCTCAGTCCCGCACTGCGTCCACTATCTGTTCAATGTCACTCACTCCCTACTGTCTCCACTATCTGGTCAGTATCACTCAGTCCCACACTGTGTCCACTATCTGGTGAGTATCACTCAGTCCCACACTGTATCCACTACATGGTCAGTATCACTCAGTCCCACACTGTGTCCATTATCTGGTCATTATCACTCAGTCCCACACTGTGTCCATTATCTGATCAGCATCACTCAGCCCCACACTGTGTCCACTATCTGGCCAGTATCGCTCAGTCCCGCACTGCGTCCGCTATCTGTTCAGTGTCACTCACTCCCCATTGTGTCCACTATCTGGTCAGTATCACTCACTCCCCACTGTGTCCACCATCTGGTCAGTATCACTCAGTCCCACACTGTGTCCACTCTCTGGTCAGTATCACTCAGTCCCACACTGTGTCCATTATCTGGTCAGTATCACTCAGTCCCACACTGGGCCCACTATATGGTCAGTATCATTCAGTCCCACACTGAGTCCACTATCAGGTCAGCAACACTCAGTCCCACACTCTGGCCACTCTGTGGTCAGCATCACACACTCCCACACTGTGTCCATTATCTGGTCAGTATCACTGAGGCCCACAATGTGTCCACTATCTGGTCAGTATCACTCAGTCCCACACTGTGTCCACTATCTGGTCAGTATCACTCAGTCCCACACTGTGTCCACTATCTGGTCAGTATCACTCAGTCCCACACTGTGTCCACTATCTGGTCAGTATCGCTCAGTCCCACACTGTGTCCACTAACTGGCAAGTATCGCTCATTCCCACACTCTGTCCACTATCTGGTCAGTATCACTCTGTCCCACACTGTATCCACTACGTGGTCAGTGTCACTCACTCCCCACTGTGCTCACTATCTGGTCAGCATCACTCACTCCCCACTGTGTCCACTATCAGGTCAGTATCACTCAGTCCCACACTCTGGCCACTCTGTGGTCAGCATCACACACTCCCACACTGAGTCCACTATCTGGTCAGTATCACTCAGTCCCACACTGTGTCCACTATCTGGTCAGTATCACTCAGTCCCACACTGTGTCCACTATCTGGTCAGCATCACTGAGGACCACACAGTGTCCACTATCTGGTCAGTATCACTCAGCCCCACACTGTGTCCACTAACTGGCCAGTATCGCTCAGTCCCGCACTGCGTCCACTATATGGTCAGTATCACTCACTCCCCAAAGTGTCCACTATCTGGTCAGTATCACTCCGTCCCACACTGTATCACTACGTGGTCAGTGTCACTCACTCCCCACTGTGCTCACTATCTGGTCAGCATCACTCAGTCCCCACTGTGTCCACTATCTGGTCAGCATCACTCACTCCCCACTATGTCCACTATCAGGTCAGTATCACTCAGACCCACACTCTGGGCACTCTGTGGTCAGCATCACACACTCCAACACTGTGTCCACTATCTGGTCAGTATCACTCAGTCCCACACTGTGTCCATTATCTGGTATGTATCACTCAGTCCCACACTGCGTCCACTATCTGGTCAGTATCACTCAGTACCACACGGTGTCCACTCTTTGGCCAGTATCACTCAGTCCCAAACTGTGTCCACTATCTGGTCATTATCACTCAGCCCCACACTGTGTACACCTTCTGGTCAGTATCACTGCGTCAGACACTGTCTCCATTATCTCGTGAGTGTCACTCAGTCGAACACTGTGTCCACTATCTGGTTAGTATCACACAGTTCCACACTGTGTCCACTATCTGGTCAGTATCACTCACTCCCCATTGTGTCCACTATCTGGTCAGGATCACTCACTCCCCACTGTGTCCACTATATGGTCAGTATCACTCAGTCCCACACTGTGTCCATTATCTGGTCAGTATCACTCAGTCCCACACTGTGTCCACTATATGGTCAGTATCATTCAGTCCCACACTGAGTCCACTGACAGGTCAGCAACACTCAGTCCCACACTCTGGCCACTCTGTGGTCAGCATCACGCACTCCCACACTGTGTCCATTATCTGGTCAGTATCACTGAGTCCCACAATGTGTCCACTATCTGGTCAGTATCACTCAGTCCCACACTGTGTCCACTATCTGGTCAGTATCACTCAGTCCCACACTGCGTCCACTATCTGGTCAGTATCACTCAGTCCCACACTGTGTCCACTATCTGGTCAGTATCACTCAGTCCCACACTGTGTCCACAAACTGGCAAGTATCGCTCAGTCCCACACTGTGTCCACTATATGGTCAGTATCACTCAGTCCCACACTGTGTCCACAAACTGGCAAGTATCGCTCAGTCCCACACTGGGCCCACTATATGGTCAGTATCATTCAGTCCCACACTGAGTCCACTATCAGGTCAGCAACACTCAGTCCCACACTCTGGCCACTCTGTGGTCAGCATCACACACTCCCACACTGTGTCCATTATCTGGTCAGTATCACTGAGGCCCACAATGTGTCCACTATCTGGTCAGTATCACTCAGTCCCACACTGTGTCCACTATCTGTTCAATATCACTCACTCCCTACTGTGTCCACTATCCGGTCAGTATCACTCAGTCCCACACTGTGTCCACTATCAGGTCAGCAACACTCAGTCCCACACTCTGGCCACTCTGTGGTCAGCATCACACACTCCCACACTGTGTCCATTATCTGGTCAGTATCACTGAGGCCCACAATGTGTCCACTATCTGGTCAGTATCACTCAGTCCCACACTGTGTCCACTATCTGGTCAGTATCACTCAGTCCCACACTGTGTCCACTATCTGGTCAGTATCGCTCAGTCCCACACTGTGTCCACTAACTGGCAAGTATCGCTCATTCCCACACTCTGTCCACTATCTGGTCAGTATCACTCTGTCCCACACTGTATCCACTACGTGGTCAGTGTCACTCACTCCCCACTGTGCTCACTATCTGGTCAGCATCACTCACTCCCCACTGTGTCCACTATCAGGTCAGTATCACTCAGTCCCACACTCTGGCCACTCTGTGGTCAGCATCACACACTCCCACACTGAGTCCACTATCTGGTCAGTATCACTCAGTCCCACACTGTGTCCACTATCTGGTCAGTATCACTCAGTCCCACACTGTGTCCACTATCTGGTCAGCATCACTGAGGACCACACAGTGTCCACTATCTGGTCAGTATCACTCAGCCCCACACTGTGTCCACTAACTGGCCAGTATCGCTCAGTCCCGCACTGCGTCCACTATATGGTCAGTATCACTCACTCCCCAAAGTGTCCACTATCTGGTCAGTATCACTCCGTCCCACACTGTATCACTACGTGGTCAGTGTCACTCACTCCCCACTGTGCTCACTATCTGGTCAGCATCACTCAGTCCCCACTGTGTCCACTATCTGGTCAGCATCACTCACTCCCCACTATGTCCACTATCAGGTCAGTATCACTCAGACCCACACTCTGGGCACTCTGTGGTCAGCATCACACACTCCAACACTGTGTCCACTATCTGGTCAGTATCACTCAGTCCCACACTGTGTCCATTATCTGGTATGTATCACTCAGTCCCACACTGCGTCCACTATCTGGTCAGTATCACTCAGTACCACACGGTGTCCACTCTTTGGCCAGTATCACTCAGTCCCAAACTGTGTCCACTATCTGGTCATTATCACTCAGCCCCACACTGTGTACACCTTCTGGTCAGTATCACTGCGTCAGACACTGTCTCCATTATCTCGTGAGTGTCACTCAGTCGAACACTGTGTCCACTATCTGGTTAGTATCACACAGTTCCACACTGTGTCCACTATCTGGTCAGTATCACTCACTCCCCATTGTGTCCACTATCTGGTCAGGATCACTCACTCCCCACTGTGTCCACTATATGGTCAGTATCACTCAGTCCCACACTGTGTCCATTATCTGGTCAGTATCACTCAGTCCCACACTGTGTCCACTATATGGTCAGTATCATTCAGTCCCACACTGAGTCCACTGACAGGTCAGCAACACTCAGTCCCACACTCTGGCCACTCTGTGGTCAGCATCACGCACTCCCACACTGTGTCCATTATCTGGTCAGTATCACTGAGTCCCACAATGTGTCCACTATCTGGTCAGTATCACTCAGTCCCACACTGTGTCCACTATCTGGTCAGTATCACTCAGTCCCACACTGCGTCCACTATCTGGTCAGTATCACTCAGTCCCACACTGTGTCCACTATCTGGTCAGTATCACTCAGTCCCACACTGTGTCCACAAACTGGCAAGTATCGCTCAGTCCCACACTGTGTCCACTATATGGTCAGTATCACTCAGTCCCACACTGTGTCCACAAACTGGCAAGTATCGCTCAGTCCCACACTGGGCCCACTATATGGTCAGTATCATTCAGTCCCACACTGAGTCCACTATCAGGTCAGCAACACTCAGTCCCACACTCTGGCCACTCTGTGGTCAGCATCACACACTCCCACACTGTGTCCATTATCTGGTCAGTATCACTGAGGCCCACAATGTGTCCACTATCTGGTCAGTATCACTCAGTCCCACACTGTGTCCACTATCTGTTCAATATCACTCACTCCCTACTGTGTCCACTATCCGGTCAGTATCACTCAGTCCCACACTGTGTCCACTATCTGGTCAGTATCACTCAGTCCCACACTGTGTCCACTATCTGGTCAGTATCACTCAGTCCCACACTGTGTCCATTATCTGGTCAGTATCACTCAGTCCCACACTGTGTCCATTATCTGGTCAGTATCACTCAGCCCCACACTGTGTCCACTAACTGGCCAGGATCGCTCAGTCCCGCACTGCGTCCACTATCTGTTCAGTGTCACTCACTCCCCATTGTGTCCATTATCTGGTCAGTATCACTGAGTCCCACAATGTGTCCACTATCTGGTCAGTATCACTGAGGCCCACAATGTGTCCACTACATGGTCAGTATCACTCAGTCCCACACTGTGTCCATTATCTGGTCATTATCACTCAGTCCCACACTGTGTCCATTATCTGATCAGCATCACTCAGCCCCACACTGTGTCCACTATCTGGCCAGTATCGCTCAGTCCCGCACTGCGTCCGCTATCTGTTCAGTGTCACTCACTCCCCATTGTGTCCACTATCTGGTCAGTATCACTCACTCCCCACTGTGTCCACCATCTGGTCAGTATCACTCAGTCCCACACTGTGTCCACTCTCTGGTCAGTATCACTCAGTCCCACACTGTGTCCATTATCTGGTCAGTATCACTCAGTCCCACACTGGGCCCACTATATGGTCAGTATCATTCAGTCCCACACTGAGTCCACTATCAGGTCAGCAACACTCAGTCCCACACTCTGGCCACTCTGTGGTCAGCATCACACAATCCCACACTGTGTCCATTATCTGTTCAGTATCACTGAGGCCCACAATGTGTCCACTATCTGGTCAGTATCACTCAGTCCCACACTGTGTCCACTATCTGGTCAGTATCACTCAGTCCCACACTGTGTCCACTATCTGGTCAGTATCACTCAGTCCCACACTGTGTCCACTATCTGGTCAGTATCGCTCAGTCCCACACTGTGTCCACTAACTGGCAAGTATCGCTCATTCCCACACTCTGTCCACTATCTGGTCAGTATCACTCTGTCCCACACTGTATCCACTACGTGGTCAGTGTCACTCACTCCCCACTGTGCTCACTATCTGGTCAGCATCACTCACTCCCCACTGTGTCCACTATCAGGTCAGTATCACTCAGTCCCACACTCTGGCCACTCTGTGGTCAGCATCACACACTCCCACACTGAGTCCACTATCTGGTCAGTATCACTCAGTCCCACACTGTGTCCACTATCTGGTCAGTATCACTCAGTCCCACACTGTGTCCACTATCTGGTCAGCATCACTGAGGACCACACAGTGTCCACTATCTGGTCAGTATCACTCAGCCCCACACTGTGTCCACTAACTGGCCAGTATCGCTCAGTCCCGCACTGCGTCCACTATATGGTCAGTATCACTCACTCCCCAAAGTGTCCACTATCTGGTCAGTATCACTCCGTCCCACACTGTATCCACTACGTGGTCAGTGTCACTCACTCCCCACTGTGCTCACTATCTGGTCAGCATCACTCAGTCCCCACTGTGTCCACTATCTGGTCAGCATCACTCACTCCCCACTATGTCCACTATCAGGTCAGTATCACTCAGACCCACACTCTGGGCACTCTGTGGTCAGCATCACACACTCCAACACTGTGTCCACTATCTGGTCAGTATCACTCAGTCCCACACTGTGTCCATTATCTGGTATGTATCACTCAGTCCCACACTGCGTCCACTATCTGGTCAGTATCACTCAGTACCACACGGTGTCCACTCTTTGGCCAGTATCACTCAGTCCCAAACTGTGTCCACTATCTGGTCATTATCACTCAGCCCCACACTGTGTACACCTTCTGGTCAGTATCACTGCGTCAGACACTGTCTCCATTATCTCGTGAGTGTCACTCAGTCGAACACTGTGTCCACTATCTGGTTAGTATCACACAGTTCCACACTGTGTCCACTATCTGGTCAGTATCACTCACTCCCCATTGTGTCCACTATCTGGTCAGGATCACTCACTCCCCACTGTGTCCACTATATGGTCAGTATCACTCAGTCCCACACTGTGTCCATTATCTGGTCAGTATCACTCAGTCCCACACTGTGTCCACTATATGGTCAGTATCATTCAGTCCCACACTGAGTCCACTGACAGGTCAGCAACACTCAGTCCCACACTCTGGCCACTCTGTGGTCAGCATCACGCACTCCCACACTGTGTCCATTATCTGGTCAGTATCACTGAGTCCCACAATGTGTCCACTATCTGGTCAGTATCACTCAGTCCCACACTGTGTCCACTATCTGGTCAGTATCACTCAGTCCCACACTGCGTCCACTATCTGGTCAGTATCACTCAGTCCCACACTGTGTCCACTATCTGGTCAGTATCACTCAGTCCCACACTGTGTCCACAAACTGGCAAGTATCGCTCAGTCCCACACTGTGTCCACTATATGGTCAGTATCACTCAGTCCCACACTGTGTCCACAAACTGGCAAGTATCGCTCAGTCCCACACTGGGCCCACTATATGGTCAGTATCATTCAGTCCCACACTGAGTCCACTATCAGGTCAGCAACACTCAGTCCCACACTCTGGCCACTCTGTGGTCAGCATCACACACTCCCACACTGTGTCCATTATCTGGTCAGTATCACTGAGGCCCACAATGTGTCCACTATCTGGTCAGTATCACTCAGTCCCACACTGTGTCCACTATCTGTTCAATATCACTCACTCCCTACTGTGTCCACTATCCGGTCAGTATCACTCAGTCCCACACTGTGTCCACTATCTGGTCAGTATCACTCAGTCCCACACTGTGTCCACTATCTGGTCAGTATCACTCAGTCCCACACTGTGTCCATTATCTGGTCAGTATCACTCAGTCCCACACTGTGTCCATTATCTGGTCAGTATCACTCAGCCCCACACTGTGTCCACTAACTGGCCAGGATCGCTCAGTCCCGCACTGCGTCCACTATCTGTTCAGTGTCACTCACTCCCCATTGTGTCCACTATCTGGTCAGTATCACTCACTCCCCACTGTGTCCAATATCTGGTCAGTATCACTCAGTCCCACACTGTGTCCACTCTCTGGTCAGTATCACTCAGTCCCACACTGTGTCCATTATCTGGTCAGTATCACTCAGTCCCACACTGGGCCCACTATATGGTCAGTATCATTCAGTCCCACACTGAGTCCACTATCAGGTCAGCAACACTCAGTCCCACACTCTGGCCACTCTGTGGTCAGCATCACACACTCCCACACTGTGTCCACTATCTGGTCTGTCTCACTCAGTCCCATACTGTGTCCACTATCTGGTCAGTATCACACACTCCCCACTGTGTCCACTATCTGGTCAGTATCACTCAGTCCCACACTGTGTCCAATATCTGGTTAGTATCACTCAGTCCCACACTGTGTCCACTATCAGGTCAGTATCACTCAGTCCAACACTCTGGCCACTCTGTGGTCAGAATCACACACTCCCACACTGTGTCCACTAACTGGCCAGTATCGCTCAGTCCCGCACTGCGTTCACTATCTGTTCAGTATCACTCACTCCCTACTGTGTCCACTATCTGGTCAGTATCACTCAGTCCCACACTGTGTCCACTAACCGGCCAGTATCGCTCAGTCCCGCACTGCGTACACTATCTGTTCAGTATCACTCACTCCCTACTGTGTCCACTATCTGGTCAGTATCACTCAGTCCCACATTGTGTCCACTATCTGGTCAGTATCACTCAGTCCCACAATGTGTCCACTATCTGGTCAGTATCACTCAGTCCCACAATGTGTCCACTATCTGGTCAGTATCACTCAGACCCGCACTGTGTCCACTAACTGGCCAGTATCGCTCAGTCCCGCACTGCGTCCGCTATCTGTTCAGTGTCACTCACTCCCCATTGTGTCCACTATCTGGTCAGTATCACTCACTCCCCACTGTGTCCACCATCTGGTCAGTATCACTCAGTCCCACACTGTGTCCACTCTCTGGTCAGTATCACTCAGTCCCACACTGTGTCCATTATCTGGTCAGTATCACTCAGTCCCACACTGGGCCCACTATATGGTCAGTATCATTCAGTCCCACACTGAGTCCACTATCAGGTCAGCAACACTCAGTCCCACACTCTGGCCACTCTGTGGTCAGCATCACACACTCCCACACTGTGTCCATTATCTGGTCAGTATCACTGAGGCCCACAATGTGTCCACTATCTGGTCAGTATCACTCAGTCCCACACTGTGTCCACTATCTGGTCAGTATCACTCAGTCCCACACTGTGTCCACTATCTGGTCAGTATCACTCAGTCCCACACTGTGTCCACTATCTGGTCAGTATCGCTCAGTCCCACACTGTGTCCACTAACTGGCAAGTATCGCTCATTCCCACACTCTGTCCACTATCTGGTCAGTATCACTCTGTCCCACACTGTATCCACTACGTGGTCAGTGTCACTCACTCCCCACTGTGCTCACTATCTGGTCAGCATCACTCACTCCCCACTGTGTCCACTATCAGGTCAGTATCACTCAGTCCCACACTCTGGCCACTCTGTGGTCAGCATCACACACTCCCACACTGAGTCCACTATCTGGTCAGTATCACTCAGTCCCACACTGTGTCCACTATCTGGTCAGTATCACTCAGTCCCACACTGTGTCCACTATCTGGTCAGCATCACTGAGGACCACACAGTGTCCACTATCTGGTCAGTATCACTCAGCCCCACACTGTGTCCACTAACTGGCCAGTATCGCTCAGTCCCGCACTGCGTCCACTATATGGTCAGTATCACTCACTCCCCAAAGTGTCCACTATCTGGTCAGTATCACTCCGTCCCACACTGTATCACTACGTGGTCAGTGTCACTCACTCCCCACTGTGCTCACTATCTGGTCAGCATCACTCAGTCCCCACTGTGTCCACTATCTGGTCAGCATCACTCACTCCCCACTATGTCCACTATCAGGTCAGTATCACTCAGACCCACACTCTGGGCACTCTGTGGTCAGCATCACACACTCCAACACTGTGTCCACTATCTGGTCAGTATCACTCAGTCCCACACTGTGTCCATTATCTGGTATGTATCACTCAGTCCCACACTGCGTCCACTATCTGGTCAGTATCACTCAGTACCACACGGTGTCCACTCTTTGGCCAGTATCACTCAGTCCCAAACTGTGTCCACTATCTGGTCATTATCACTCAGCCCCACACTGTGTACACCTTCTGGTCAGTATCACTGCGTCAGACACTGTCTCCATTATCTCGTGAGTGTCACTCAGTCGAACACTGTGTCCACTATCTGGTTAGTATCACACAGTTCCACACTGTGTCCACTATCTGGTCAGTATCACTCACTCCCCATTGTGTCCACTATCTGGTCAGGATCACTCACTCCCCACTGTGTCCACTATATGGTCAGTATCACTCAGTCCCACACTGTGTCCATTATCTGGTCAGTATCACTCAGTCCCACACTGTGTCCACTATATGGTCAGTATCATTCAGTCCCACACTGAGTCCACTGACAGGTCAGCAACACTCAGTCCCACACTCTGGCCACTCTGTGGTCAGCATCACGCACTCCCACACTGTGTCCATTATCTGGTCAGTATCACTGAGTCCCACAATGTGTCCACTATCTGGTCAGTATCACTCAGTCCCACACTGTGTCCACTATCTGGTCAGTATCACTCAGTCCCACACTGCGTCCACTATCTGGTCAGTATCACTCAGTCCCACACTGTGTCCACTATCTGGTCAGTATCACTCAGTCCCACACTGTGTCCACAAACTGGCAAGTATCGCTCAGTCCCACACTGTGTCCACTATATGGTCAGTATCACTCAGTCCCACACTGTGTCCACAAACTGGCAAGTATCGCTCAGTCCCACACTGGGCCCACTATATGGTCAGTATCATTCAGTCCCACACTGAGTCCACTATCAGGTCAGCAACACTCAGTCCCACACTCTGGCCACTCTGTGGTCAGCATCACACACTCCCACACTGTGTCCATTATCTGGTCAGTATCACTGAGGCCCACAATGTGTCCACTATCTGGTCAGTATCACTCAGTCCCACACTGTGTCCACTATCTGTTCAATATCACTCACTCCCTACTGTGTCCACTATCCGGTCAGTATCACTCAGTCCCACACTGTGTCCACTATCTGGTCAGTATCACTCAGTCCCACACTGTGTCCACTATCTGGTCAGTATCACTCAGTCCCACACTGTGTCCATTATCTGGTCAGTATCACTCAGTCCCACACTGTGTCCATTATCTGGTCAGTATCACTCAGCCCCACACTGTGTCCACTAACTGGCCAGGATCGCTCAGTCCCGCACTGCGTCCACTATCTGTTCAGTGTCACTCACTCCCCATTGTGTCCACTATCTGGTCAGTATCACTCACTCCCCACTGTGTCCAATATCTGGTCAGTATCACTCAGTCCCACACTGTGTCCACTCTCTGGTCAGTATCACTCAGTCCCACAATGTGTCCATTATCTGGTCAGTATCACTCAGTCCCACACTGGGCCCACTATATGGTCAGTATCATTCAGTCCCACACTGAGTCCACTATCAGGTCAGCAACACTCAGTCCCACACTCTGGCCACTCTGTGGTCAGCATCACACACTCCCACACTGTGTCCACTATCTGGTCTGTCTCACTCAGTCCCATACTGTGTCCACTATCTGGTCAGTATCACACACTCCCCACTGTGTCCACTATCTGGTCAGTATCACTCAGTCCCACACTGTGTCCAATATCTGGTTAGTATCACTCAGTCCCACACTGTGTCCACTATCAGGTCAGTATCACTCAGTCCAACACTCTGGCCACTCTGTGGTCAGAATCACACACTCCCACACTGTGTCCACTAACTGGCCAGTATCGCTCAGTCCCGCACTGCGTTCACTATCTGTTCAGTATCACTCACTCCCTACTGTGTCCACTATCTGGTCAGTATCACTCTGTCCCACACTGTGTCCAATATCTGGTCAGTATCACTCAGTCCCACACAGTGTCCAATATCTGGTCAGTATCACTCAGTCCCACGCTGTGTCCAAGATCTGGTCAGTATCACTCAGTCCCCACTGTGTCCACTATCTGGTCAGTATCACTCAGTCCCACACTGTGTCCACTATCTGGTCAGTATCACTCGGTCCCACACTGTGTCCAATATCTGGTCAGTATCACTGAGGACCACACGGTGTCCACTATCTGGTCAGAATCACTCAGCCCCACACTGTGTCCACTAACTGGCCAGTATCGCTCAGTCCCGCACTGCGTCCACTATCTGGTCAGTATCACTCACTCCCCACTGTGTCCACTATCAGGTCAGTATCACTCAGTCCCACACTCTGGCCACTCTGTGGTCAGCATCACACACTCCCACACTGTGTCCACTATCCGGTCAGTCTCACTCATCCCAAACTGTGTCCACTATCTGGCCAGTATCACTCAGTCCCAAACTGTGTCCACTATCTGGTCATTATCACTCAGCCCCACACTGTGTACACCTTCTGGTCAGTATCACTGCGTCAGACATTGTCTCCATTATCTGGTGAGTGTCACTCAGTCCAACACTGTGTCCACTATCTGGTCAGTATCACACAGTTCCACACTGTGTCCACTACCTGGTCAGTATCACTCACTCCCCATTGTGTCCACTATCTGGTCAGGATCACTCACTCCCCACTGTGTCCACTATCCGGTCAGTATCACTCAGTCCCACACTGTGTCCACTCTCTGGTCAGTATCACTCAGTCCCACACTGTGTGCATTATCTGGTCAGTATCACTCAGTCCCACACTGTGTCCACTATATGGTCAGTATCATTCAGTCCCGCACTGAGTCCACTATCAGGTCAGCAACACTCAGTCCCACACTCTGGCCACTCTGTGGTCAGCATCACACACTCCCACACTGTGTCCATTATCTGGTCAGTATCACTGAGTCCCACAATGTGTCCACTATCTGGTCAGTATCACTCAGTCCCACACTGTGTCCACTATCTGGTCAGTATCACTCAGTCCCACACTGCGTCCACTATCTGGTCAGTATCACTCAGTCCCACACTGTGTCCACTATCTGGTCAGTATCACTCAGTCCCACACTGTGTCCACTAACTGGCAAGTATCGCTCAGTCCCACACTGTGTCCACTATCTGGTCAGTATCACTCTGTCCCACACTGTATCCACTACGAGGTCAGTGTCACTCACTCCCCACTGTGTCCACTATCTGGTCAGCATCACTCACTCCCCACTGTGTCCACTATCTGGTCAGTATCACTCAGTCCCCACTGTGTCCACTATCTGGTCAGTATCACTCAGTCCCACACTGTGTCCTCTATCTGGTCAGTATCACTCAGTCCCACACTGTGTCCACTATCTGGTCAGTATCACTCAGTCCCACACTGTGTCCACTATCTGGTCAGTATCACTCAGTCCCACACTGTGTCCACTAACTGGCAAGTATCACTCAGTATCACACTGTGTCCACTAACTGGCAAGTATCGCTCATTCCCACACTCTGTCCACTATCTGGTCAGGATCACTCTGTCCCACATTGTATCCACTACGTGGTCAATGTCACTCACTCCCCACTGTGTCCACTATCAGGTCAGTATCACTCAGTCCAACACTCTGGCCACTCTGTGGTCAGAATCACACACTCCCACACTGTGTCCACTAACTGGCCAGTATCGCTCAGTCCCGCACTGCGTTCACTATCTGTTCAGTATCACTCACTCCCTACTGTGTCCAATATCTGGTCAGTATCACTCAGTCCCACACAGTGTCCAATATCCGGTCAGTCTCACTCAGTCAAAAAACTGTGTCCACTATCTGGCCAGTATCACTCAGTCCCAAACTGTGTCCACTATCTGGTCATTATCACTCAGCCCCACACTGTGTACACCTTCTGGTCAGTATCACTGCGTCAGACATTGTCTCCATTATCTGGTGAGTGTCACTCAGTCCAACACTGTGTCCACTATCTGGTCAGTATCACACAGTTCCACACTGTGTCCACTACCTGGTCAGTATCACTCACTCCCCATTGTGTCCACTATCTGGTCAGGATCACTCACTCCCCACTGTGTCCACTATCCGGTCAGTATCACTCAGTCCCACACTGTGTCCACTCTCTGGTCAGTATCACTCAGTCCCACACTGTGTCCATTATCTGGTCAGTATCACTCAGTCCCACACTGTGTCCACTATATGGTCAGTATCATTCAGTCCCACACTGAGTCCACTATCAGGTCAGCAACACTCAGTCCCACACTCTGGCCACTCTGTGGTCAGCATCACACACTCCCACACTGTGTCCATTATCTGGTCAGTATCACTGAGTCCCACAATGTGTCCACTATCTGGTCAGTATCACTCAGTCCCACACTGTGTCCACTATCTGGTCAGTATCACTCAGTCCCACACTGCGTCCACTATCTGGTCAGTATCACTCAGTCCCACACTGTGTCCACTATCTGGTCAGTATCACTCAGTCCCACACTGTGTCCACTATCTGGTCAGTATCACTCAGTCCCACACTGTGTCCACTAACTGGCAAGTATCACTCAGTATCACACTGTGTCCACTAACTGGCAAGTATCGCTCATTCCCACACTCTGTCCACTATCTGGTCAGGATCACTCTGTCCCACATTGTATCCACTACGTGGTCAATGTCACTCACTCCCCACTGTGTCCACTATCAGGTCAGTATCACTCAGTCCAACACTCTGGCCACTCTGTGGTCAGAATCACACACTCCCACACTGTGTCCACTAACTGGCCAGTATCGCTCAGTCCCGCACTGCGTTCACTATCTGTTCAGTATCACTCACTCCCTACTGTGTCCAATATCTGGTCAGTATCACTCAGTCCCACACAGTGTCCAATATCTGGTCAGTATCACTCAGTCCCACGCTGTGTCCAAGATCTGGTCAGTATCACTCAGTCCCCACTGTGTCCACTATCTGGTCAGTATTACTCAGTCCCACACTGTGTCCACTATCTGGTCAGTATCACTCAGTCCCACACTGTGTCCACTATCTCGTCAGTATCACTCGGTCCCACACTGTGTCCAATATCTGGTCAGTATCATTCAGTCCCACACTGAGTCCACTATCAGGTCAGCAACACTCAGTCCCACACTCTGGCCACTCTGTGGTCAGCATCACACACTCCCACACTGTGTCCATTATCTGGTCAGTATCACTGAGTCCCACAATGTGTCCACTATCTGGTCAGTATCACTCAGTCCCACACTGTGTCCACTATCTGGTCAGTATCACTCAGTCCCACACTGCGTCCACTATCTGGTCAGTATCACTCAGTCCCACACTGTGTCCACTATCTGGTCAGTATCACTCAGTCCCACACTGTGTCCACTAACTGGCAAGTATCGCTCAGTCCCACACTGTGTCCACTATCTGGTCAGTATCACTCTGTCCCACACTGTATCCACTACGAGGTCAGTGTCACTCACTCCCCACTGTGTCCACTATCTGGTCAGCATCACTCACTCCCCACTGTGTCCACTATCTGGTCAGTATCACTCAGTCCCCACTGTGTCCACTATCTGGTCAGTATCACTCAGTCCCACACAGTGTCCTCTATCTGGTCAGTATCACTCAGTCCCACACTGTGTCCACTATCTGGTCAGTATCACTCAGTCCCACACTGTGTCCACTATCTGGTCAGTATCACTCAGTCCCACACTGTGTCCACTAACTGGCAAGTATCACTCAGTATCACACTGTGTCCACTAACTGGCAAGTATCGCTCATTCCCACACTCTGTCCACTATCTGGTCAGGATCACTCTGTCCCACATTGTATCCACTACGTGGTCAATGTCACTCACTCCCCACTGTGTCCACTATCAGGTCAGTATCACTCAGTCCAACACTCTGGCCACTCTGTGGTCAGAATCACACACTCCCACACTGTGTCCACTAACTGGCCAGTATCGCTCAGTCCCGCACTGCGTTCACTATCTGTTCAGTATCACTCACTCCCTACTGTGTCCAATATCTGGTCAGTATCACTCAGTCCCACACAGTGTCCAATATCTGGTCAGTATCACTCAGTCCCACGCTGTGTCCAAGATCTGGTCAGTATCACTCAGTCCCCACTGTGTCCACTATCTGGTCAGTATTACTCAGTCCCACACTGTGTCCACTATCTGGTCAGTATCACTCAGTCCCACACTGTGTCCACTATCTGGTCAGTATCACTCGGTCCCACACTGTGTCCAATATCTGGTCAGTATCACTGAGGACCACACGGTGTCCACTATCTGGTCAGTATCACTCAGCCCCACACTGTGTCCACTAACTGGCCAGTATCGCTCAGTCCCGCACTGCGTCCACTATCTGGTCAGTATCACTCACTCCCCACTGTGTCCACAATCAGGTCAGTATCACTCAGTCCCACACTCTGGCCACTCTGTGGTCAGCATCACACACTCCCACACTGTGTCCACTATCCGGTCAGTCTCACTCAGTCCCACACTGTGTCCACTATCTGGTCAGTATCACTCAGTCCCACACTGTGTCCATTATCTGGTCAGTATCACTCAGTCCCACACTGTGTCCAATATCTGGTTAGTATCACTCAGTCCCACGCTGTGTCCACGATCTGGTCAGTATCAATCAGTCCCCACTGAGTCCACTAACTGGTCAGCAACACTCAGTCCTAAACTGCGTCCACTATCTGGTGAGTACTACGCAGTCCCGCACTGTGTCCACTAACTCACCAGTATCGCTCAGTCCCGCACTGCGTCCACTATCTGTTCAGTATCACTCACTCCCTACTGTGTCCACTATCTGGTCAGTATCACTCAGTCCCACACTGTGTCCACTACCTAGTCAGTATCACTCAGTCCCACACTGTGTCCACTACCTGGTCAGTATCACTCAGTCCCACACTGTGTCCACTATCTGATCTGTATCACTCAGTCCCACACTGTGTCCACTATCTGGTCAGTATCACTCAGTCCCCACTGTGTCCACTATCTGGTCAGTATCACTCTGTCCCACACTGTGTCCAATATCTGGTCAGTATCACTCACTCCCCATTGTGTCCACTATCTGGTCAGAATCACTCACTCCCCACTGTGTCCACTATCTGGTCAGTATCACTCAGTCCCACACTGTGTCCACTCTCTGGTCAGTATCACTCAGTCGCACACTGTGTCCACGATATGGTCAGTATCATTCAGTCCCACACTGAGTCCACTATCAGGTCAGTATCACTCAGTCCAACACTCTGGCCACTCTGTGGTCAGCATCACACACTCCCACAATGTGTCCACTATCTGGTCAGTATCACTCAGTCCCCACTGTGTCCACTATCTGGTCAGTATCACTCAGCCCCACACTGTGTCCACTATCTGGTCAGTATCACTCAGTCCCACACTGTGTCCACTATCTGGTCAGTATCACTCAGTCCCACACTGTGTCCACTATCTGGTCAGTATCACTCAGTCCCACACTGTGTCCACTAACTGGCAAGTATCACTCAGTATCACACTGTGTCCACTAACTGGCAAGTATCGCTCATTCCCACACTCTGTCCACTATCTGGTGAGTATCACTCTGTCCCACATTGTATCCACTATGTGGTCAATGTCACTCACTCCCCACTGTGTCCACTATCTGGTCAGCATCACTCACTCCCCACTGTGTCCACTATCAGGTCAGTATCACTCAGTCCAACACTCTGGCCACTCTGTGGTCAGAATCACACACTCCCACACTGTGTCCACTAACTGGCCAGTATCGCTCAGTCCCGCACTGCGTTCACTATCTGTTCAGTATCACTCACTCCCTACTGTGTCCACTATCTGGTCAGTATCACTCTGTCCCACACTGTGTCCAATATCTGGTCAGTATCACTCAGTCCCACACAGTGTCCAATATCTGGTCAGTATCACTCAGTCCCACGCTGTGTCCAAGATCTGGTCAGTATCACTCAGTCCCCACTGTGTCCACCATCTGGTCAGTATTACTCAGTCCCACACTGTGTCCACTATCTGGTCAGTATCACTCAGTCCCACTCTGTGTCCACTATCTGGTCAGTATCACTCGGTCCCACACTGTGTCCAATATCTGGTCAGTATCACTGAGGACCACACGGTGTCCACTATCTGGTCAGTATCTCTCAGCCCCACACTGTGTCCACTAACTGGCCAGTATCGCTCAGTCCCGCACTGCGTCCACTATCTGGTCTGTATCACTCACTCCCCACTGTGTCCACTATCAGGTCAGTATCACTCAGTCCCACACTCTGGCCACTCTGTGGTCAGCATCACACACTCCCACACTGTGTCCACTATCCGGTCAGTCTCACTCAGTCCCACACTGTATCCACTATCTGGTCAGTATCACTCAGTCCCACACTGTGTCCATTATCTGGTCAGTATCACTCAGTCCCACACTGTGTCCAATATCTGGTTAGTATCACACAGTCCCACGCTGTGTCCACGATCTGGTCAGTATCAATCAGTCCCCACTGAGTCCACGAACTGGTCAGCAACACTCAGTCCAAAACTGCGTCCAGTATCTGGTGAGTACTACGCAGTCCCGCACTGTGTCCACTAACTCACCAGTATCGCTCAGTCCCGCACTGCGTCCACTATCTGTTCAGTATCACTCACTCCCTACTGTGTCCACTATCTGGTCAGTATCACTCAGTCCCACACTGTGTCCACTACCTGGTCAGTATCACTCAGTCCCACACTGTGTCCACTACCTGGTCAGTATCACTCAGTCCCAAACTGTGTCCACTATCTGGCCAGTATCACTCAGTCCCACACTGTGTCCACTATCTGGTCAGTATCACTCAGTCCCACACTGTGTCCACTATCTGGTCTGTATCACTCAGTCCCACACTGTGTCCACTATCTGGTCAGTATCACTCAGTCCCACACTGTGTCCACTAACTGGCAAGTATCGCTCAGTCCCACACTGTGTCCGCTAACTGGCAAGTATCGCTCATTCCCACACTCTGTCCACTATCTGGTAAGTATCACTCTGTCCCACACTGTATCCACTACGTGGTCAGTGTCACTCTCTCCCCACTGTGTCCACTATCTGGTCAGCATCACTCACTCCCACACTGAGTCCACTATCTGGTCAGTATCACTCAGTCCCACACTGTGTCCACTAACTGGCCAGTATCGCTCAGTCCCACACTGTGTCCATTATCTGGTCAGTATCACTCAGTCCCACACTGTGTCCATTATCTGGTCAGTATCACTCAGTCCCACACTGTGTCCACTATCTGGTCAGTATCACTCAGTCCCACACTGTGTCCACTCTCTGGTCAGTATCACTCACTCCCCACTGTGTCCACTCTCTGGTCAGTATCACTCAGTCCCACACTGTGTCCACTATCTGGTCAGTATCACTCACTCCCCACTGTGTCCACTATCTGGTCAGTATCACTCAGTCCCACACTGTGTCCACTCTCTGGTCAGTATCACTCAGTCCCACACTGTGTCCATTATCTGGTCAGTATCACTCAGTCCTAAACATGTCCTGTACCTGGTGACTATTAGGCAGACCCGCACTGTGTCCACTGACTGGCCAGTATCACTCAGTCCCGCACTGCGTCCACTATCTGGTCAGTCTCACTCAGTCCCGCACTGTGTCCACTATCTGGTCAGTATCACCCAGTCCCACACTGTGTCCACTATTTGGTCTGTATCACTCAGTCCCACACTGTGTCCACTATCTGGTCAGTATCACTCAGTCCCACACTGTGTCCACTAACTGGCAAGTATCGCTCAGTCCCACACTGTGTCCGCTAACTGGCAAGTATCGCTCATTCCCACACTCTGTCCACTATCTGGTCAGTATCACTCTGTCCCACACTGTATCCACTACGTGGTCAGTGTCACTCACTCCCCACTGTGTCCACTATCTGGTCAGCATCACTCACTCCCCACTGTGTCGACTATCAGGTCAGTATCACTCAGTCCAACACTCTGGCCACTCTGTGGTCTGTATCACTCACTCCCACACTGAGTCCACTATCTGGTCAGTATCACTCAGTCCCACACTGTGTCCACTAACTGGCCAGTATCGCTCAGTCCCACACTGTGTCCATTATCTGGTCAGTATCACTCAGTCCCACACTGTGTCCATTATCTGGTCAGTATCACTCAGTCCCACACTGTGTCCACTATCTGGTCAGTATCACTCAGTCCCACACTGTGTCCACTCTCTGGTCAGTATCGCTCACTCCCCACTGTGTCCACTCTCTGGTCAGTATCACTCAGTCCCACACTGTGTCCACTATCTGGTCAGTATCACTCACTCCCCACTGTGTCCACTATCTGGTCAGTATCACTCAGTCCCACACTGTGTCAACTCTCTGGTCAGTATCACTCAGTCCCACACTGTGTCCATTATCTGGTCAGTATCACTCAGTCCTCAACATGTCCTGTACCTGGTGACTATTAGGCAGTCCCGCACTGTGTCCACTGACTGGCCAGTATCACTCAGTCCCGCACTGCGTCCACTATCTGGTCAGTCTCACTCAGTCCCGCACTGCGTCCACTATCTGGTCAGTATCACTCACTCCCCACTGTGTACACTATCTGGTGAGTATCACTCAGTCAGACACTGTCTCCACTATCTGGTCAGTATCACTCAGTCCCACACTGTGTCTACTAGCTGGTCAGTATCACACAGTCCCACACTGTGTCCACTATCTGGTCAGTATCACTCACTCCCCATTGTGTCCACAATCTGGTCAGTATCACTCACTCCCCACTGTGTCCACTATCTGGTCAGTATCACTCAGTCCCACACTGTGTCCACTCTCTGGTCAGTATCATACAGTCCCACACTGAGTCCACTATCAGGTCAGCATCACACACTCCCACACTGTGTCCATTATCTGGTCAGTATCACTGAGTCCCACACTGTGTCCACTATATGGTCAGTATCATACAGTCCCACACTGAGTCCACTATCAGGTCAGCATCACACACTCCCACACTGTCTCCATTATCTGGTCAGTATCACTGAGTCCCACACTGTGTCCACTATCTGGTCAGTATCACTCATTCCCACACTCTGGCCACTCTGTGGTCAGCATCACATACTCCCACACTGTGTCCACTATCTGGTCAGTCTCACTCAGTCCCACACTGTGTCCACTATCTGGTCAGTATCACTCAGTCCCACACTGTGTCCATTATCTGGTCAGTATCACTCAGTCCCACATTGTGTCCAATATCTGGTCACTTTCACTCAGTCCCATGCTGTGTCCACTGCCTGGTCAGCAACACTCAGTCCCACACTGTGTCCACTACCTGGTCAGCAACACTCAGTCCTAAACTGCGTCCTGTATCTGGTGAGTATTACGCAGTCCCGCACTGTGTCCAATAACTGGCCAGTATCGCTCAGTCCCGCACTGCGTCCACTATCTGTTCAGTATCACTCACTCCCTACTGTGTCCACTATCTGGTCAGTATCACTCAGTCCCACACTGTGTCCACTATCTGGTCAGTATCACTCTGTCCCACACTGTGTCCACTATCTGGTCAGTATCACTGAGGACCACACGGTGTCCACTATCTGGTCAGTATCACTCAGCCCCACACTGTGTCCACTAACTGGCCAGTATCGCTCAGTCCCGCACTGCGTCCACTATCTGGTCAGTATTACTCACTCCCCACTGTGTCCACTATCTGGTCAGTATCATTCTGTCCCACACTGTATCCACTACGTGGTCAGTGTCACTCACTCACCACTGTGTCCACTATCTGGTCAGCATCACTCACTCCCCACTGTGTCCACTATCAGGTCAGTATCACTCAGTCCCACACTCTGGCCACTCTGTGGTCAGCATCACACACTCCCACACTGAGTCCACTATCTGGTCAGTATCACTCAGTCCCACACTGTGTCCACTATCTGGTCAGTATCACTCAGTCCCACACTGTGTCCACTATCAGGTCAGTATCACTCAGTCCCACACTCTGGCCACTCTGTGGTCAGCATCACACACTCCCACACTGAGTCCACTATCTGGTCAGTATCACTCAGTCCCACACTGTGTCCACTATCTGGTCAGTATCACTCAGTCCCACACTGTGTCCACTATCTGGTCAGTATCATTCTGTCCCACACTGTATCCACTATCTGGTCAGGATCACTCAGTCCCACACTGTGTCCACTATCTGGTCCGTATCATTCTGTCCCACACTGTATCCACTATCTGGTCAGTATCACTCTGTCCCACACTGTATCCACTACGTGGTCAGTGTCACTCACTCCCCACTGTGTCCACTATCTGGTCAGTATCATTCTGTCCCACACTGTATCCACTACGTGGTCAGTGTCACTCACTCACCACTGTGTCCACTATCAGGTCAGTATCACTCAGTCCCACACTCTGGCCACTCTGTGGTCAGCATCACACACTCCCACACTGAGTCCACTATCTGGTCAGTATCACTCAGTCCCACACTGTGTCCACTATCTGGTCAGTATCACTCAGTCCCACACTGTGTCCACTATCAGTTCAGTATCACTCAGTCCCATACTCTGGGCACTCTGTGGTCAGCATCACACACTCCCACACTGTGTCCACTATCTGGTCAGTCTCACTCAGTCCCACACTGTGTCCATTTTCTGGTCAGTATCACACACTCCCCACTGTGTCCACTATCTGGTCAGTCTCACTCAGTCCCACACTGTGTCCATTTTCTGGTCAGTATCACACACTCCCACACTGTGTCCACTATCTGGTCAGTCTCACTCAGTCCCACACTGTGTCCATTTTCTGGTCAGTATCACACACTCCCCACTGCGTCCACTATCTGGTCAGCATCACTCACTCCCCACTGTGTCCACTATCAGGTCAGTATCACTCAGTCCCACACTGCGTCCATTATCTGGTCAGTATCACTCATTCCCACACTGTGTCCACTAACTGGCAAGTATCGCTCAGTCCCACACTGTGTCCACTATCTGGTCAGTATCACTCAGTCCCACACTGTGTCCACTATCTGGTCAGTATCACTCAGTCCCACACTGTGTCCACTATCTGGTCAGTATCACTCAGTCCCACACTGCGTCCATTATCTGGTCAGTATCACTCATTCCCACACTGCGTCCACTATCTGGTCAGTATCACTCACTCCCCATTGTGTCCACTATCAGGTCAGTATCACTCACTCCCCACTGTGTCCACTATCTGGTCAGTATCACTCAGTCCCACACTCTGTCCACTCTCTGGTCAGTATCACTCAGTCCCACACTGTGTCCATTATCTGGTCAGTATCACACAGTCCCACACTGTGTCCACTATATGGTCAGTATCATTCAATCCCACACTGAGTCCACTATCAGGTCAGCAACACTCAGTCCAACACTCTGGCCACTCTGTGGTCAGCATCACACACTCCCACACTGTGTCCATTATCTGGTCAGTATCACTGCGACCCACAATGTGTCCACTATCTGGTCAGTATCTCTCAGTCCCACACTGTGTCCACTATCTGGTCTGTATCACTCAGTCCCACACTGTGTCCACTATCTGGTCAGTATCACTCAGTCCCACACTGTGTCCACTAACTGGCAGGTATCGCTCAGTCCCACACTGTGTCCACTAACTGGCAGGTATCGCTCATTCCCACACTCTGTCCACTATCTGGTCAGTATCACTCTGTCCCACACTGTCTCCACTACGTGGTCAGTGTCACTCACTCCCCACTGTGTCCACTATCAGGTCAGTATCACTCAGTCCAACACTCTGGCCACTCTGTGGTCAGAATCACACACTCCCACACTGAGTCCACTATCTGGTCAGTATCACTCAGTCCCACACTGTGTCCACTAACTGGCCAGTATCGCTCAGTCCCGCACTGCGTCCACTATCTGGTCAGTATCACTCACTCCCCACTGTGTCCACTATCTGGTCAGTATCACTCTGTCCGAAACTGTATCCACTACGTGGCCAGTGTCACTCACTCCCCACTGTGTCCATTATCTGGTCAGTATCACTCAGTCCCACACTGTGTCCATTATCTGGTCAGTATCACTCAGTCCCACACTGTGTCCACTATCTGGTCAGTATCACTCAGTCCCACACTGTGTCCACTCTCTGGTCAGTATCACTCACTCCCCACTGTGTCCACTCTCTGGTCAGTATCACTCAGTCCCACACTGTGTCCACTATCTGGTCAGTATCACTCACTCCCCACTGTGTCCACTATCTGGTCAGTATCACTCAGTCCCACACTGTGTCCACTCTCTGGTCAGTATCACTCAGTCCCACACTGTGTCCATTATCTGGTCAGTATCACTCAGTCCTAAACATGTCCTGTACCTGGTGACTATTAGGCAGTCCCGCACTGTGTCCACTGACTGGCCAGTATCACTCAGTCCCGCACTGCGTCCACTATCTGGTCAGTATCACTCACTCCCCACTGTGTGCACTATCTGGTGAGTATCACTCAGTCAGACACTGTCTCCACTATCTGGTCAGTATCACTCAGTCCCACACTGTGTCTACTAGCTGGTCAGTATCACACAGTCCCACACTGTGTCCACTATCAGGTCAGTATCACTCACTCCCCATTGTGTCCACTATCTGGTCAGTATCACTCACTCCCCACTGTGTCCACTATCTGGTCAGTATCACTCAGTCCCACACTGTGTCCACTCTCTGGTCAGTATCACTCAGTCCCACACTGTGTCCATTATCTGGTCAGTATCACTCAGTCCCACACTGTGTCCATGCTATGGTCAGTATCATACAGTCCCACACTGAGTCCACTATCAGGTCAGCATCACACACTCCCACACTGTGTCCATTATCTGGTCAGTATCACTGAGTCCCACACTGTGTCCACTATCTGGTCAGTATCACTCATTCCCACACTCTGGCCACTCTGTGGTCAGCATCACTTACTCCCACACTGTGTCCACTATCTGGTCAGTCTCACTCAGTCCCACACTGTGTCCACTATCTGGTCAGTATCACGCACTCCCCACTGTGTCCACTATCTGATCAGTATCACTCAGTCCCACGTTGTGTCCAATATCTGGTCAGTATCACTCAGTCCCACACTGTGTCCAATATCTGGTCACTTTCACTCAGTCCCACGCTGTGTCCACTATCTGGTCAGTATCACTAAGTCCCCACTGTGTCCACTACCTGGTCAGCAACACTCAGTCCTAAACTGCGTCCTGTATCTGGTGAGTAATACGCAGACCCGCACTGTGTCCACTAACTGGCCAGTATCGCTCAGACCCGCACTGCGTCCACTATCTGTTCAGTATCACTCACTCCCTACTGTGTCCACTATCTGGTCAGTATCACTCAGTCCCACACTGTGTCCACTAACTGGCAGGTATCGCTCAGTCCCACACTGTGTCCACTAACTGGCAGGTATCGCTCATTCCCACACTCTGTCCACTATCTGGTCAGTATCACTCTGTCCCACACTGTCTCCACTACGTGGTCAGTGTCACTCACTCCCCACTGTGTCCACTATCAGGTCAGTATCACTCAGTCCAACACTCTGGCCACTCTGTGGTCAGAATCACACACTCCCACACTGAGTCCACTATCTGGTCAGTATCACTCAGTCCCACACTGTGTCCACTAACTGGCCAGTATCGCTCAGTCCCGCACTGCGTCCACTATCTGGTCAGTATCACTCACTCCCCACTGTGTCCACTATCTGGTCAGTATCACTCTGTCCGAAACTGTATCCACTACGTGGCCAGTGTCACTCACTCCCCACTGTGTCCATTATCTGGTCAGTATCACTCAGTCCCACACTGTGTCCATTATCTGGTCAGTATCACTCAGTCCCACACTGTGTCCACTATCTGGTCAGTATCACTCAGTCCCACACTGTGTCCACTCTCTGGTCAGTATCACTCACTCCCCACTGTGTCCACTCTCTGGTCAGTATCACTCAGTCCCACACTGTGTCCACTATCTGGTCAGTATCACTCACTCCCCACTGTGTCCACTATCTGGTCAGTATCACTCAGTCCCACACTGTGTCCACTCTCTGGTCAGTATCACTCAGTCCCACACTGTGTCCATTATCTGGTCAGTATCACTCAGTCCTAAACATGTCCTGTACCTGGTGACTATTAGGCAGTCCCGCACTGTGTCCACTGACTGGCCAGTATCACTCAGTCCCGCACTGCGTCCACTATCTGGTCAGTATCACTCACTCCCCACTGTGTGCACTATCTGGTGAGTATCACTCAGTCAGACACTGTCTCCACTATCTGGTCAGTATCACTCAGTCCCGCACTGTGTCCACTAACTGGCCAGTATCGCTCAGTCCCGCACTGCGTCCACTATCTGTTCAGTATCACTCACTCCCTACTGTGTCCACTATCTGGTCAGTATCACTCAGTCCCACACTGTGTCCACTATCTGGTCAGTATCACTCAGTCCCACACTGTGTCCACTATCTGGTCAGTATCACTGAGGACCACACGGTGTCCACTATTTGGTCAGTATCACTCAGCCCCACACTGTGTCCACTAACTGGCCAGTATCGCTCAGTCCCGCACTGCGTCCACTATCTGTTCAGTATCACTCACTCCCCACTGTGTCCACTATCTGGTCAGTATCATTCTGTCCCACACTGTATCCACTACGTTTGTCAGTGTCACTCACTCACCACTGTGTCCACTATCTGGTCAGCATCACTCACTCCCCACTGTGTCCACTATCAGGTCAGTATCACTCAGTCCCACACTCTGTCCACTCTGTGGTCAGCATCACACACTCCCACACTGTGTCCACTATCTGGTCAGTCTCACTCAGTCCCACACTGTGTCCATTATCTGGTCAGTATCACACACTCCCCACTGTGTCCACTAACTGGTCAGTATCGCTCAGTCCCACACTGTGTTCACTATCTGGTCAGTATCGCTCAGTCCCACACTGTGTCCACTATCTGGTCAGTATCACTCAGTCCCACACTGCGTCCATTATCTGGTCAATATCACTCATTCCCACACTGCGTCCACTATCTGGTCAGTATCACTCAGTACCACACGGTGTCCACTCTCTGGCCAGTATCACTCAGTCCCAAACTGTGTCCACTATCTGGTCAGTATCACTCAGCCCCACACTGTGTCCACAATCTGGTCAGTATCACTCAGTCCTAAACATGTCCTGTACCTGGTGACTATTAGGCAGTCCCGCACTGTGTCCACTGACTGGCCAGTATCGCTCAGTCCCACACTGTGTCCACTGACTGGCCAGTATCACTCAGTCCCGCACTGCGTCCACTATCTGGTCAGTATCACTCACTCCCCACTGTGTCCACTATCTGGTGAGTATCACTCAGTCAGACACTGTCTCCACTATCTGGTCAGTATCACTCAGTCCCCCACTGTGTCGACTAGCTGGTCAGTATCACACAGCCCCACACTGTGTCCAATATCTGGTCAGTATCACTCACTCCCCATTGTGTCCACTATCTGGTCAGTATCACTCACTCCCCACTGTGTCCACTATCTGGTCAGTATCACTCAGTCCCACACTGTGTCCACTCTCTGGTCAGTATCACTCAGTCCCACACTGTGTCCATTATCTAGTCAGTATCACTCAGTCCCACACTGTGTCCACTATATGGTCAGTATCATACAGTCCCACACTGAGTCCACTATGAGGTCAGCAACTCTCACTCCCACACTCTGGCCACTCTGTCGTCAGCATCACACACTCCCACACTGTGTCCATTATCTGGTCAGTATCACTGAGTCCCACACTGTGTCCAATATCTCGTCAGTATCACTCATTCCCACACTCTGGCCACTCTGTGGTCAGCATCACATACTCCCACACTGTGTCCACTATCTGGTCAGTGTCACTCAGTCCCACACTGTGTCCACTATCTGGTCAGTATCACTCAGTCCCACACTGTGTCCATTATCTGGTCAGTATCACTCAGTCCCACACTGTGTCCAATATCTGGTCAGTATCACTCAGTCCCACGCTGTGTCCATGATCTGGTCAGTATCACTCAGTCCCCACTGTGTCCACTACCTGGTCAGCAACACTCAGTCCTAAACTGCGTCCTGTATCTGCTGAGTATTACGCAGTCCCGCACTGTGTCCACTAACTGGCCAGTATCGCTCAGTCCCGCACTGCGTCCACTATCTGTTCAATATCACTCACTCCCTACTGTGTCCACTATCTGGTCAGTATCACTCAGTCCCACACTGTGTCCACTATCTGGTCTGTATCACTCAGTCCCACACTGTGTCCACTATCTGGTCAGTATCACTGAGGACCACACGGTGTCCACTATCTGGTCAGTATCACTCAGCCCCACACTCTGTCCACTAACTGGCCAGTATCGCTCAGTCCCGCACTGCGTCCACTATCTGGTCAGTATCACTCACTCCCCACTGTGTCCACTATCTGGTCAGTATCATTCTGTCCCACACTGTATCCACTACGTGGTCAATGTAACTCACTCACCACTGTGTCCACTATCTGGTCAGCATCACTCCCTCCCCACTGTGTCCACTATCAGGTCAGTATCACTCAATCCCACACTCTGGCCACTCTGTGGTCAGCATCACACACTCCCACACTGAGTCCACTATCTGGTCAGTATCACTCAGTCCCACACTGTGTCCACTATCTGGTCAGTATCACTCAGTCCCACACTGTGTCTACTATCTGGTCAGTATCACTCTCTCCCCACTGTGTCCACTATCTGGTCAGTATCACTCAGTCCCACACTGTGTCCAATACCTGGTCAGTATCACTCACTCCCCATTGTGTCCACTATCTGGTCAGTATCACTCAGTCCCACACTGTGTCCACCCTCTGGTCAGTATCACTCAGTCCCACACTGTGTCCATTATCTAGTCAGTATCACTCAGTCCCACACTGTGTCTACTGTATGGTCAGTATCATTCAGTCCCACACTGGGTCCACTATCAGGTCAGCAACACTCAGTCCCACACTCTGGCCACTCTGTGGTCAGCATCACCCACTCCCACACTGTGTCCATTATCTGGTCAGTATCACTGAGTCCCACAATGTGTCCACTATCTGGTCAGTATCACTCAGTCCCACAATGTGTCCACTATCTGGTCAGTATCACTCAGTCCCACACTGTGTCCACTATCTGGTCAGTATCACTCAGTCCCACACTGTGTCCACTATCTGGTCAGTATCACTCAGTCCCACACTGTGTCCACTATCTGGTCAGTATCACTCAGTCCCACACTGTGTCCACTTACTGGCAAGTATCGCTCAGTCCCACACTGTGTCCACTAACTGGCAAGTATCGCTCATTCCCACACTCTGTCCACTATCTGGTCAGTATCACTCTGTCCCACACTGTATCCACTACGTGGTCAGTGTCACTCACTCCCCACTGTGTCCACTATCTGGTCAGCATCACTCACTCCCCACTGTGTCCACTATCAGGTCAGTATCACTCAGTCCCACACTCTGGCCACTCTGTGGTCAGCATCACACACTCCCACACTGAGTCCACTATCTGGTCAGTATCACTCAGTCCCACACTGTGTCCACTAACTGGTCAGTATCACTCATTCCCACACTCTGGCCACTCTGTGGTCAGCATCACACACTCCCACACTGTGTCCACTATCTGGTCAGTCTCACTCAGTCCCACACTGTGTCCACTATCTGGTCAGTATCACACACTCCCCACTGTGTCCACTATCTGGTCAGTATCACTCAGTCCCACACTGTTTCCATTATCTGGTCAGTATCACTCAGTCTCACCCTGTGTCCATTATCTGGTCAGTATCACTCAGTCCCACACTGTGCTCACTATCTGGTCAGTATCACTCATTCCCACAATGTGTCCACTGTCTGGTCAGTATCACTCAGTCCCACACTGTGTCCACTATCTGGTCAGTATCACTCAGTCCCACACTGTGTCCTGTATCTGGTCAGTATCACTCTGTCCCACACTGTCTCCACTATCTGGTCAGTATCACTCAGTACCACATTGTGTCCACTATCTGGTCAGTATCATAGGAACATAAGAACTCGGAGCAGGAGTCGGCCATCTGGCCCCCCGAGCCTGCTCCTCCGTTCAATAAGATCATGACTGATCTTTTTCGTGGGCTCAGCTCCACTTACCCGCCCGCTCACCATAACCCTTAATTCCTTTACTGTTCAAAAATTTATCTATCCTTGCCTTAAATACGTTCAATGAGGTAGCTTCAACTGCTTCACTGGGCAGGGAATTCCACAGATTCACAACCCTTTGTGTGAAGAAGTTCCTCCTCAACTCAGTCCTAAATCTGCTCCCCCTTATTTTGAAGCCATGCCCCCTCGTTCTAGTTTCACCTGCCAGTGGAAACAACTTTGCTTCTTCTACCTTTTGTATTCCCTTCATGATCTCATATGTTTCTATAAGATCTCCCCTCATTCTTCTGAATTCCAATGAGTATAGCCCGAGTTTACTCAGTCTCTCCTCATAAGCCAACCCTCTCAACTCTGGAATGAACCTAGTGAATCTCCTCTGCACCCCCTCCAATGCCAGTATATCCTTTCTCAAGTAAGGAGAACAAAACTGTACACAGTACTCCAGGTGTGGCCTCACCAGCACCTTATGCAGCTGCAACATAACCTCACTGTTTTTAACTCCATCCCTCTAGCAATGAAGGACAAAATTCAATTTGCCTTCTTAATTACCTGCTGCACCTGCAAACCAACACCTTGTGATTCTTGCACAAGGACACCCAGGACCCTCTGCACAGCAGCATGCTGTAATTTTTTACCATTTAAATAATAATCCATTTTCCTGTTATTCCTACCAAAATGAATGACCTCACATTGTACTCCATCTGCCAGACCCTCACCCACTCACTTAGACTATCTATATCCCTTTGCATACTTTCAGCATCCTCTGCACACTTTGCTCTGCCACTCATCTTAGTGTCATCTGCGAATTTTGACACACTACACTTGGTCCCCAACTCCAAGTCATCTCTGTAAATCGTAAACAATTGCGATCCCAACACTGATCCCTGAGGCACACCACCAGTCACTGATTGCCAACCAGAAAAATACCCATTTCCCCCCACTCTTTGCTTTCTGTTAGTTAACCTATCCTCTATTCATGCTAATACATTACCCGTAACACTGTGCACCTTTATCTTATGCAGCAGTCTTTGTTGTGGCACCTTGTCAAATGCCTTCTGGAAATCCAGATATACCACATCCACAGGTTCCCCATTGTCCACTGCACATGTAATGTTCTCAAAGAATTCCACCAAATTAGTCAAACATGACCTGCCCTTCATGAACCCATGCTACGTCTTCCCAATGGGACAATTTATATCCAGATGTCTCGCTATTTCTTCCTTGATGATAGATTCAAGCATTTTCCCTTCTACAGAAGTTAAGCTAACCGGCCTATAGTTACCTGCCTTTTGTCTACCTCCTTTTTTAAACAGTGGCGTCACATTTGCTGTTTTCCAATCTGCGGGAACCACCCCAAGTCCAACGAATTTTGGTAAATTACCACGAGGGCATTTGCTATTTCCCCCGCCATCTCTTTTAATACCCTGGGATGCATTCCATCAGGACCAGGAGACTTGTCTATCTTTAGCCCCATTAGCTTGCCCAACACTACCTCTTTCATGATAATGATAGTTTCTCGGTCCTCATCTGCCATAGCCTTCCTGTCATCAATTTTTGGCATGTTATTTGTGTCTTCCACTGTGAAGACCGACACAAAATACCTGTTCAATGCCTCAGCCATTTCCTCATTTCCAGTTATTACATCCCCCTTCTCATCCTCTAAAGGACCAATGTTTACTTTAGCCACTCTTTTTCGTTTTATATATTTGTAGAAACTTTTGCTGTCTGTTTTTATATTCTGAGCCAATTTACTTTCATAATCCATCTTATTTTTCTTTATAGCCCTTTTCATGGCATTCTGTTGACCTTTAAAGATTTCCCAATCCTCTAGATTCCCACTAATCTTTGCCACTTTGTATGCATTTTCTTTCAATTTGATACCCTCCTTTATTTCCTTCGATATCCATGGCTGATTATCTCTTTTTCTACAGTCCTTCCTTATCACTGGTATGTACTTTTGCTGAACACTGTGCAAAATCGCTTTGAAAGTCCTCCATTGTTCCTCAATTGTCCCACCATAAAGTTTTTGCTCCCAGTCTACCTTAGCCAACTCCTCCCTCATCCCATTGTAGTCTCCTTTGTTTACACCCAGTGCCACACTGTGTCCACTCCCTGGTCAGTATCACTCAATCCCACAATGTGTCCACTATCTGGTCAGTATCACTAAGTCCCACATTGTGTCCACTATCTGGTCAGTATCACTCAGTCCCACAGTGTGTCCACTCCCTGGTCAGTATCACTCAGTCCCACACTGTGTCCTGTATCTGGTCAGTATCACTCAGTCCCACACTGTGTCCACTCCCTGGTCAGTATCACTCAGTCCCACACTGTATCCACTATCTGGTCAGTATCACTCAGTCCCACGTGTTATATTTACTATCTGAATCATCAGTTGGTTTGATCTCGATTGCCGTGATGGATTAACCTGAGACATGTGTAATCGCGAACATCAGTCAGTGTGATATCAGATTACCACTAATATCAAACCATAGCGGCTGTTAATCCTGTCCAATTCTAACGCTGCCTCTATAATTAGACTCTCAGAATCTCTGTAAAATCATTCATTTTGAAACCCCAGTTTGATTGCAGCCGTGTATATTTGATCAAAATGAGCTGCAGCCATTTCCGCCACTCCCTGGTGAATCGTTGCTGATTTTTGCTCCCTCTTCACTCTGCCTTTCATTTTTAAATCTCAATGTGAAGCACCAGAAATAAGTAACCAACTGGAATATTGCTGGCACAATGAAGGGGGTCAGTTGTGCAACCTGCCACACGGCAATCCAGTTCTCCAGCACACTGTTCCACACTGCCTCCCAAACGGAGCTTCACCTGATGCCTTGCTAAAGAACAAAGAACAAAGAACAGTACAGCACAGGAAACAGGCCCTTCGGCCCTCCAAGCCTGTGCTGCTCCTTGGTCTAACTAGACCAATCGTTTGTATCCCTCCATTCCCAGGCTGCTCATGTGACTATCCAGGTAAGTCTTAAACGATGTCAGCGTGCCTGCCTCTACCACCCTACTTGGCAGCACATTCCAGGCCCCCACCACCCTCTGTGTAAAAAACGTCCCTCTGATATCTGAGTTATACTTCGCCCCTCTCACCTTGAGCCCGTGACCTCTCGTGATCGTCACTTCCGACCTGGGAAAAAGCTTCCCGCTGTTCACCCTATCTATACCCTTCATAATCTTGTACACCTCTATTAGATCTCCCCTCATTCTCCGTCTTTCCAAGGAGAACAACCCCAGTCTACCCAATCTCTCCTCATAGCTAAGACCCTCCATACCAGGCAACATCCTGGTAAACCTTCTCTGCACTCTCTCTAACGCCTCCACGTCCTTCTGGTAGTGCGGCGACCAGAACTGGACGCAGTACTCCAAATGTGGCCTAACCAGCGTTCTATACAGCTGCATCATCAGACTCCAGCTTTTATACTCTATACCCCGTCCTATAAAGGCAAGCATACCATATGCCTTCTTCACCACCTTCTCCACCTGTGTTGCCACCTTCAAGGATTTGTGGACTTGCACACCTAGGTCCCTCTGTGTTTCTATACTCCTGATGACTCTGCCATTTATTGTATAACTCCTCCCTACATTATTTCTTCCAAAATGCATCACTTCGCATTTATCCGGATTAAACTCCATCTGCCACCTCTCCGCCCAATTTTCCAGCCTATCTATATCCTGCTGTATTGCCCGACAATGCTCTTCGCTATCCGCAAGTCCAGCCATCTTCGTGTCATCCGCAAACTTGCTGATTACACCAGTTACACCTTCTTCCAAATCATTTATATATATCACAAATAGCAGAGGCCCCAGTACAGAGCCCTGCGGAACACCACTGGTCACAGACCTTCAGCCAGAAAAAGACCCTTCGACCACTACCCTCTGTCTCCTATGGCCAAGCCAGTTCTCCACCCATCTAGCCACTTCTCCTTGTATCCCATGAGCCTTAACCTTCTTAACCAACCTGCCATGTGGGACTTTGTCAAATGCCTTACTGAAATCCATATAGACGACATCCACGGCCCTTCCTTCATCAACCGTTTTTGTCACTTCCTCAAAAAACTCCACCAAATTTGTAAGGCACGACCTCCCTCTTACAAAACCATGCTGTCTGTCACTAATGAGATTGTTCCTTTCTAAATGCACATACATCCTGTCTCTAAGAATCCTCTCCAACAACTTCCCTACCACGGACGTCAAGCTCACCGGCCTATAATTTCCTGGGTTATCCCTGCTACCCTTCTTAAACAACAGGACCACATTCGCTATCCTCCAATCCTCAGGGACCTCACCCGTGTCCAAAGAAGCGACAAAGATTTCCGTCAGAGGCCCAGCAATTTCATCTCTCGTCTCCCTGAGCAGTCGAGGATAGATGCCATCAGGCCCTGGGGCTTTGTCAGTTTTAATGTTCCCTCAAAAACCTAACACTTCCTCTCTTGTAATGGAGATTTTCTCTAACGGGTCAACACCTCCCTCCGAGACACTCCCGGTTAACACGCCCCTCTCCTTCGTGAATACCGATGCAAAGTATTCATTTAGGATCTCCCCTATTCCCTTGGGTTCTAAGCATAATTCCCCTCCTTTGTTCCTGAGAGGTCCGATTTTCTCCCTGACAACTCTTTTGTTCCTAACGTATGAATAGAATGCCTTAGGATTCTCCTTAATCCTGCCTGCCAAGAACATCTCGTGACCTCTTTTTGCCCTTCTAACTCCCCGTTTGAGTTCTTTCCTACTCTCTCTGTATTCCTCCAGAGCTCCATCTGTTTTCAGTTGCCTGGACTTAACGTACGCCTCCCTTTTCATTTTAATCAGATCCTCAATTTCCCTGGTTATCCATGGCTCTCGAATCCTACCTTTCCTATCTTTCCTTTTTACAGGCACATGCCTATCCTGCAGCCTTATCAATAGTTCCTTAAAAGACTCCCACATGCCAGACGCGGACTTACCCTCGAACATCCTCTCCCAATCAACATCCACCAATTCCTGCCTAATCCGGCTATAGTTAGCCTTCCCCCAATTTAGCACCCTGCCCGTAGGACAGCACTCATCCTTGTCCATTACTATCCTAAAGTTAACAGAGTTGTGGTCACTACTTGCCACATGTTCCCCTACCGAAACTTTGACGACCTGACCGGGCTCATTTCCCAGAACTAGGTCCAGTATAGCCCCCTCTCTAGTCGGGCTATCTACATACTGTTCCAAAGAACCTTCCAGTAAGCATTTTACAAATTCCTCCCCGTCCGGACCCCCAGCTCTAAGCACTTTCCAGTCTGTGCCAGGGAAATTAAAGTCCCCCACTACAACAACCCTATTTTTTCTGCACCTATCCAGAATCTCCTGACATATCCTTTCCTCCACTTCCCGTGGGCTGTTGGGTGGTCTGTAGTACACCCCCAGCATAGTGACTGCACCCTTCCTGTTTCTGAGTTCCACCCACAGCGACTCAGTACATGACCCCTCCAAGTTGTCTACCCTCTGCACCGCGGTAATATGCTCCTTAACTAATATCGCTACTCCCCCACCATTTTTAGCCCCTCCTCTGTCTCGCCTAAAACACTTATACCCCGGAATATTCAGCTGCCAGTCCTGTCCTTCTTTTAACCAAGTTTCCGTCACCGCAACCACATCCAAATTCCGCATAAGCATTAAGGCCCTAAGTTCGTCTGTTTTACCCGTTACGCTCCTCGCATTGAAGCAGATGCACTCCAGACCTCCAGGCCCACTCAGGTCATCCTCCTCCAGAGTGCTCCTCTTCTTAGCTAGCCTTGCCCTGGCCCCCAGCTCAACCCCAGCCTCAGTATTTACTGACCTACTGTTTTGTTCCCCACCCCCCTGCCACACTAGTTTAAATCCTGCCGAAACACTCTAGCAAAACTCCCAGCCAGGATATTTGCTCCCTTCCAGTTGAGGTGTAACCCATCCTTTCTGAACAGTTGCCATCCTGACTTGAAGATTTCCCAGTTATCTATGAATTTAAAACCCTCCCTCTTGCACCAGTCCTTTAGCCACGCGTTCAACTGTAGAATCTCCCTGTTCCGAGCCTCACTTGCACTAGACACCGGGAGCAGTCCAGAGATTGCTACCCTGGAGGCCTTACTTTTTAGACTAGCACCCAACTCCCTGAATTTCTCTTGTATGACCCCCCTGCTCTTCCTACCTACATCATTTTCACCAATGTGTACAATCACATCCGTTTGACTACCTTCCTTTTTAAATATGCTTCCTACCCTCTCGGAGACATCCAGTACCCCGGAATAAAGGTTATTCTGATCGGCTTAGGTAACAAGACATGGCATGGGGCATATCTGTAATGTACCAGCACAGAACAGCTGGGCCAAATGGCATGTATTTGCCCTGCAAATTTTCTTTCGATCTATGTCACTATTTTGCTGCACTCTGCAGCAGACACTGGCTCAAGTTGATTCCAGTCAAGGTGCCTCAGCTACTTTTATCATAATTGCAGACGGAAACAGTGATGGCCCCATGTCAGATCCTGCTCTCACCCACTGTTCACTCACACTCACTCCGGCCTTATCCTGCTCTCACTCACTGTCCACTCAGACTCAGTAAGAGTTTTAACAACACCAGGTTAAAGTCCAACAGGTTTATTTGGTAGCAAATGCCATTAGCTTTCGGAGCGCTGCTCCTTCGTCAGATGGAGTGGAAATTTGCTCTCAAACAGGGCACAAAGACACAAAATCAAGTTACAGAATACTGATTAAAATGCGAATCTCTATAGCCAACCAGGTCTTAAAGATACAGACAGCACAGGTTAAAGAGATGTGTATTGTCTCCAGACTTGTCCTGTCTGGAGACAATACACATCTCTTTAACCTGTGCTTAATGCTCCCTCCACTCACATTGTCTGTATCTTTAAGACCTGGTTGGCTGTAGGGATTCTCATTCTAATCAGTATTCTGTAACTTGATTTTTGTGTCTCTGTGCCCTGTTTGAGAGCAGATTTCCACTCCATCTGATGAAGGAGCAGCGCTCCGAAAGCTAATGGTATTTGCTACCAAATAAACCTGTTGGACTTTAACCTGGTGTTGTTAAAACTCTTACTGTGTTTACCCCAGTCCAACGCCGGCATCGCCACATCATGACACTCAGACTCACCCAGGCCTTATCCTGCTCTCACCCACTGTCCACTCAGACTCACCCCGGCCTTATCCTGCTCTCACCCACTGTCCACTCAGACTCACCCCGGCCTTATCCTGCTCTCACCCATTGTCCACTCAGACTCACTCCGGCCTTATCCTGCTCTCACCCACTGTCCATTCACACCCCGGCCTTATCCTGCTCTCACCCACTGTCCACTCAGACTCACCCCGGCCTTATGCTGCTCTCACCCACTGTCCACTCAGACTCACTCCGGCCTTATCCTGCTCTCACCCACTGTCCATTCACACCCCGGCCTTATCCTGCTCTCACCCACTGTCCACTCAGACTCACCCCGGCCTTATGCTGCTCTCACCCATTGTCCACTCAGACTCACTCCGGCCTTATCCTGCTCTCACCCACTGTCCATTCACACCCCGGCCTTATCCTGCTCTCACCCACTGTCCACTCAGACTCACCCCGGCCTTATCCTGCTCTCACCCACTGTCCACTCAGACTCACCCCGGCCTTATCCTGCTCTCACCCATTGTCCACTCAGACTCACTCCGGCCTTATCCTGCTCTCACCCACTGTCCATTCACACCCCGGCCTTATCCTGCTCTCACCCACTGTCCACTCAGACTCACTCCGGCCTTATCCTGCTCTCACTCACTGTTCATTCACATTCACCCTGGCTTTATGCTGCTCTCACTCTGTCCACCTCGGTGTTACAACTTCCACCTTAAAACTTGGGGTAGCAATTGGCAGCCACCTTTTCATCCACTCCCTAGCCCAGAGGAAGCGGATTGTGTTCTGACAGAAACGCTGATTACAATTCCTCATGGAGGAATGCTGTGGCTTTCATTCGTTCTGGCATTATTTCTGGAATAAGCAAAATGAACTTGAGCCTGTGGTGTCTGCCAACATCTCACAGACAGGCAGCTACGTGGGGTAACCAGCCTGTGTGGTTATAAATCTGAATCATGTTAAACTGAATATTGTATCAATCTCTGTGAGAACCAATATCTTATAAAATGCAACTAGTCATTTAGATCAAGCAGCCAAAGTTACTGTTTATTCTCCACAGAAACAGTATTCCTAATCCCAGGCATTCCGATATCCCTTTGATCTCTTTCCTTCACCCACCTCTCCAACTTATTTTTAGATATGGGGGGATTTTCCGCCCCCATTTTCGGGTGCGAGAACAGTGGAGCAGATGGAGAATCGAGCGGGATTCCAAAACGGATTTCCCCAATCAATTGTCCCGCCCTCCTGCCAAGTAACAGAAATCCCGACTTTACATGTCAGAATCCCCATTTACCTCAATTTGCATGTCATTATCAGGCCCTTACGCCTGATTGGCATTCCCCCATTGGACTGTCCATTGAGGTTGGTGTGAGGGTATGTTGACATGAATCACAACAACAGAGCCTCTATGTCAGGCACCTGGCAAACAGAACCCGCTGGAGATGCACAGGGGAGTACAGCCCTCCAAAGAGGGAAGAGTGTCATGCCCGGGCAGTTACCCTGGCACTGCTCCCGATTCAGACCACCCCACCAGCATGGCATTGTGGAACCCGTCCCTTTTTCATCTTTTTTCACAAAACGTTTTGATAATACGACAGGAAAAGCCCACAAGGCAACTGGCCGGGCCGCTCTCCCCTTTTCCCACCCGAGAAAGCACTTTGAAAAGAAATTGGAAAATTCTGGCAATTGACTTCATCTCTGCTTCGATCATTAATTGGCATGACAGAGTATGAATTCAGAAAAGGTCCTTTAAACACTCAGTCCACTCTTTCACCTGTCCGAAGATGTGCAGGTTAGGTGGATTGGCCATGCTAAATTGCCTCTTAGTGTCCCAAGATGTGTAGGTTCCGAGGATTAGTGGGGTAAATGTGCAGGGTTACAGGGATAGGGCAGGGGGGTGGGCCTGGGTAAGATGCCCTGTCGGAGAGTGGTGCAGACTTGATGGGCTGAATGGTCTCCTTCTGCAGTGTAGAGGTTCTATGATCCTATGAAAGAAAGCAATCTATCACAGACAGTAACCGGCCTATTTAATTATTTAATCTGCTGAGAATGGGTTTTCCAGTGTCCCCGACCCCCTGCTCCACCAACACTGCTCTCCACCCCCCCGCCACCCCCCCGCCATCCCCACCCCACCCCGGCTCCAATGTCGGTTAAGGTAAATCAAGCAATCATCCAGAATCTATATCTAATCTTTGACCCTGCATTCTTCACCTTGACCATTTGTTTTCCTGGTCTCAACATTGTCACAGAGAGGGCCCCCCAGCTCCACTGCACCTCCCTGGCTATCTTCATACTCACTCCTTAACCAGAAATTTATCCAGCTATTTTACAGTGCCCATACATGTTAACCTACAAATCTCTTCAATCTTATTTCATGGATTTGCGTGGCCAGCCTTGACTCAAAGGTTGCACTCATGCCTTTTCTGATAACTCCCATGAGGCCCATTGGGGAATCACTGATTGGTCTCCCTGTGGGCCTCATTGAGTACGAGTTCCCCTGGTAACAGGCAGTGTCCTGCCCAGCTGAAACTCATTACCTAAGCCTTTTATAAGGCAGGACTGGGCCTGCTGAACCTCTTGTCCCAGGCTGGGACTAGTGTGTGTACACCACAGTTGCGGCTTTACTTTATGTTCTGTAAATAAATTATGTTCTTTTCCGGTCGGGTTTCTTGAGTTATTACACCTTCCAATCAGAAAGTCATGGATACAAGTGCCATCTCAGGGACTTTGAGCTCATATACGAGCCCAACATTTCAATACAATACTAACAGAGGGCTACAGTGTTGGAGATACCTGCTTTCAAGTGAGATGTTAAACCCTCTTCCCTTTCAAGTGTTATCAACAACCTCCAGGCAGTTCTGAAGCAGGGAAGATATCTTGATGCCCTTGCCAATAATTTACCTCTTAATCACTACTATTTCAAAGCCTGTGAGTGTGTTGGAGCTTGATGTGTGCAAATTGACAGTTGCATTTTCTACATTTCAACAATAATCACATCTCAAAACTACTTCATTGGTTGAAAAACACTTTGCGATGTCCTGAGGTTGTGCAAAATGTTCTATGTGTAAAAGCAAATCTTTTGCTGTGTGGAAAATTCCACTGTGACAGCCTTTTCTCATGAGACTGGTTGATTTTACATTCATTGTTTTTATTCATACTCTCAAATATCCTCCTTTCTTCTTCAGAATAAAGTTCTGACAGTATTCAAAGAACCTGGACCATGTTCTCTGAATCTTTATTTCTTGAATGAGTTCTACAAAGTTGCAGTCTTAAGACCATAATCTCCAAAGTGTCCAAACAGTTTTGTGGGTGAACTGCCAAAACAGTTCACAAGGGAGTCAAATTTCCACTTGGGCACTTTGGACGCAAGCAGCTATCCAGACACACACAGAGTGCAAAATCACACTGGTTTTCTGATTTGATTTTATGGTTTATTTTCTGTTCAAATACATTGGCATAATCACAAATGTAGAATCTTCCATGAACTAGCACAATTGGGCAGCACTTCAGAACAGAGGATCGTATGTGCTTGGAGGGGAACATGCAGGTGGCGGCTGCCCTTGTCTTCTAGGTAGCAGAGATTGCGGGTTTGGAAGGTGCTTTTGAAGGAGTCCTGATGAATTGCTGCAGTGCATTTGGTATATGGTGCACACTGCAGGTTTTGCAGATGATGGAGAGAGTGAATATTTAAGACGGTGGATTTGGTGCTGTTTATGCAGGTGGTTTTGTCCTGGATGGCATTGAGCTTCTTGGGTGTTGTTGAAGTTGCACTCATCCAAGCAAGTGGAGAGTATTCCATCACACTCTTGGCTTGTGCCTTGTAAATAGATTTTGTAGACAGGATTTGAAGGATCCAGAAGTGATATATTTACTGCAGGATTCGTAGCCTTTGACCTGCTCTTGTAGCCACAGTATTTATATGGTTAACCCAGTTGAGTTTCTGGTCAATGGTATTCCCCAGGATGTTGATAGTGGGGGGATTCAGTGATGGAAATGCCATTGAATGTCATGCGGTTAGATCCTCTCTTGTTGGAGATGGTCATTTCCTGGCATTTGTGTGGTGTGAATGTTATTTGCTACTTTTCAGCCCAAGTCTGGATATTGTCCAGGTCTTGCTCATTTGGACATGGATTGCTTCAGTATCTGAGGAGTTTCAAATGGTGCTAACATTGTGTGGTCATCAGCGAACATCCCCACTACTGACCTTATGATGGAAGGAAGATCATTGATGAAGCAGCTGAGGATGGTTGGGGCTAAGACACTATCCTGAGGAGCTCCTGCAGTGATGTCCTGGAACTCAGATGATTGATTTCCTACCAACTTTGTGCCAGGTATGACTCCAACTAGCAGAGGTTTCCCCCTGATTCCCATTGACTCCAGTTTTACTAGGGCTCCTTGATGCCATACTCGGTCAAATGTTGATGTCAAGGGCAGTCACTCTCAGCTCACCTCTGGAATTTAGCTCTTTTGCCCATGTTTGAACCAAGGCTGTAATGAGGTCAGGAGCTGAGTGACCCTGGCGGAACCCAAACTGAGTGTCACTGAACAGACTATTGCTGAGTAAGTGCCACTTGATAGCGCTGTTGACAACACCTTCCATCACTTTACTGATGATCAAGAGTAGACTGATAGGGTTAGATTTGTCCTGCTTTTTGTGGGCAGGACATACCTAGGCAATTTTTCACATTGCTGGGTAGATATGAATGTTATAGCTGTTCTGGAACAACCTGGCTCGGTTCTGGAGCACAAGTCTTCAGTACAATTTCCAGAATATTATCAAGGCAAGAGCCTTTGCAATGTCCAGCGCTTTCAGCCTTTTCTTGATATCACGTGGAGTGAATCAAATTAGCTGAAGACTGGAATCTGTGATGCTGGGGACCTCTGGAGGAGGCCAAGATGTATCATCCACTCAGCACTTCTGACTGAAGATTTGTCCTGCTTTTTGTGTACAGGACATACCCGGGCAATTTTCCACATCGCTGGGTAGATGCCAGTGTTGTAGCTGTACTAGAACAGCTTGGCTAGGGGCGGGACTGATGAGCATAAGTCTTCCGTTCTACAGCCAGGATGATGTCAGGGTCCAAAGCCTTTGCTGTATCCAGTGCCTTCAGCTGTTTCTCGATATCACATGGAGTGAATCGAATTGACATCTGTGATGCTAGGGGGCCTCCGGAGGAGGCTGAGATGGATCATCCACTCGGCACTTCTGGCTGAAGATGTTTTGCAAATGCTTCGGCTTTGTATTTTACACTGGTGCGTGGGGCGATGTTGGTGGAGCCTCCTCCTGCAGTTAATTAATCTAGCACCACTATTCATGGCTAGTTGCAAAAGGACTGCAGAGCCTTGATCTGATCCATTAGTTGTGGAATCGCTTAGTTCTGTCTAAAGCATGCTATATCCTCTGTTTGACACCTCACTTTGAGGTCTGCCTGATGTTGCTCCTGACATGCCCTCCTGCACATTGCATTGAACCAGGGTTGATCCTCTGGTTTGGTGGTAATGGTAGAATGGGGGATATGCCGGGCTTGAGGTTACAGATTGTGGTTAAGTACAATTCTGCTCACAGCATCTCATGGATGCCCAGTCTTGAGTTGCTAGATCTGTTCTGAATGCATCGGTAAAAACAGTGTAAATTTATAAGGTGCCTTTAACACAATAAAATGTCCTAAGATGCTTCACAGAAACATTACAGACCAAACTTTGACACTGAATCACATAAGGAGATATTAAGGCAGGTGACTAAGAGCTTCCTCAAAGAGATAGATTTTATTGAGAATTTTAAAGAGGATAAAGGTTTAGAAGGAAATTCCAGGCAGCTGAAAATACCGCGACAAGTTGTTTATTTCATTTTTTCATGGGATGTGGACATCACTGGCTAGGCCAGCATTTATTGCCCATCCCTAATTGCCCTTGAGAAAGTGTTGGTGAGCCACCTTTTTGAACCACTGGAGTCCCTGTGACGTAGGCCCATCCATGCTGCTGTTAGGGAGTACCAGGATTTTGACCCACCGCCAATGAAGGAGTAGCGATATATTTCCAAGTCAGGTTGGTGTGTGACCAGGAGGAGAACGTGCAGGTGGTAGTGTCCCCATGTGTCTCCTGCCCTTGTCCTTCTCGGTGGTAGAGGTCACAGGTTTGGAAGATGCTGTTGAATGAACCTTGGTGATTGTGCAGTGCATCTTGCAGATGGCAGACATGGCTGCTACTGTACATTGGTGGTAGAGGGAGTGGATATTTAAGGTGATGGATGGGGTGCCAATCATGCTGGATGCTGTTGGCCTTCTTAAGTGTCATTATCCAGGCACGTAGAGAGTATTCCAACACACTCCTGTTTTGTGCCTTGAGGACAGGCTTTGGAGAGTCAGTAAGTGAGTTACTCACCACAGAATTCCCAGTCTTTGACCTGCGCTTGTAGCACAGCATTTGACTGGTCCAATTCAGTTTCTGGTCAAAGGTAACCCCCAGGATGTTGCTAGCGGGGGATTCAATGATGGTAGTGCCATTGTCACCGCAAGGGTAATGTCCTTGACCCAACCACATTCAACTGCTTCATCAATGACCTTGCTTTTATCATAAGGTCAGAAGTGGGGATGTTCGCTGATGACTGCACAATGTCCAGCACCAGTGACTACTCCTCAGATACTGTTCATGTAAATGCTACAAGACCTCCAAGCTTGGACTAACGTATGGCAAATAACATTCTTGCCACACAAGTGTCAAGCAATGACCATCTCCGACAACAAAGGATCTAATCATCACACCTTGACATTCAATGGCATTATCATTGCTGACTCTCCACTATTAACATCCTGGGATTACCGTTGACCAGAATGAACTGGAGTGGCCACGTAAATACTGTGGCTACCAGATCAGGTCAAAGGCTAGGAATCCTGTGGCGAGTAACTCGCATCCTGACTCCCAAAGCCTGTCCGCCATCTCCAAGGCAGAAGTCAGGAGTGTGATGGAATATTCTCCACTTGCCTGGATGGGTGTAGCTTCAACAACATTCAAGAAGCTTGACACCATCCAGGACAAAGCAGCACACTTGATAACTAACCCTTCCACAATCATCCAACCATCCATCAACAATGAACAGTAACAATGTGTACCATCTACAAGATGCACTGCAGGATCTCACTAAGGTTCATGAGCCAGATTTTCCAAACCCATGACCACTACCGTCTAGAAGGACAAGGATAGCAGATACCTGGGAACAGCACCACCTGGGGGTTCCCTTCCATGTCATTCACCATCCTGACATAGAAATATGTCCGCAATTCCTTCACTGTCGTTGGGTCAACATCAATGAGTCGAGCGCCATATCCTGTTCTTATGAGGGCATGCGGAACTTGGCTATCAGTCTCTGCTCAGCAACTCTGTGTTGTCGTGTGTCATGAAGGCCACCTTGGAGAACGCTTACCCGAAGATCAGAGGCTGAATGCCCGTGACCGCTGAAGTGCTCCCCAACAGGAAGAGAACACTCTTGCCTGGTGATTGTCGAGCAGTGTTCATTCATCCGTTGTCGTAGCGTCTGCATGGTCTCCCCAATGTACCATGCCTCGGGACATCCTTTCCTGCAGCGTATCAGATAGATAACGTTGGCCGAGTTGCAAGTGTATGTACCTTGTACATTAGAACAGGATATGGCCCTCATAAGAACAGGATATGGTGCTCGACTCATCGATCGACAGTTCCGACGCACCACAGTGAAAAACCGCACCGACATCCTCAGAAGACAAACACGGGACAGGGCGGACAGAGTACCCTTCGTTGTCCAGTACTTCCCCGGAGCGGAGAAGCTACGACATCTTCTCAGGAGCCTTCAACATGTCATTGATGAAGACGAACATCTCGCCAATGCCATCCCCACACCCTGACCTCTTGCCTTCAAACAACCACACAACCTCAAACAAACCATTGTCCGCAGCAAACTACCCAGCCTTCAGGAGAACAGTGACCACGACACCACACAACCCTGCCACAGCAACTTCTGCAAGACGTGCTGGATCATCGACATGGATGCCATCATCTCACGTGAGAACACCATCCACCAGGTACACGGTACATACTCTTGCAGCTCGGCCAACGTTGTCTACCTGATACGCTGCAGGAAAGGATGCCCTGAGGCATGGTACATTGGGGCGACCATGCAGACGCTATGACAATGGATGAATGAACACCGCTCAACAATCACCAGGCAAGAGTGTTCTCTTCCTGTTGGGGAGCACTTCAGCGGTCACGGGCATTCGGCCTCTGATCTTCGGGTAAGCGTTCTCCAAGGCGGCCTTCACGACACACGACAACGCAGAGTCGCTGAGCAGAGACTGAAAGCCAAGTTGCGCACACATGAGGACGGCCTCAACCGGGATCTTGGTTTCATGTCACACTATCTGTGACCCCTACGACTTGTCTGGGCTTGCAAAATCTCACTAATTGTCCCGGCTGGAGACAATACACATCTCTTTAACCTGTGCTTTACCCTCTCTCCACTCACATTGTCTGTACCTTTAAGACTTGATTACCTGTAAAGACTGGCATTCCAACCATTATTTTGTAAATTGAGTTTGTGTCTTTATATGCCCTGCTTGTGAACAGAACTCCCACTTACCTGATGAGGGGGCAGCGCTCCGAAAGCTAGTGGCTTGTGCTACCAAATAAACCTGTTGGACCTGGTGGACCTAGTGTTGTGAGACTTCTTACAATGTCAAGGTCAACAGGGATGAGAATTTTAAAATCGAGTTGCTGTTTAACCGTGTAGGTCAGTGAGCACGTGGATGGTGGGATATCAGGATTCGGTGCGAGTTTGGTCACAGGTAGAGTTTTTCGGGCAGGCTCTGGTAGACAGGGGGAGATGGTTCCCATAGCGGAAGGGTGAAGAACCAAAGTGATACTGATCAAAGGTGATTGGTAAACGAGCAAAAGGTGAAGCAAGAAAAAACTTTTTTAAGCATTGAGTGGTTAGGGTGTGAAATGCCCAGCCCGAGGGTGTGGTGGATCAGATCGAATCGAGTTTTTCAAACGGGAATTGGAGAATTATCTGAAGAGAAAAAAATTGCAAGGCTACGGGGCAAAGGCAGAAGAGTGGGACTGGGTGACTTATTCTTGCAGAGAGCCTGCATGAATACAGTGGGCTGAATGGCCTCTTTCTGCGCTGAACCCATTCTATGATTTTGCTTGATCTCTGCGATGGCACAAGACATACCCAGGGAACGGCAGTGAAGGAGTCTGACACATTGTCTGTCATGTATGATTCCGTGAGTATGACTATGCAAGACTGTTTCTTATGGCTCGTCTGTCAGGACAGTTCTCCCGAATTTGGCATAAGTCTCCAGATGTTAGTACGGAGGACTTTACAGTGTATTCTGTGCAAATGTACCAGCAAGTGCATGCTTGGCAATTACATTCTCAAGCTAATTGCCTTACTAAAGATGATGTGGAGTTGCCAGCGTTGGACTGGGGTAGGCACAGTAAGTGGTCTCACAACACCAGGTTAAAGTCCAACAGGTTTATTTGGTAGCACGAGCTTTCGGAGCGCTGCCCCTTCATCAGATGAGTGAAGAGTTCAGTTCACAAACAAGGCATATATAGACACAAACTCAATTACAAGATAATGGTTGGAATGCGAGTCTTAACAGATGCAGGCAATGTGAGTGGAGAAAGGGATAATCACAGGTTGAAGAGATGTGAATTGTCCCCAGCCAGGGCAGTTAGTGAGATTTTGCAAACCCAGGCAAGTTGTGGGGGTTACAGATAGTGTGACATGAACCCAAGATCCCAGTTGAGGCTGTCCTCATGTGTGCGGAACTTGGCTATCAGTTTCTGCTCAGCGATTCTGTGTTGTCATGTGTCGTGAAAGCCACCTTGGAGGACGCTTACCCGAAGATCAGAGGCTGAATGCCCTTGACTGCTGAAGTGTTCCCCGACAGGAAGGGAACACTCCTGCCTGGTGATTGTCGAGCAGTGTCCATTCATCCATTGTCATAGCATCTGCATGATCTCGCCAATGTACCATGCCTCGGGACATCCTTTCCTGCAGCGTATCAGGCAGACAATGTTGGCTGAGTCACAAGAGTATGTACCGTGTATCTGGTGGATGGTGTTTTCACGTGAGATGATGGCATCCGTGTCGATGATCCAGCATGTCTTGCAGAGGTTGCTGTGGCAGGGGGGTTTGTATGGTGTCGTGGTCACTGTTTTCCTGAAGGCTGGGTAGTTTGCTGCGTACAATGGTCTGTTTGAGGTTGCATGGTTGTTTGAACACAAATAGTGGGGGTTGTGGGGATGGCCTTGGCGAGATGTACGTCTTCATTGATGACATGTTGAAGATTCCAGAGAAGATGCCATAGCTTCTCTGCTCCGGGAAAGTACTGGACGGCAAAAGGTACTCTGTCCACTGTGTCCCATGTTTTTCTTCTGAGGAGGTCTGTGCAGTTTTTCACTGTGGCACGTCGGAGTTGTTGATCGATGAGTTGAGCTCTATATTCTGTTCTTATGAGGACGTCATTCAGCACCTGTAGGTGTCTGTTGTGTTCCTCCTCATCCGAGCAGATCCTGTGTATACGGAGGGCTTGTCCGTAGGGGATGGCTTCTTTACCGTGTTTAGGGTGGAAGCTGGAGAAGTGGAGCATCATGAGGTTATCCGTGGGCTTGCAATACAGTGAAGTGCTGAGGTGACCGTCCTCGATGGAGATGCGTGTGTCCAAGAATGTAACCGATTCTGGAGAGTAGTCCATGGTGAGTCTGATGGTGGGGTGGAACTTGTTGATGTCATCATGCAGTTGTTTCAGTGATTGTTCCCTCGTAAGGACAGGATATGGAGCTCAACTCATTGATCTATAGTTCCGACGCGCCACAGTGAAAAACCGCATAGTCCTCCTCAGAAGACAACACGGAACATGGCGGACAGAGTACCCTTTGTCATCCAATACTTCCCCGGAGCGGAGAAGCTCCGACATTTTCAAACAACCGCGCAACCTCAAACAGACCATTGTACGCAGCAAACTACCCAACCTTCAGAACAGTGACCACGATACTACACAACCCTGCCACAGCAACCTCTGCAAGACGTGCTGGATCATCAACACAGATGCCATCATCTCATGTGAGAACACCATCCACCAGGTACACGGTATATATTCTTGCGACTCGGCCAACGTTGTCTACCTGATACGCTGCAGGAAAGGATGTCCCGAGGCATGGTACATTGGCGAGACCATGCAGACGCTACGACAACGGATGAATGAACACCGCTTGACAATCACCAGGCAGGAGTGTTCCCTTCCTGTTGGGAAACACTTCAGCAGTCACGGGCATTCGGCCTCTGATCTTCAGGTAAGCGTTCTCCAAGATGGCCTTCACAACACACGACAACGCAGAATCGCTGAGCAGAAACTGATAGCCAAGTTCCGCACACATGAGGACAGCCTCATCCAGGATCTTGGGTTCATGTCACACTACCTGTAACCCCCACAACTTGCCTGGGCTTGCAAAAGCTCACTAACTGTACTGGCTGGAGACAATACACATCTCTTTAACCTGTGCTTAACCCTCTCTCCACTCACATTGTCTGCACCTGTAAAGACTTGATTACCTGTTAAAACTCGCATTCCAACCATTATCTTATAATTGAGTTTGTGTCTATATATGTTTGTGAACTGAACTCTTCACTCACCTGATGAAGGGGCAATGCTCCGAAAGCTCGTGCTACCAAATAAACTTGTTGGACTTTAACCTGGTGTTGTGAGACTACTTACTGTTACTAAAGATGATTATTGGCTGAATCTCCAAAAGAGTATAAATGGACACAGCTGGAACCGTTGGTATGGCAAACCCATAAGGAGTTGGTAAATTTACTGGACTGTGTGTAGAAAAAACTTGCTGAAGGTAAAAGACAAGCTGTATTATCCCTCCATCATATGCTAACATTTCACATTAACAAGCTGGGCAGTGTGCTTTGTGCCTGGTGCTTAGGACAACACCAGGTGATCCATCCAGTTTTATAACTATTCCTCTTTTTCAGAGTAGTTTTGATACGACTGAGTTGCTTGCTATTCTATTTCAGAGGGCAGTTTAAGAGTCAACCACATTGCTGTGGGTCTGGAATCACATATAGGCCAGACTGGGTAAGGACAGCAGATTTCCTTCCCTAAAGGACATTTGTGAACCAGATGGTTTTTACAACACTCTGGTAGTTTCACGGTCACATCAGTGAGGTGTGGATCAGCCACAGTGCAATTAAACTCACGTGTGCTTACCCATGTTGGTTGGGCGCATTGTCGGCTGCTTGATTTGCCCACTGGGACATGGAAGAATGTGTCACCAAGCAAATGCAGCCCTTTGCATCCCTGATCAGTTGATAAACCAGTATTAGAACCTGATCCGTTAATAGCTCTTGTAATGTTTCTTTTTTTTCTGACAATGAGCATGAATTTTTTTTCAGTGGCGGGGGGGCGGGGGGCAGTGGGAGGTTTGACTGGAATTTGGGGGTGTTGGTCACCTGTGCGTAGAACCACAGCAAATCCCTTTGATCTGCTGCCAAGAGAGGGCTCAAGTGAGGCTTGGAGTAAATGTTGACTTTTGGTGGATGTTCCTAAGCAGCTTACAGCAAACCACAATTCACACTGATAAATCCTGGACAAACTGGCTTTTCTGGATTTCACTTTTGCCTCCAAGTGAGCACAGAATGAGTCTTCTTTAGGCTAGGCTGTGAAGATCTTTCGTGGAACAAGAAAAAATATTGCCCCCTTCCATCGGTTTCCCATTGAGTTTCGTTCCACCAATCCATCCACAATTTACCACTTGATTGGCACAAACCTGACAATATTGCAAAAGTGGTGGGGAATTGGAGAAATGACCCATGGGCTCAATAGGGAGAACTGTACAGCTGAAACCACTGGGACAGAGTTTAACAGTTACATCCAACTGTACATTAGCATCAATGTGGCAATATACACTGGTGGGTCAGCCCCAGAAAATTACAGGATTGTTACGGTGTAGAAGGAGGCCATTTGGCCCACTGTGTCTGTACTGGCTCTCCAAATGTACATCATGACTTTATTCCTTTCCCCTGCTTTTTCCCTCTACTCCTGCTCATTGTTTCTATTCAAATAATCATCTTGAATGCCTCAACTGAACCTGCCTCCAGCTTACTTCCAGGCAGCTGGAGACGAACACACAGTTGACCAGGACTGGAACCTTAGCGTGGACAGTCGGTGTCGTAGGGTTGAAGGTGATTGCAGAGGTAGAGAGGATCAAAATCATGGCGGGATCTGAAGTTGGAAACAACACGTTTGACATTTGCAGTTAATAAGCTGAGAGGTGGGAAGCCAATAGGGATAACAGAAGGGGGATCAGTGAGTGAGATTCCTTTTTGCAATGTTAAGTTGCTGGTGGCAAAGTGTTAGATGAGTTAAGTGCTTATGGAGCTGGGAATTTTGGAGGCAGTGAAGCAAGGGTACCAGAGACAGTGGAAATGGAGGTGAGAAGGACATGAGCAAAGCTTTGGGCAGCAATGGGGAGGTAGGAGCAGAGATGAAGCATATTTTGAAGGTCGACATAATCAAGCTTGGATTAGATGTGGGATTTCTGGCTTGGTTGAGAATCAGCCAAGGACACCAAGTATACCATTGGGTTGAGTTTAAACCAATAATCTAATAGAAAATGGGATCAAGGATCTGGAACTGATGGTAGAATATGATGGTTTTGGGTTTTCCCAATACTAACCTCTAGAATTTCAGGCTCAACCATGACTTGATATCGGACCGATATTTGGACATCATGAGTGACAAGAAGTGGAACCAAGAATGATGATGGAGCAGGTTCATCAGCATAGATATGATGAAGAATAATGTGGCCAAGAGGCAGCATCTAAGTGAGGACTAAGGTGAAACCTTGGTTGGCTAAGTTAGGACTTGTGGCCGATGAGGAGCCAAGTGCCATCAAGTCGCACCACAGAAGAGAGGTAGCAGGAAAGCATGGTACAATCAGCCATGACATTTACCCCACATACAACCCAACCCGTTCTATGACAGGACTTGCAGCCACTGAGCACTTTGCCCCTCATGGCCCCAAGACCTACTCGTACTCACTTAGCATTTCCTGCGACAGCACATTAGCTTCATCTGTCGATATGTTCCAAGGTTCCAGCTTATTCCTCATCTAGATGCTGCCCTTGCCACTCCCAGTCACTGTTAACTGTAGAGAATAGATGCACACAACACTGATAGCCTTCACTTTGATGAGCAATCAGCAGCAGAAACTATTTTGGACTTTCGTGAAGGTTCATTTGGCTCATTGTGAAACAGACCAAGAGAGGCGGAGAAACACCCGAGTTCAATTCACCAATTTTCAGTGAGAGGGTGTTGCGTTGTAACAGGAAATGTTAAACCCAAGTCCCATGTTCCCTCTTAGGTGGGAATAAAGTACCTGAAGGCACCATCGAATACAAGCAGGGACGGCACCCTCTCTTTGTCCCTCAGTTATCATTTAAGAACAGATTATCTGTCCATTGTCACAGTGCTGTTTGTCGAAGCTTACTTTGTGAAAATTGGCTGCCACATCTTCAGAATTACAACACTGGCTACACCTCAAAAGTACTTCATAAAATGTAAGGTACTTTGGGGCCTACCTGGGTCACAAACTTGAGCAGCAGTCAATTGTTGAAGAGGCTGGGGGTTCATTCCCCAACAATTGGCTATAGCAGGGACAAGCAGGAGCAGATTTGTAAATGGTCCAAAAAGAGGAGGGAGGTGTTATTTTCTTCTGCTAGCACAGAAAAGGTTAAGTGGAGAATTAATAGAGGTGTTCCAAATGATGATGGGTTCCTAAAGAATAAATAAGGAAAAACTGTTTCCAGTCGCAAGAGGGTTGGTAAGCAGAGGGGACAGATTTAAGGTGATTGGCACAAGACGGAGGGTGGGGTAGATGAGCAGATATTTTCTTTTACACAATAAGTTGTTGGGATCTGGAATGTGCCGCCCAAAAGTTGGGATGGAAGCAGATTCAATAATAACTATCAAAAGAGAATAGAATAAATACTTGAGAAGGGCAGAGCTATGCAGAGCTGTGGTGTAAAACCAGGGGAGGGAGGTTGGCAGAGAGCCAGTACAAGCAGAACGGGCTGAATGGCCCTCCTCTGATCCTGCAAAAGACTCATGGATCACAGGGAAAAAGCTGTGGAGAGTACCTGAATAAAAAGAGAATGTGCGAAATATCTGGCGATACTCTGAAAAAGACATGAAGGTGGCTTTGGCCACTTTCAATCGTTGCCATTAGGTGCTATCCCTCTGTGACCCCAAGCTTCATACTTCACACATACAGAGGCTGTGCTAGATGTTAGTGTGAAAATTAATCAACACGCTTTCCCAACCTGTGCCCTCAAATTCCAATGAAACTTGGACTGAATTCACATGACTCTCATTAGCCACTGAGGTTGCAGCATGATGGGGGTTAGTGAAGAAAGACAGTCTGCCATGGTGTCCTCCTGTGTACTGACCTTAACCATGATTATTTGCGAATGATCCTGCCAGCTTTCTCAAGATATCAGTAGGATTCCCTAGCTGTTTGTCAGCTCCCTTCCATTTGTAATCTTGTTGTGTACCATTGTCTGGTAACGCTCCTGTACAGGGTGTTTAACTATGTTAAAAGATGTCACAGAAGTAGTTTTTTGTTGCATACCCTCCCCATCAAAAGAAACCTGTGCTTTCTGGATGGTTCCTAACCCTCATGCCTGCCTCATTACTCCATGTGCCTGTGCCCTCATTTATAAATGCTTCCAAAATGGTTTTCTCCAATATGCCAACATTGACAGATGCTCCCTAACCATCCTGCACTTCCTGGAACTTTCCTGTTTGTGATGCTCGCTGAGCCACACACATCTCCTAAAAACAGAAATTGCTGCAAATCTGCTGCATGTGGTTTGGGGGCAGCTCGGCATTCCAGCACATGCTTCCCTTTCCTTTATCTGTGGTGTGTTTTATTCAGTGTCATCCTTCCTGAGGGTTACATTTTTTTTTCGTTACAGTGTGGCCTCTTGGAGATGCTCCCTTAAAGTCGGTGCGTTTACTGCAGCGCCGCCTTTTAGCAGATGCTCCCTAAATCGGCCAGGCAAGTTTCCTGTTGGCTACGGGGTGAATTTCCCCCCTTTTGCAGACGCTCCCTAAGGCAGCAGCAGTGTACAGGAGAGAGATTGTGCGCCTTGTGTGGAACTGCCCTTTGCACACAGCCCCTTGGCCCGGCTCGGGCTGCTGTTTGCTCCCAGTTTCAAATCAGTCCCGGCGTGCTGCGCGCTGCTAACGGCTACGGACTGAGAGAGAGAAAGAGAAAATACAGATAGAGAGAGAGAATATACACAGAGAGAGAGAGAGGAGGAAAGATGGCCGAGTCTCTGCCGCAGACTCCAAGCAGACACGAGAAAAGCCTGGGGCTCCTCACCACCAAGTTCGTGTCCCTGCTGCAGGAGGCCAAGGACGGCGTGCTCGACCTGAAAGTGGTGAGAAATACACAAGGGGGAAGAAGAGGGGGCAAAAGAGGAGGAGGAGGAGGAGGGGGGGGAACAAAACTAGGGGCAGAGGAGGGGGGGGAACAAAACTAGGGGCAGAGGAGGGGGGGGAACAAAACTAGGGGCAGAGGAGGGGGTCAAATAGGGAGGAGAGAGATTGGGAAGGGGGGGTGTGGGGGGAGGTGTGGATTGAAGTCTCCACAGAGGAGGAGGAGGGGGGGTGGGGAGGCAGCGGAAAGGTGGCAGGAGTGAGGCAGAGACGGGCCGGCGTGGAGTTGCAGGAAGCACGAGGGAGGCGGTGGAACGCGGAGACACAAAAAGGATACAGTGGCCGCGTTCCAAACTGTCTCCGCGTTCCAAAGCTCTACCCCCGCCCCGCTGGGGGGGGAAAGAACTCGTGTCCCCCACCCCCTCCAGCAACTTCACTTCGTTCATCCAGATGAGCAGGATGAACTTACGCCCCCCTCCCCCCCGGCATGTGGCATGCCTGGGTTTTGAGCTACCTCCATGCATTCTGCCACCTCCATTCATTTTCTGTCTACTCTCTATCTCACTGAGCTAATGGAGTGGCTGTGACAGCCCAACATTTGGGGATGGGGTGCAGCTTGCTCCCTCCCTTCCCCAAATCAGGTGGGTTTGAACATTCATTCACCCATATATAAGATCCTGAGGGGTCTTGACAGGATGATGGGGGGGGGGGGGGGGGGTGCAGAGAGTGCTTTCTCTTGCCCTCGTACTGGGGGGCCACTGTTTTTTTTAAAAAAATAAGGGTTGCTCATTTAGCACAAGAGATGAGGTGAAACCTTTTCTCTGAGGGCAGTGAATTGCTGGAACTCTTCCTCAAAAGGCAGTGGAAGCAGAGTCTTTGAATATGTTTAAGGCAGAGCGAGATAGATTCTTGATTAACAAGGGGGTGAAAGGTTATCATGGTAGACGGGAGTGTGGAGTTGTTGATACAGTCAGATCAGTCATGATATTGAATGGCGGAACAGGCTCAAGGGGCCGAGTGGCCTACTCCTAATTCATATGCTTTTAACAAAAAAAATCTAAGGGTTATTAGGGCTGGCATGTTGAGCTTTAAGGGTTCCTTGTTCTCTTCTATACACCCCCCCCCCCCCCCCCCTCAAAAGCAGGAATTAAATATCCACATCTTCACTCGTCATGTCTGTTGGTTTTCCAATCAGCAAATGCTAAATATTTATGACACCTGTTGATTTTCAGGGCATTGTGGGCTGGCAGGAAGGAGAATTTTGGAAACTGAATCACCAGGAGAGGGTTTTGGGGAAAGTTAAAAGGTCCATTTGCAGTGGTGTCTGTCTCTTTACCTATAATTTGCGGGGGGGGGGGGGGGGGGGGGAGTGAATGTTATCTTTTACATGCGAGGACACTGGAGGAGAGAGGAACCTGACCCGCCAGTGTTAATCACGGTATAATTGTTTGTCACTGGATTCACTGCTGTCCCTCACATGGGGACATTGCTGAAATCCAGCAGGTCAGAACGGTTACTCACTCGGGCTAGGCAGGTAGTAGATCTTTACGTTGCTGCACAGTTTGACAGAGCCTGAAACAATCGCACACACTGTTACTCGGGTGGTGCGGTCGCTTGTTGCATTGTTCAGTGCCACACACAGTTTCCCAGAGGTCAGCGGTTCAAGCCTTGAGCTCTGCTGAGCCTACTGCATCTCAGACAAGACAGCAGTGTAGTCTCTGCTTCCATTACTGTTCCGGGTGTCCTGTGAGAAAGGGGACATGGATTTGGGGGGGAGCGGGGTTGGGTCCAGTTAAGACATCGTGCTTTAATGCGCTGCTCATGCAGTTGAATAGCTTGACTATTTTTCTGGGTCCCTGTGTAATGCTGCAGAGGGTAGCTTTCAGCCGGAGTTCAGGAGAAAGGTAGGAATTGTATCCTGCGTGGAACAGTCATTGTCTCTGCTGCATTCCCTTGCCAGCTATTTTGGGGATGTTAACCCATTAGGGCTTCATGATTGATTTAATCATCTGGATTTGACATTCTGATCTCGGTCCCACGTGCTCGTTAAGAAACTGTGACTGAGCCTGTCCAATGACATGCAGAAACTGTTGTCCTCTCCTTGGGGCCTGGTTGGTTGTTTTGCCTGTTTATAGGGGCGGCACGGTAGCACAGTGGTTAGCACTGCTGCTTCACAGCTCCAGGGACCTGGGTTCGATTCCTGGCTTGGGTCACTGTCTGTGTGGAGTTTGCACATTCTCATCGTGTCTGCGGGGGTTTCCTCCGGGTGCTCCAGTTTCCTCCCACAGTCCAAAGATGTGCGGATTAGTTTGATTAGCCATGCTAAAATTGCTCCTTAGTGTCCTAAGATGTGTAGGTTAGAGGGATTAGCGGGTAAATGTGTAGGGATATGGGGGTAGGGCCTGGGTGGGATTGTGGTCGGTGCAGACTCGATGGGCCGAATGGCCTGTTTCTGCACTGTAGGATTTCTATGATTTCTATAATATACAGCAGTATTTGAAAAGCTCCAATTCCCACACTGCTTATCCAGCTGAGGCAGCGGCCAGGGTGATGCTGTTAGCCTCACTACCCCAGGCTGAAGGGGATGAAGTAAGACATGAAGAATTATCCAGGCTTTCCCCTGCTAAGTTCCAGTATCGGCATTGAGCTATGCTGTGGTTTCCTCCCCTCCCAGTTCAATAGCCTGCCAGCGCTCCCTGCCCATTGGGGTTAATGGCTGGTGGAAGTCAGAATTGAGCAGGAGTTGGTGCAGCTCATGGTGTGATCTTTACGTAGCGGAGTGACAGTACGACATAGAGTGACACCACAATTCACGGCCAGAATGGAGCTGAATGGGTAATTCTCCTGTCAGTCACTCCTGGAGAACACACTGCTGTAAGTGACTGGGATTCATGTTACACACAATTACTCTTCTCCACTCACCGTATTCTGCTGGGTAAGATGCTCTTTCAAAGAGTCGGTGCAGACTCGATGGGCCGAATGGCCTCCTTCTGCTTTGTAAGGATTCTGTGTCTCCATCCTACTGGCTCAGTGGTGGCAGTAATCACTCTGAAACAATTGGGATCCCTTCTCTGGTTTCTGGGACAAAGCTCGAGTTGTTTGAAATGTCCAAAGTTTTCCTATTGCCCAGACGTGGCAAATGAGACTTCAGCTGTTATCTTGGGGTATTTTGTCATTGTGTGCTGGTTCTGGAGTGTCAGGGACAGTGCTAGTAGATGTGGCTCTGTGGTGCTTTCTGCTGAGTAGAGGGATGTTTACAGCGACATATCCCCAGCCTTCCGCAGTCCTGCCTCCCTGTCACCAGCGAGGGAGCTCTGTTCCATTCATGATGTCCCGTCAGGAAGTGAAAATGGCCCTGGCGGGTCAAAGGTGACGGAGTATTAAGGGGGTGTCATGGGTTCCTGGGGAGTGGAATAGCGAACTCTGTTCATGCCATCCTGTGCATTCCTTCACCTTTGACCCTCGGAACCCATTGTAACTCCTGTTAATGTTGTGAACACCCATAATTAAAGGTGAATTATCTGCCGTTTCGAATTTCTGTAATTGCTTCAGCACCAGCTTTCTTTCTACTTGCAGGGGTGGAATTTATTTGAATAAGCTGCTTACTGATGGCCAAGCTCCCTTGCGATATTCACTTCCATCCTGTGTGGCTCTCTGAGCCCTGAGCTGTGTACTGGGCAAAGGAGCACAGAAGTCTGGCCTGTTTCTCAGGCTTGTATCAGGGCAGCTCATTCTGCAATTGATAATTCCTTCAGTGTTTTCCTGATTTGGCCATTCTGCTCTGACTAATGTTTGGAATGAGGCTCAAAGTTTAAGAATAACATCCTCTGCCCCCACCCTTGACAGGAATGATGTGCGATTGCATGGCGGGGGAAGGGGGGGGGGGCGATGTGCGATTGCATGGCGGGGGAGGGGGGGGGCGGTATGCAGTCCAATTCTTCCAGAATTCTCCCCCCCACCTCAGATTGTTGATGAGACTTGCACAGACTCTTGTTATGTACTCCAGGCTGAGCCTGAGGCTCCCAGCCCTGTTTGAGAACACGGCCAGCTGGGTTAGTGTAGATGACTGGACACTGAGGCATGAGCCTGGACTGGTTTGATCAGCTTCCTTTCTCCTCTCCCAAGCCCGGGGTCACAACTATGTCCACAGCACCTTCCCCGTCCCTGATCAAACCGGCTGTGAGACTGATCGATTGTCAGTGATGCCCTCGAGGGAAGGAAAGCTGCCATGCTTACCCCTTCAAGCCTGAATGTGATACCAGTCCCATGGCAGATTACCCTCTGAAGTGACCATCAAAGCCGCACAGCCTTGCGATGTAAGCCTCTCCCCATGAGAACACTGTGGGACGGACTGCGACAGTTCAAGATGGTGGCTTTGCCTCCCCATTTGCAGGGCACCTCAGGGTGGCCAATAAGTGCCTGCCTGTGACACCCACGCCCTGAAAATGAACTGTAGAACGGTTACGGTACAGAGGCCATTCGGCCCATCACATCTGTGCCGGCTGGAAAAAAAGCTAGCCATCTCTTCCAATCCCAGCTTCCAGCACCTGGTCCGGAGCCCTGCAGGTTACAGTAGTGCAGGTGATGATCCAGGAACCTGTTAAATCAGTTGAGTATTTCAGCCTGCACCTCTAATCCAGGCAGCAAATTCCTAATCCCACCACCCTCCAGATTTCTCCTGTCCCCTCTAATCCTTCTAACAATCGTCTTGAATCTTTTTCCCCCGAGTAGCTGAGCTCTCCGCTAAGGGAAGGAAGTCTTTACTGTCTATCTGGGCCCCTAATTTAAATAGAATGAGCCAGGGGTTGGCAAACATTTGGCCTGGGAATATATTTTTTGTTGGTCATGTCATTGCCTGTTGCACGTTGTCCAGCCTGTGTTGGCTTTGGGCAGTCAGTTCATGGACAAGGCAGAGTGTAAGATGGCATTGAGGGGGCAGTGCAGAAGCCGTCAGCTGTTCCTGCATTTCACCATTTTGCGGGTTGATGTTCCCCTGCCAATTCTGAGCGCCTCGTTGGAGTACAGCTCACCCTGTCCTGCCAGACTTCCTCATCCCCCCCATCCCCGTTGGCTACACTTCACCCAGACACGCCGTTCATTCCGCGATCACTCACTGATGGGCCCGGGATTGGCTAACTCGGAGGGAGAAGTGTTGGGCTGCTCTCTGGCACAAGGCCTCAAGGAATTTGTCCAGTTTTAGTATTCATCAGGACACTGTGGCTCCCGCTGTCAGGAATGACTGAGATAGTCAGTGGGACCTATCTTCCTGTGCCTCCTGCCACTTTCAGCTTCCTACCCCAGAAAACTGCTCCCTGATTGACGCATTTAAACCAGCCAGGAAGTAACTTTTCCAATCCCCAGGGAGCCAATAAAGAACCATGTGCCGGGGCAAAGTGGGGTATTGGGGGTGCAGTGGATAACTGGCCAATGTTGGGTGCCACTGCTCCAGGGAATGCGCTGCTGAAGGATACATGCTGGCAGGATCCAGGATGGGCAGTGCTAAAGCTGCCTTGCTTTACCATACACAACCCAAACAGTCTGCCACACACTTGTTTGATTTCAGCTATCAGTTTAAAACACCATCATCTGACTATCCACCTAACTGAACCCATCTGAAGGAGCTCCCTGGGTTTTTGTGTGTTAGAGACTGGGGCCCCACTGTAACACAGCCCAAAGGGATGTCAGAACCAGTATCTCATACATTTCCGCCTTTCAGTCTGTGCAGCCCTCCAAAATAAATGAATAAACAGGTGCTGTCTAAAATCAACCAAAAAATGAAATGCTGTTATTCACTTTTGTTTTAAGTGGGGCAGCTGTGTAGTGTTTGTACAAATAATTTTTGGGGTCTAAGGTGGGCCCATGTTCTGCTGAGCTCTGTGTTCCAGTGGAGCATCTTCTAGCAGGGTATCAGCAGCAGAGTGCCTGTGACCTGCTCTCTGTCAAATAAACCAAACCCTGATGACTGTGTGACAGGACTTGGGTATGAACTGGACAAACCCTGGCCTTCAAAGCTTTGAGAATGTGACAGTGTTGTATTGGGCCCTGAGGTAGGGTAGGGTGGGGGGGGGGGGGGGGGGGGGGCGGTGGTAGTGGTAATGAGAGCCTTATAGGCAGGTTCCCTGGGCGGTAGAGGGGGGCTGGTGGCCAGGGGTTACGTGGTGAGGGTGGGGTTTGCTCGATAGGCAGATATCCTGGATTTGCAGGGCAAGTTGGATAGATAAGCAGGGACCCAGGAGGGCTGGGATGGGGAGAGTGAGGTAAGGTAAAGTCACCGTAGTCCCAGGGGACCCATAGGCTGCTCTCTCTCTCCCCTTTTGAGGGGGATAGCTGACTGGTGGTGATTTAACCTGAGGATCACCTCAGGCAAAGGGCAAGGTTGAGAATGCGGGGCCTTCATGAATATCCTCAGCCGGTACGGGAATTGAACCTGCGCTATTGGTGTCACTCTGCTCATGATCCAGCTGTCCAGCCAACTGAGCTAAACTGCTGGCAGGGCCGTAGTGAGTAACAGTGATCTAGTATTCAGATCTGGACAGTTCCTCAGACAACAGTGGCCAAATGGCCAGTACTGAGCCATGTCACTAGGGGGAATGGGAGTCAGGATAGTCTCTTGGTCTGTGCTGAGCAAGCTCATTGCAGATAGCTTCAGGATGGCCGTTGGGTGGGGGGAGTCCCATCCTGTCTTCCATATCCTGATAGTCCGATTGTTCACTGGCTGGTGCCTTGGTGGGTAAGGATGGAGGTGTGCAATGGGGTGAGGTTCCGAGGACAGAGAAGATGGACATTCCCCATTCTGACCTTTCATTGTCCTAGGTACCACCCCCTCCCCCAACAAGACAGGGTTTAAAATAACTCAGACCTGCCCATTTGTAATAGCCAATCAGTGACACCCCACACACTGCACGTTAGGCGAGGATTTGAGAGGGTGGTAATGCCTTGCATAGTCGCATAGCCTGGCTGCTCTTTGTTTGCGCGTGAATAGCCATTAGGCCCACAGTAGAGCTTTAGCTCGGCAGGAGCCAGCGCCACTGGGAATGGAGGGTCAGGGAGAGATGCAGACTGTCTGGGAGAAAGTGGGCGCTGGGGTGAGGGTGGGGCAGTAAGGTGATGTCCGCAGTACAGATTCACTGGATTTGGTAGAAATGTTACCTACGCAGGAGTGATATGGCCAACTTGCTTGGATGGTGCTGGGGAGGGCCCATGAATTCCGGACATTTGTATTCCAGTTGGGGGTGGAATCCACCCACCCCCTCCCCACAATGTGAACCCTCCCTGGACCTGGCACTGTGCTGTGTGGCCCTGTCAGCGTGTAGCTGGGTTTTTCATGCTGTAGTTGGTTCACTTGGGTGGAAGTCGGTGCAATATTTAGGTTCAGGGTTGGGAGGGGTCAGGTGTGCCAATTGAGGATTGTACCTGTGGCTGCAACAGCAAAACAAAGAAGCATCTCTGCCCACCTGGCACTGCCAGGCATCCAGTGAGGACTGGGATCCTGACTGAGGGAGTGCTTGGAGCTGTTGGCACTGAGGTCAACTGTTAGGACCCCTGATGCTCCCTCTGGGCGCGAATGTTGAGACTAACACATATCGAGTGGTTTCCTTCACTGGCATACACCAAACTTCCCGATGTCCGCAGAGAACACATCCGCCTCAAAAGCTGACAGCTAATGAAGCACCCACTGGCACAGGGCCTTCCTCCACCCTGCTGTCTGAAAAATATTAGAACACACTCCATACCCTGCACACTGCCGACAGCCCCACCTCTCGGTGGCATGCCCCCTGGTTGACTGCAAATGTCACCAACCGTAACCTGATAACCCCAGATTGGGCCAAGTCCCACAGCTTTCAACCTTCCATGGAAAATCTGAGCCATCCACAACCACTTGCAGACAGGTCAGGGAAGATGTGGCCAGCCTGGAACAGACCGTTACCCAAATACTGAACTACTGTCCTGAGCGATCGATTCCTGGTGGCACCACACTGGGCCAGCCTGAGCACTGAACTATAATAGCTTTCCTCGCCATTATATGCGTATTAGCCACACGCTTCCCCAGCCATTTTGAAACATGCGTATTAGCTATTTGCTCCACTGTTGCAGGCAGCTGCTGAAGCACATTATTGAAAAAAGGCTTTATTAAAACATGGAGTTCAAAAAGAAGGAAGCTAAGCGAGTGCTTTGTAGAACACCGGTCAGAGACTTCCAGCTGCAGTATTGTGGCCAGTTCTGGGTGCCACATGTTAGCAAGGATGTCAAGGCGTTGGCGAGGGTACAGAGGAGGAGGTTTACAGGAATGACACCAGGAATCGACTTCAACCCTGTGGAGAGACTGAAGTTGCTTTCCTTCAAGGAGGGAATCGTTCAAAATGATGAGGGGTTTTGAGGGAAAGACTGTTGCCACTGGCAGGAGGGTCAGGAACCAGAGAACACCAATTTAGGATAATTAATCGATAAACGAACCCGAGGAGAAATGAGAATTTTTATTTCCTTGCACTGAGTTACAATAGAAATGCGGACGCAGATTCAATGATAACTTGTGGAAGGGAACTGGATAATGTGTTTGAGGGGATTTGCAGGTCCAAGGGGAAAGAACGAGGCTAGCTTTGGAATGGGGCTGAATGGCCACCTTCAGCTGAAGGCTGACTCTGCAGCTTGGTCTGAAGCCGAAGCATGAGTGAGTAACAGTGGGGAATCCCAGTGACTCGGTGGTTGAGCTGGGAGTTTCTGTATGAAGTCGCGGGGGCAGGTTGTTATTGGAAATAGTGCTGTCTGCAGTGAGGAGAGGAAACCTTCTGAAGCCTGCCACACTTCTAAAAGTGAAGGAGGCAAGTGTTCCCTTTCTGGAGCAGAGAGTGGCTGCAGTATGTGGTACCGCATTGAACTGTGCAGAAGAATGATGGCCTTGCATTTATGTAGCACCCTTTATAGTCTCAAAGCACTTTACAGCCCATCTAGCACTTTTTGAGATATGGTCACTCAAGTGATACCAGGAACATGACAGCCAGTTAGTGCACAGCAAGCCCCCACGCAGAATCATAGATCCCTACAGTGCTGAAGGAGGCCGTTCGGCCCATCGAGTCTGCACTGACCACAATCCCACCCAAGCCCTATCCCCATAACCTCACGTAGTTACCCTAGCTAATCCCCCTAAACAGTTACTAAGGAGCAACTTATCATGGCCAATCCACCGAACCCGCACATCTTTGGACTGTGGGAGGAAACCGGAGCTCCCAGAGGAAACCCACACAGACACGGGGAGAATGTGCAAACTCCACACACTGACCAAGCCAGGAATCGAACCCAGGTCCCTGGTGCTGTGAGGAAGCAGTGCTAACCACTGTGCCACCGTGCCGCCCCACACACAGCAGGTGCGATTAAGGTGCTGTTTGCGGAATTAATATTGGCAAGGATCACTGGGCAATTTCCCCTACTCTTCGAAATAGACCCATGGGATCTTTCCCCAGCCACCCCAGAGGGCATCATGACCTCACTTTAAACCGTCAGCTAAAGCTTCTCCCTCTGACAGTGTAGCACTGCCTCAGCACTGGGCTGGAGTGCCAGTCTAGATTGAGGGTTCAAGTTCCCTCCTTAGAGCAGAGAAGGGAGGGGATTTTATAGCAGCATTCAAAATCATGAGAGGTCTGGACAGAGTAGACAGAGCAAAATTGTTTCTAGGGTTGAGAACCCGGGGTGGAGGGGGCACAGATTGATTGGTGACATGAGGAAACATTTTTTTACACAGTGAGTGTTAGGAATGTGGAATGCATCCGGTGTGATACAGGTAGATTCAATCCTGCCTTTCAGAAAAGAGTTGGATAAAATCCAGTTCCCCAGAGAGAAATACTAATACGGCTGTGGGAGAAAATGGCTGTGGTGCCACAGCAGACAGATTTGACTTGAGGAGGAAAGCAGAGATGGTCGTCTGGGGGATGCGGGGGACTGGGGTCGTCTGGGGGATGCGGGGGACCGGGGGTCATCTGGGGGATGCGGGGGTCGTCTGGGGGATGCGGGGGACCGGGGTCGTCTGGGGGATGCGGGGGACCGGGGTCGTCTGGGGGATGCGGGGGACCGGGGTCGTCTGGGGGATGCGGGGGACCGGGGTCGTCTGGGGGATGCGGGGGACCGGGGTCGTCTGGGAGATGCGGGGGACCGGGGTCGTCTGGGGGATGCGGGGGACCGGGGTCGTCTGGGGGATGCGGGGGACCGGGGTCGTCTGGGGGATGCGGGGGACCGGGGTCGTCTGGGGGATGCGGGGGACCGGGGTCGTCTGGGGGATGCGGGGGACCGGGGTCGTCTGGGGGATGCGGGGGACCGGGGTCGTCTGGGGGATGCGGGGGACCGGGGTCGTCTGGGGGATGCGGGGCACCGGGGTCGTCTGGGGGATGCGGGGCACCGGGGTCGTCTGGGGGATGCGGGGGACCGGGGGCGACGCGGGGGACCGGGGTCGTCTGGGGGAATTGGGATTGTCAGGGAGGTGTGGAGAATCAAGGCCAGGTTGCCCTGAGTTTTCCCACCTTCATCGCAGGGCCCACCCATCTCCGGATCTGATGGAGCTGCCCTGCCCCCCTCTCGAACTACCAGCTGTGCTGGCCTAGGCCTGCTGCCCTTTAGCCCCACATTGCCCTTTAGCCCCACATTGCCCTTTAGCCCCACATTGCCCTTTAGCCCCATATTGCCCTTTAGCCCCAGTCAGCCGGGGCCCACAGACACATCAGCTGAAGCTGGTGAAGGTGTCAGCCACTCATTGGACAATGACATTGAGCCGCCTCACAGTCATTTCAGTCCTTCAGTGTAGGACCCAGATGTGTCTGTCTAGGAGTTTCCCTAGTTGGGGGCAAGGCTGCCTGAACTGAGCAAGCTTTCTGCTTTTTATATCTGTGTTTTGCTTTTTCTGTCAGTTTTTAATACTTCTTTGAGCCTGTTTAATTTATTTTGGTGGGAGGGGGCAAGATTTGCGACAGGTATCCCCTTTCCACAGTATGACCCTATGGAACAGATAGAGCAAGGTAACAGTGTCCCAGTTGACTGGAGTGACTCTGTTTAGTCTGAGCTCACTGCCTCCCAGCACATGGTTCAGTTCAGGATGCACAAGTGTGACCTGACATCATTCCAAAAGATGTTTTCTGATTCAAGTCATGAAGTTTTACAGCACAAAAGGAGGCCCTTCAGCCCATCACATCTGTGCTGGCCACCGAAGAGTAGGGGAGATTTCCTGGAGACCCTCACCAATATTAATTCCCCAAACAACACCTCAGTCACACCTGTTGCGTGTGGGAGCTTGCTGTGCAGGAAATGGCTGCCATGTTGCCGGCATTCCTCAAGTGACCATATCTCAAAAAGTGCTAGATGGGTTGTAAAGTGCTTTGTGATATGCTGAGACCACAAAAGGCACTATATAAATGCAAGGCCATCATTCTTCTGCACCTGTCTGTTCTCATCCCATTTTCCCACAATTGATCCGAAGCCTTGCGTGCTCTGGCGTTTCAAATGTCGTGAGGGTTCCCGGCTCCACCCTTTCAGGCAGCGAATTCCAGATTCCCGCCGCTCTGGGTGGAAAAGCTTTTCCTCAACTCCCCTCGCAATCCATGCCTCCTGGTTATTGACCCCTGTACTAAGGGGAAAAGTTTCCCCTATCCGTAACCCTCATAATTTTGCATACCTCGATGAGGTGCCCGTTCAGCCTTCTCTACCCAGTTAGGGTCTTCATGCATAATTTGGGGAAAGGAATGCAGACATTCATACGACAACCTCCGGATATTCTGAAGTACCTCTCGGCCAATAAAACATAGAACCTAGAAGCAGGAAAAGGCCATTCGGTCCTTCACAAGCCTGTCTACAATTCATTATGATTATGGCTGATCACCAAATTCAGTATCTTGTTCCCCCTCTTCCTCCACCCACCCCATCTCTCCCCCTCCCCCCCCCCCCCCCCCCCATCCCTTGATCCCTTTAACCCCAAGAGCTACATCTAATTTCTTCTTAAAATCATAGAATCCCTACAGTGCAGAAGGAGACCATTCAGCCCATCAAATCTGCACCGACCACAATCCCACCTGGGCCCTATTCCCGTAACCCCACATATTTACCCTGCTAATTCCCCCTGACACTAGGGTCAATTTAGTCGAGCCATTCAACCTAACCCGCACATAATTGGACTGTGGGAGGAAACCAGAGCTCCCGGAGGAAACCCACAAAGCAGAAAACCAGAAATCAGACAACGTTTTGGCCTCAACTACTTTCTGTGGTAGTGAATTCCACACATTCCCACTCTCTGGGTGAAGAGATTTCTCCTCACCTCAGTTCCAAAAGGTTTATCCCTTACCCTCAAACTATGACCCCTAGTTCTGGACTCCCCCTACCATCAGGAACATTCTTTCTGAATCTACCCTGAAGGGTCATTGGAAAGTGTCCCAATCTCCCCAACACTGAACCTCCTTCACTTTGAGCACAGGGCAAAGGGGGTGAGCTGACCAAAGGTCAGGGGATGGGGAGGCGGGAGGGGCAAACAGCAGAATGGATCGCAAACCAGCCTGGAAATCCGAGTGCTTATTCAGTGTCCTGGGAAGTGGGAGGTAGTGTTCCACACGGATAACCGCTGCTCTTCAACTCTCCCGAAGTAACTTGGACTCTGGAATCGGCAGTACCTTTTCAAAGTTTGCTGGTGACACTAAATTGGAGGAGTGGGGTGTACTTAAAACAGAGAAGGACTGATAAAATAGAAGATGATTAAATATCTGCTGAATTTGCAAGAAAAAAAATGCGATATTGATAGGTGGCTCTTTTTTATTTATTCATGAGATGTGGGTGTTGCTGGCCGGGTCAGCATTTATTGCTAGTCCCTAATTGACCTTCAGTTTGTTGGGCCATTTTAGAGGGCATTTAAACGTCAACCACATTGCTGTGGCTCTGAGTCACTTCATAGAATCATAGAAACCCAACAGTACAGAAAGAGGCCATTCGGCCCATCGAGTCTGCACCGACCACAGTCCCACCCAGGCCCTACCCCCATATTCCTACATATTTTACCCGCTAATCCCTCTAACCTATGCATCTCAGGACACTAAGGGCAATTTCAGCATGGCCAATCAACCTAACCCGCACATCTTTGGACTGTGGGAGGAAACCGGAGCACCCGGAGGAAACCTACGCAGACACGAGGAGAATGTGCAAACTCCACACAGATAGTGACCCAAGCCGGGAATCGAACCCAGGTCCCTGGAGCTGTGAAGCAGCAGTGCTAACCACTGTGCTACCGTGCCGCCCAGACTTGTGGGCCAGACCAGATAAGAATGGCAGATTTCCTTCCCTGAACAACAGTAGTGAATCAGTTGGGCTTTTATGACAATCAATCGTGTTTTGTGGTCATTATTAGACTTTTAATTCCAGATTTCTTTTTTATTGAATTCAAATTTCACCATCTGCCATGGTGGGAATCGAACCCAGATCCCCAGAGCATCATCCTGGGTGTCTGGGTTACTAGTCCAGTGACAATACCACTACGCAACTGGTAGTAAGAATAGGAAAGCTGCATTCCTCTTGGAAAATGTGTCTGAATGGGGTAGGGGGACATTGGGAATCGGAGAGAATGTGCACACAAATCACTAAAAATAGCAAGACAGCTTAATCCAGTAAAAGGAATAAAGCACTGGAGTTCACTATTAGAGGGTCAGGCTGGAAAAGCTGAGACCTTATGTATACAACCTTGGTTCGGCCAAGGCATACCTGGAATCTCCTAATTTGAGTTAATGTAAAGGCACCGAAGAAAGTATGAAAGGAGATGTATTAGAACGATATCAGAATGGAGAGGATATACAGATCAGGAGACATTTAACAAACTGGGACTCTTTTCTCTGGAAAAAAGACGGAGGGCTGGGCCTATTCAAACTTGGTTTGTTAAGGTTGATATGGAGATTCATGGAGACCAGAATGAAGGGCTGCAATTGTAAGGTACTCGCTATAAATAATAATAAGGGGGAGCTTCTGGCCTAGTGGACATGGAGTCCAGAGTACTCGGTAACATGTATCCCAACCCAGCTGTGTTGGAAGGTAAATTTGATCTATAAATCTGGGATATCAAGTTAGTCACAGTAATAGTGGCCAGGACAACTATCATCGATTGTTATTAAAACCCATATGGTTCACTAATGCCCTTTGGAGAAAGAAATCTACTGTCCTTACCCAGTCTGGCCGACAAATGACTCCAGACCCACAGCAATGTGGTTGACTCTTAATTACCCAGAAATGGCCAAACAAGCCACTCAGTTCGAGGGCAGCGAGGAATGGGCAACCGTTGCCAGTGATACCCACGTTCCATAAAGAGAGAAAAAAGAAACCAGTAGGGAATTTGGGAAAAACTTCAGCGATTGGAATGTGGAACTTGATTGCTGAAGAAAATAGTATGGAGGGATAATGGAAAAGCTGATAAACGTGAGGGAGAGATGAATGGAGGGATTTGTTAACGGGCAAATGCCAGCATGGGGCAGTTGGGCTGAATGGCCTGTTTCTGTGCTGCACATTGGATGTAAATTCTGTTTTCTGTTCAGGCAGCAGATACTCTGGCTGTACGACAGAAGCGCCGGATTTATGACATCACCAATGTCCTGGAGGGAATCGGATTGATCGAGAAGAAATCGAAAAACAGCATTCAGTGGAAGTGAGTGCGTTTGAGAAACAGAGACAGAGCAAGCATTTAATAACACATCATTTCCTTGTCTTCCTCTTCCTCCCCAACCTTCTCCCACCCTCTCTCTCTCTCCTCCCCCTGCACTCCTTACCCCTCTGGCCTTGGGCCCTCTCCTTCCAGAGTGAGGCTCAGAGGCGATGAGGTGGGTGGAGCCCAGAGGAGGAAGGGTGGTGGAGCATATTGGGGGGGAGCAATGACGAGAGAGGGAGCGGGACCCGGGGAGCACAAGGGGAGCGGGGCCTCGGGTGGGAGAGAGTGGCACATATTTGTGTGGGCCCTGTTTATAGCAATGTGTGTGCGCAATCTTCATTCTCGTATTGAGATTGTTTATCTTGTGCTGAGTTAACATCTTGCAGTTTACACACAGCTGGGATTAGTGAGATGGGGTAGGGAAGGGGTTGGGGATTGAGCTGTGATTGTCGAGATCTGCTGCAGTGATTGTTCTGTTGTTTGATCTCCCAACCTTATCCCAGAGTGTGGTATCCCCGTTGCCAGGTTTAAAATGTAAGGGAGTCTTCCCAGGAGGGTGATCCACACGCGGTCAGCACAGGCCCTGGACTGCGCCACCCAGGCAGGTGCGGGAACTGAGGCCACCTCTGTCTAATCTGCACTCTGTTCATCTCCAGCATTGACATCCCCAATCAGCTGCTTTCCTCAGCAAGCCGGAATTTCAGGCTTTCCGAGCACAGCTTCCTATCAACATCTGAACCGTCAGGATAATTTGTCAGCTCAGTGTGGATTTCCTCTGGGATTAGCTGTGGAATGCTGGGTTTTATGGGGCTGCACTGCCCCCCCTGCTCCCCACCCTTTGATCCTCAGCCTCACTGCTCCCTTGGGTGTCTTACTCAATTTGGCATTGAACCGTGATTGTTTCCCCGGGACTGGAGCCACACTTTACTGCATAACTCTTAGTTTTTGTTCGGGAAGTAGGGGAAGGCGACTCTTCCAACAGCTGGCTGACTCCTCCAGCTGTTCAGGCAGAGCGAGGAGCACTCGACTCTCAACTTCTCCCTTTCTGGCATTTGGAGTGGGGGAAGATGTAGAGGTGACAGCCTTCACTCCAATTCAAAATCCTCAATTTCTGTCACAAACCAAGGGAACCCAGACCCTGTCAAGGATGAACTCTCTCTCTCCAACCCTCCATTTTCCTTTGGAGGTCCTCGACCATTTTAATTACCAATTTGTCACTAAACAGAATCTGAAAATGGAGGAATAATCCCCTGATAGGAACAGTAGGAGGCCATTTTGTCCCCATTCAGTGAGATCATGGCTGATCTAACCAGCTTTGCCCCCTTTTTATAAAATTTGCTCTTTCATAGGATGTGGGCTGGGCCAGCATTTGTTACCATCCCTAATTGCCCTCAAATTGAATGGCTTGGTCAACCTTTCAGAGGACAGTTAAGAGTCAACCACATTGCTGTGGGCCAGGAGTCATATGTAGGCCAGACCAGGTAAGGTCGGCAGATTTCCTTCACTAACTGACATTAGTGAACCAGATGAGTTTTTACGTCAATCAACAATGGCTTCATGGTCACCATTGCTGAGATCAGCTATATAATTCCAGATTTTATTCCATCAACTGCCGTGGTGGGATTTGAACCCACGTCTCCAGAGCCTGGGTCTATGGATTACTAGTCCAGTGACATTGCCGCTATACCACCACCTCCCCGTATATTCTTTGCTTTTTTAGATTAATAACAATCTTAACAATCTAAGATTAACTGACCTAGTATCAATTATGATTCATTGACGAGAATTTCAAACGTTGACCTGTGTGTGTGAAGCAATGTTTTGAAATTCACTCCTGGCAGGTCTGTTGCGAAAATTTACACCATGTCCCCTAATCTGAGACCAATGGAGACCATTTCTCTCCATCTATCACTTAATATTGTGACAAGGGAGCAGTGGCCAACTTTACCGGGATGGGGGGTGGCGGGGGGGCAGGTCACCACTCTCCATGGGTGCAATTAGATGGTGAATAGAAACATAGAAAACTACAGCACAAACCAGGCCCTTCAGCCCCACAAGTTGTGCCGAACATATCCCTACCTTTTAGGCCTACCTATAACCCTCCATCCTATTAAGTCCCATGTACTCATCCAGGAGTCTCTTGAGTACATGGGACTTAATAGAATGCTGACTGACTATTCGCCCTCAACGGGCATCACCATCGAGTTGGATTCTGGTCCTGTCGTTTAGATGCCCAGGCTCTGGTGGTTGATGGGATGCCATGATGGTGGCTGACTTTGTCAGGTTAAAATGATGCCCTCTCCCTTTGGGCCAAGCACAGAGGGAGTCCTCCATTATGTGTGTGTGTGTGCGCGTGAGCTCCGGTCTGTTTTGCAGGCTTGCACAGGCAGTAAATTGCACCTTTTTTTGTTTTTGTTATGGGTCACAGAGGAGTGGGGCCAGGATGTAACACGCGGGAGATTGCTGACAAGTTGATTGACCTGAAGGCAGAGATTGAGGATCTGGACCGACGGGAGCAGGAACTGGATCAGCAGAGAGTCTGGGTACAACAGAGCATTCAGAACGTGACAGACGATATTGAGAACAGCAGATATCCTTTGGCACTGCCTTCCTCCTCCCACTCCACCATCGCTCTTTGTCGTGACTAGGATGTATGGTCATCTTGAACTTCAGCATCCCATTGGACCAGCAGAGTCACTCAGTGACCGGAGTGCCTGAACCCAGTCTATTGGATCTGTTTGCTTTCATAGTGTGGACAGATTCAGTCAGAGTGGAGATGAGTTCTAGAAACTCAATATGCATATTCACAAAGCTGGACTATTGCCCTCCGAGTGCCCACTTGACTGACCGCGCTGCCACCACTGTCCATTCCCCCATTACCCCCTGCTGCCCACACCAACCCACTTTCTGCCCGCTCTGCTCCCCTCCCGCTGCTTGCTCATGCATGACTGAAGGGGCGGAAATGGGCTCTTGGTGTTGCCTCTCCTTAACTGTTCTTCACGTTAGCGTATGTGACGCACGAAGATATGTGTCGATGTTTTAAAGGTAAGGAATGCTTCTCCACATCTATTGGGAGTAATTCCCAGGATTGGATTGCAGGGGGGATTGGGATAGTCCTGGGCAGCAGGGAGAAAACTGGATATTAAATGGATACAACATGTGAGGGGGGGGGGGGGTATGAATGGGAGGGATAAGTCTGAACAGATGGTCACCGTGTGCAGTGCCCCCCAATAAGTCAGAGCCCCCACCCAGCCTGTGGCGCTGGCATTCTGCACGATGATGTGAGGCGCTGGGGGTCGGTGCTGCCAGTGGTTTCTGACTGCAGCTTCACACATCACAGGGCTGTCCAGGTCATGTGCCCTCGACGTCGGATCCTTCTGCTGTTCAACATAATTAACCCTTCTTGTTCCTTTCTGTCCTGCCCTCCCCCTCGCTCAGTAATGTCTCCATTTTCTCTTTCTCGTTATTGTCTTCTGTCCCGACGTGCAGGTGATACGCTGTTAGCGATCCAGGCTCCCTCGGGCACCCAGTTGGAGGTCCCTGTTCCAGAAGGGGTGAGTACTTGACAGGTTTCACACTCCTTCCTGGTTCCCTCCCCAGCCTCCTCTGCCCTTCTCTCCACTGTGCGTGTAATTTTTCCAAGTTTAAACATCCCCTCCCCACCACTCCCACCCTTTTCTGGCAGCATGCTCAGATACTCTTTGTGTTCTAGGGTCTAAATGGACAGAAGAAGTATCAGATTCACCTGAAAAGCACGACCGGCCCTATCAACGTTTTACTGGTAAACAAGGACACGTCATCCTCTTCCCCAGTGGTGGTGCCCGTGCCCCCACCCGAAGACCTGATCCAGTGCCCGCCCGCATTGCCCACTACCCCACAGAGGCCGGCGTTGGCCAGCCACCCGGAGGCCGAGCCCACGTCACCTGCCCAGTCAGCCTGTCCGTCCACTGCCTCACAGATACCTCCGCCCCAGCCCAGACCGACAACACCCACAGGTGAGAACTGCTCCGAGATGAACCCTCAACTTCAGGGTCAGGGGTCAAATGATAGAGGGGGAAAGGTGTGCCTTAATTCTGTGAACTGTGTGTGTGTGTGTGTGTCACACATGTACGTCCTCGTGTAGAACTGAATTAAGGACAATGAGTATCACCTGTGAACAAATGCAAAATATAGCAGCTGCTGGAAATCTGAACAAACATAGCGAGTCTCGCAGCATCTCAAACCAATATAGTATTTCACATCAGTGATCCTTCATTAGATGACACTCAAATCGAGTGTCCTGATTGTCCTGGATAGAGTATAAAAATAAGGAGGTATTGCTAAAAGTATACAAGACATTTCTTGGACCATATCTAGAATGCTGTGAACAGTTTCAGTCTCCTTATCTAAGGAAAGACATGCTGGCATTGGAGGCAGTCCAGAGAAGGTTCATTAGTTTGATCCCGATTTGGAGGGATTTTCTTATGGGGAGAGGTTGAGTAGGTTGGGCCTGTACTCATTGGAGTTTAGAAGAATGAGAGGTGACCTTATTGAGAGACACAGGATTCTCAGGGGGGTTTGACAGGGTAGATGCTGAGATGTTGTTTCCCCTTGTGGGAGAATCTAGGACCAGAGGGCATCATCTCAGAAAAAGAAGTCACCCGTTTAAAACAGAGATGAGGAGGAATTTTGAGGATAGTGAATCTGAAATTCTTTCCCACCGAGGGCTGTAGAAGCTGGGTCGCTAAGTACGTTCAAGGCTGAGATAGACAGATTTTTAATCAGTAAGGGAATCAAGGATTATGGGGATAAGGCGGGAAAGTGGAGTCGAGTATTATATCACATCAGATCAATCATGATCTCATTGAATGGCAGACCAGACTCAATGGGCCAAATGGCCTACTTTTGCTCCTACATCTTGTGGCCTTATGAATGGTGTCGAGCTCCTTGACTGTTGCTGGAGCTGCACTCATTCCATCACACTCCAGTCTTGTGGATGGTGGACAGGCTTTGGGGGGTTGGGAGGTGGGTTACTTGCCACACAATTCCTCAGCTCCTGAAGAAGAGTCATACAGACTCAAGACATTAACTCTGTTTCTCTCTTCACAGATGCTAGCAGACCTGCTGCAATTATCCAGCATTTTCTGTTTTTCTATCAGATTTCCAGCCTCCGCAGTATTTTGCTTTCATCCCAGCCTCTGACCTACTTTAGTGTTTCTGTCTGGAACTGCTCCACCTCTTCTCTCTCGCAAATAACCTTACATTTTGAGTGCTTTGATTTTTCATTTCACTTGGACTCATAAGAACAGGAGTAGGCCATTTGGCCCCTGAATCCTGCTGTTCCATTTAACAAGATTGTGGCTGATCTGATCTTGGTCTGAGCTCCACTTTCTTGCCTGCCCCAGGATTGACTCCCATCTAGTTCAAGAATCTGAGTAACTCGGCCTTGAAGACATTCAATGAGCCAGCCTCCACTGCTCGCTGGGGATTAACTACACTCGGAGAAGAAATTCCTCTTCAACTTCGTCTTAAATGACAGCCCCCCACCCCCCCCCATTTTCAAACTGCTCCCTAAAACTAGGTTCCCCCACAAGCAGAAACATCCTCTCAGCATCTACCCTGTCAAGCTCTCAAAATATTTGTTTCCTTAAGACCCTCTTTCATATCTTCTAAACCCAAGTGACTGGAGGAACAGCCTGCTCGATTTTCCCTTACAAGCCAACCCCTTCATCCCAGGAATCAGCCTCATGAACCTTCTCTGAATTACTTCCAATGCAAGTATCTTCTTCCTTAAGTAAGGAGATCAACATTGTACACAGTACTGCAGCCACCATATTGCCAATGGTCATGCAGTTGTGGCAAGCCTTCCCCAAATTCTACTTGCCTGCCTAATTACCTGCTGTACCTGCATGCTAACGTTTTGTGATTCGTGTACAAGGACACCCAGATCACTCTGTACCACAGCATTCTGCAATCTCTCTCCATTTAAATAATAATCTGCTTTTCTATTCTTCCTGCCCAAGTGGACAACCTCCTGTTTTCCCACACTTAACATATCTCTATCTCTTTGCAAACTCTTTGTATCCTCCTCGCGACTTGCTTCCCTACCTCTCCTTGTATCATTAGAAAATTAGCTACAGTAAACTCTGTTCCTTCATCCACGTCATTAATGTAGATTGTAAATAGTTGATGCCCCAGCACTGATCCCTGTGCTGAGAATGACTGCCTTACCTGTTAGTTCTCTATTCATATAAACATATTATCCCAATAACATGAGTTCTTGTGTCACAATCTTTTTGTGGCACATAATCACATGTGTTTTGGAAATCCAAATATACAGCATCTACCTGTTCTCCTTTACCCACCCTGCCAGTTACATCCTTAACAAAAATTCTGTTGTAAATTTGTCAAATACAATTTCCCTTGCACCAAGCCAATTTGAATCTGCCTGTATTATGATTTTCCCCAGACCTAGGATGCATCTAATTATGTCCAGGGAACTTGCCAGCCTCTAGTGCCATTAGTTTTCTATTATGATACTAATCGTTTGAAGTTCCTCGAATTTCTGCCATTCTTGTGATGATGCTCTTTGTGTCGTCTGTTGTGAAGACGGATACAAAAAATTAGTTCAAATCATCTGCCATTTTCTTGTTTCCCATTACGGATTCCCTAGTCACATCCCCTACAAGACCAACACTCACTTTAGCTGCGCTCTTCCTTTTTCTATACTTGTAAAAGCTCTTACTGTCTTTATTTTTCTTGCTATTTACTCTCCTAACTTCTCGTTCTTTATATTTTATTTAGTCATCCTTTCCTGGTTTCAAAAATTTCCCAATCTTCTGGCCCATCTTCACACATTGTACATCATTTCTTTCAATTTGATACCATCCTTTACTTCCTCAGTTAGCTATTGATGGTGTATGCTCCTTGTAGAGTTTTTCTTTCTCTGGAATATATCTTTGTTGAGAGCTTAAAATATTTCCTTAAATGTCTCCCACTGCATCTCTAACTGTTTTACCTTTTAGCCTATTTTCCCGGTCCACTGTAGCTAACTCTGTCTTCATACCTTTGTAATTGCCTTAAATTTACAACACTAGTTTCTCACCCTTGATCTGAATCTGAAATTCTACCATGCTATGATCACACTTGTCTACAGAATCATTTACTATAAGATCTTTAACTAATCTTGTCTCCTTGCATGTTACCCTGGTTGGTTCCAGAACGTGGTGTTCTAAGGAAATGTTTCAGCTATGAGTTGTGAACTCCTACTCAAGGACACCTCTTCAAATTTGACTCATCCAATCTAAAGGAAGATTAAAATCTCCCACAATTATTGCAGTCCCTTTCTTGCAAGTCCCCATTATTTCTCTTCTACTCTGTCCTACAGTTTAGCTACTGTCAGGGAGTCTATAAACCACTTTCACCAATGACTTATTTCCACTCAAACTGATTCAACATCTTGGTGTGCTGAGCCAAGATCCTTTCTCACTACTGATTTCATCCTTTATTAACAAAGCTGCCCCATCTCCTTTTCTTCCTATCTTTCTGGAATTTCAAATATTTTGTAATCGCTATCATTATCGTACTCATTCACTTCACTTTGTGGAATCAATGCATCTATCTTTTTCGGAAGGCTGCATACATTCAGATTAAGAGCCTTTATTTCTGTCTTTTTCCCAAAACTGGCGGAATTTGCTGGTGCCTGCTAATGCCTTTATGCTCTGCTCTTTCCTGTCACACTAGTTATCATGACTATTGACTTGTCCTTCTTGTTAGTTTACAAAATCTCTGCTCTGATTAATCCTACATGCCGCACCCCCTCCCCTCCTCCCCCCACAACTTTCCCACTATTGAGTTTAAAACCCTCTCTACAGCCCCAGTTATACAATTTGCAAGGACTTCAGTTCCAGCATGGTTCAGGTGAAGACAGCCCGCCAGGATACCACCTTTGCCCAGTACTAGTGCCAGTGCCTCTTGATTCGAAACCCATTTCACGATCACCAATCTGAGCTGTGCATTCACCTCTCTGATCTTATTTACTCTGAGCCAATTTGCCCATAGCTCAGGTAGTAATTCAGAGATTTTTACGTTTGTGGTTCTGCTTTCTAATTTAGTCCCCAACTGCCCAGACTCCATCAACATAGCCTCTTTATTAGTCCGACCTATGTCGTTGGTGCCCATCTGGACCACAACTAATGGATTCTTCCCCCTCCCTCCCACTCCCAGCATCCTCCCCAGTCCCGAGGAGAAGTCTTTATTTCGGTTTTGCCTTATTGCTTCCTCTTGTCATGTAGACTATCCAAAGTTGGTTCTCCCTTGTCCTCAGCCTGTTGATAGCTGGATTGTCCTTGGTCTAACTTGTGACCTCCTTGTGTCTCGCTCATGTACTCTTGCTTACATGCACCTGCTGCGTTTCAGGACCCTCGCCATTCTCCCCTCTCTGAATATCTGCAGAGGAGATAACCTGACTTCTGCACACCTCGTGCTGCCGCTGTTGTATACTCTTAACACATCAGCATTGTCACAGGAAGCACTGTGTACCATGTGCCACTGTGTCTTTGCTACTCAGGAAAGAACATTTTGAGAAAATAATTAAAATGTAAACCGAATAGGAGGCCGAGTTGTCAATGTTGTGTGTCAAATGAAGACAGGAGCTGACCTCCCTTTGAACACGTATGACCTATATTTAGCTGGTAGTTGGTTCTGTAACGGGAGGTTGGCTGTACGGAAGGCGCCTCGGGCAAGAACTGCTGTGCTTGGAAAGATTGGTTTGACACAACTTCTAATGCTGCTCATTTCTACCCTTTCCTCTTCCTCAGTGCCAAGTGCGTCAGTGCAAGACCCCCACAGCAACACCAGCAATGTCTTAAGCCTGGAGCCCCTCAACCTGGTGCCAACGCCCGCCAGTCAGTCGGTAACCATGGACACACAGCCGCTGGAATCCTCGGCCTCATTGGACAGCAGCACGTCTTTGTCCAACCCCACTACCTCCTTTGTACCAATCAAATCCGAACCTTCAGTTGGTGAGTAGATTTTCCTGCTATCTGGGCATGTCTAGTTTATGAACCATGAAAATGTTACAAAGATGATACGAAGATAGATGGATGGGGAGGTTGTGATGAGGATATTGTGATTCTGCAGCGAGATATAAATCAATTGGGTGACTGGGCAAAATCCTGACAAATGGAGTTTAATGTGGGGAAGTGTGAGGTCATGCACTTTGATAGCAAGAATCAAAAGGCAGATTATCTAGATGGAGAGAGACTGCAGGTGAGTGAAGTACAGAGGGATCTAGGTGTTCTAGTGCATGAATCACAAAAAGCTAGCAGGTAAGTCCAATAAGTAGTTAAAAGGCAAACAGCATTTTGGCCTTTGTTGCAAAGGGGTTGTAGTTTAAAAATAGGGACATTTTGTTGCAATTGTACAGGGTGTTAGTGAGGCCTCAGCTGAAATACTATGTACAGTTTTTGTCCCCTTACCTTAAAAAGGATATGGTAACATTGGAGGCAGTCCAAAGGAGATTTACCAGGCTAATTCCTGGGATGAGATGTTTATCCTATCAAGAGAGACTAAATAGTCCGGGTCTGGATTCTTTGGAGTTTAGAAGAGTGAGAGGGTGACCTTATTCAAACATGTAAGATCCTGAGGGGGCTTGACAGGGTGGATGGTGAGATGTTTTCACTAGTGGGAGAGTTTCGAACAAGGGGACATAGCTACAAGATAAAAGGCTGGTCATTTAAAACTGAGGTGCGTAAAAATTTCTTCTCGCAGAGGCTGGTGAATCCCTGGAATTCTCTGCCCCAAAGGGTGGAGACTGGATCATTAGAAATATTTATAGTGGGACTGGATAAATACTTGATAGATCGCGGAATAGAGGGCTATGGGGAAATGGCCCAGAAAAGGAGCTGAGGCTGGCATCAATCAGCCATGGTCGTACTGAATGGTGGGGCAGGTTTGAAGGGCCTGGTGATCCACTCCTGCTTCTATTTCTTGTGTTACGGTGCACAACACCATAAAAAAAAAATTCCCATTCACAAAACATCCATCAACTCTTAGCCTTTGTTTCCTGCTGCTGAGCCAATTGATGACCCAACCTGCCACCTCTCCCTGTATCCCATGAGATCTCACTTTTCAGACCAATCTGCCATGTGGGACCTTGTCAAATGCCAAACTGAAATCCATGTGGACAACATCCACTACACTACCCTCATCAATCCTCCTTGTTATTCGTGAAGGGCAAGTCGTGCCTCACAAATTTGATAGAATTTTTTGAGGAGGTAACTAAGTGTGTTGATGAAGGTAGGGCAGTTGATGTCATATACATGGATTTTAGTAAGGCGTTTGATAAGGTCCCCCATGGTCGGCTTATGATGAAAGTGAGGAGGTGTGGGATAGAGGGAAAGTTGGCCGATTGGATAGGTAACTGGCTGTCTGACCGAAGACAGAGGGTGGTGGTCGATGGAAAATTTTCGGATTGGAGGCAGGTTGCTAGCGGTGTGCCGCAGGGATCAGTGCTTGGTCCTCTGCTCTTTGTGATTTTTATTAATGACTTAGAGGAGGGGGCTGAAGGGTGGATCAGTAAATTTGCTGATGACACCAAGATTGGTGGAGTAGTGGATGAGGTGGAGGGGTGTTGTAGGCTGCAAAGAGACATAGATAGGATGCAAAGCTGGGCTGAAAAATGGCAAATGGAGTTTAACCCTGATAAATGTGAGGTGATTCATTTTGGTAGGACAAATTTAAATGTGGATTACAGGGTCAAAGGTAGGGTTCTGAAGACTGTGGAGGAACAGAGAGATCTTGGGGTCCATATCCACAGATCTCTAAAGGTTGCCAGTCAAGTGGATAGAGCTGTGAAGAAGGCCTATAGTGTGTTAGCTTTTATTAACAGGGGGTTGGAGTTTAAGAGCCGTGGGGTTATGCTGCAACTGTACAGGACCTTGGTGAGACCACATTTGGAATATTGTGTGCAGTTCTGGTCACCTCACTATAAGAAGGATGTGGAAGCGCTGGAAAGAGTGCAGAGGAGATTTACCAGGATGCTGCCTGGTTTGGAGGGTAGGTCATATGAGGAAAGGTTGAGGGAGCTAGGGCTGTTCTCTCTGGAGCGGAGGAGGCTGAGGGGAGACTTAATAGAGGTGTATAAAATGATGAAGGGGATAGATAGAGTGAACGTTCAAAGACTATTTCCTCGGGTGGATGGAGCTATTACAAGGGGGCATAACTATAGGGTTCGTGGTGGGAGATACAGGACGGATATCAGAGGTAGGTTCTTTACGCAGAGAGTGGTTGGGGTGTGGAATGGACTGCCTGCAGTGATAGTGGAGTCAGACACTTTAGAAACATTTAAGCGGTTATTGGATAGGCACATGGAGCACACCAGGATGATAGGGAGTGGGATAACTTGATCTTGGTTTCAGATAAAGCTCGGCACAACATCGTGGGCCGAAGGGCCTGTTCTGTGCTGTACTGTTCTATGTTCTATGTTATTCCTCGCAAAATTCTATTCAGTTAGTTTGACACGATCTTCCTGTAACAAAACCATGCTGGCTATCCCTGATCAATCCGTGCCTTTCTAAGTGAAAGTTCATCCTGTCTCAAAATTGTTTCCAATTATTTGCCCACCATCAAATTCAAACTGACCAAACTACAGTTTTCTGGTCTGTCCCTCACACTCTCTTTAGAACTTATGCGTTTGAGGTAAGTTAGAATTGGGGTTAATGGTGTTGTCACCTCGCATCTGTGGCTATCTTTACCACAATTCCACAAGTTTCTGCCCCTCCCATGGTACCAGAACATAGAACATTACAGCGCAGTACAGGCCATTCGGCCCTCGATGTTGCGCCGACCTGTGAAACCAATCTAAAGCCTATCTAACCTACACTATTCCAATATCATCCATATGTTTATCCAATGACCATTTAAATGCCCTTAATGTTGGCGAGTCCACTACTGCTGCAGGCAGGGCATTCCATGCCCTTACTACTCTGAGTAAAGACCCTACCTCTGACATCTGTCCTATATCTATCACCCCTCAATTTAAAGCTATGTCCCCTCGTGCTAGCCATCACCATCCGAGGAAAAAGGCTCTCACTGTCCACCCTATCTAATCCTCTGATCATCTTATATGCCTCTATTAAGTCACCTCTTAACCTTCTTCTCTCTAACGAAAACAGCCTCAAGTTCCTCAGCCTTTCCTCATAAGACCTTCCCACCATACCAGGCAACATCCTGGTAAATCTCCTCTGCACCCTTTCCAATGCTTCCACATCCTTCCTATAATGAGGTGACCAGAACTGTACGCAATACTCCAAGTGCGGCCGCACCAGAGTTTTGTACAGCTGCAACATGACCTCATGGCTCCGAAACTCATTCCCTCTACCAATAAAAGCTAACATACCGTACGCCTTCTTAACAACCCTATCAACCTGGGTGCCAACTTTCAGGGATCTATGCACATGGACACCCAGATCTCTCTGCTCATCCACACTACCAAGTATCTTACCATTAGCCCAGTACTCTGTATTCCTTTTACTTCTTCCAAAGTGAATCACCTCACACTTTTCCGCATTAAACTCCATTTGCCACCTCTCAGCCCAGCTCTGCAGCTTATCTATGTCCCTCTGTAACCTGCAACATCCTTCCGCACGATCCACAACTCCACCGACTTTAGTGTGATCCGCAAATTTACTAACCCATCCTTCTACGCCCTCATCCAGGTCATTTATAAAAATGACAAACAGCAGTGGCCATGTACACAGCTCTTGAAGTTACAAATAACATACTGTGTGACTGACAAAGGGAAACTTTCCCTTGTCCTTCATGACCTTTGACACGGTAACCAGATCATCCTCCTCCAGTCTGTCTGTACTGTTGTCCAGCTGGGTCGGACTGCTCTCACTTGGTTCCACTGTTATCTCTCAGGTGGGTTTTCACAGTAACTTCATTGCAGTGTTAATGTAACCTTACTTGTGACACTAATAAATAAACGTTAAACTTGCAGTGGTTCCTCTTCCTGCTCCTGCACCCTTTCCTCTGGAGTTCCCCAGGGATCTGTCCTTGGAGATGGGGCAGGGCAGCTGCTGTTTTTCATCTGCATCCTACGCCATGGCAACATTGTCTACCTTGACGACAGCAGCACCTGTCTCGAATCCTCCACTGTCTCAAGGTTGTCAGGTTCCTTTGACACCCAGACTGGATGAACAGAAACTTCCTCCCAACTAAACAGTGGGAAGGCCACAGCCACTTTTCTCAGTTCTCAACATATATCCTTCTCTTATTCCATCCCTTTCTACAGTCACATTGTCTGTCTCACCTTGTACAACACTCGACTCCTGCAATATCTAGTCTCCAGTATCCCAACTCAGTTCTACCTTCCCATCTTCCACCCTCCATAAAGCTTGTCCAAATTTCTGCCACCCATATCCCAACTCACCAACCCCATACATCCATCACTCCTGGGCTCACTGAACTACATGGACTCCCAGCCAGGCAATTTTACAACTTCTCATCCCTTCAATTCATTCACATCTCTCTTCTTTTCTCTCCCCTCCTCCCCCATCCCCAAATTGGTCACCATGCCTTCTACTGCCTGACCCTAAGCTCTGAAGTACCTTCCCTGCACCTCTCTCTACTTCTCTATCTCGTTTTCCTTCTTTCTTAAGACACTCCTTAAAATTAACCAAGCCTTTAGTCATCTGACCTGACAACTTGGTTGATAAGCAGCAAGTAACATTTGTGCGACACAAGTGCCGGCAATGACCATCTCCAACAACAGAGTCTAGTCATCTCCCTTTGAAATTCAAAGGCATTATCATCACTGAATTCACCCACTATCCACATCCTAGTGTTACCATTGACCAGAAACTGAACTGGACCAGCCACATAAATACTGTGGCTACAAGAGCAGGTCAGAGGCTAGAAATTGTGCAACGAGTGACTCCTGACTCTCCACTTGCCTGGATGAGTGCAGCTGCAACAACACTTAAGAAGCTCAACACCATCCAGGACAAAGTAGTCCACTTGATTGGCAACCCATCCACAAACATTCAATCCCTCCACTACCAATGCATAGTAGTAGCAGTGTGTACCATCTACAAGATGCACTGTTGCAACTCAGCATGAGTCCTTTGAAAGTACTTTCCAAACCCACAACCTTTAACCATCTAGGACAAGACCAGCAGACACAAGGGAACATCACAACCTGGGGGTTCCCACCAGGTCACTTATCATCCTGACTTGGAAATATCCAAATTTCTTCATTGTCACTGGGTCAAAATCCTGGAACCCCCCCACCCATTAGCAGCTCCATGGGTGAACCTACACCACAGGCATTTCAGTGGTTCAAGGATTCAGCTCACCACCACCTTCATAAGGGAAATTAGGGATGGGCAGTAAATGCCCCGCCAGCGATGCCCACATCCCATGAAATAATTTTAAAAGTACCTCCTTGCATGGCTCAATGCAAAAGTCTTGTTACTCATAATACTCCGTGAAACCCATGGGATGTTTCACGATGTTAAAAGTGCTATATGAATGCGAGTTGTTGTTGTTGTTGTTGAATACACGTAGGAATTGGGCAGATTGGTGGCAAATGAAATTACTTCCAGTCGGGATGAATGTAAACACAGTAAGAAGTCTCACAACACCAGGTTAAAGTCCAACAGGTTTATTTGGTAGCACAAGCCATTAGCTTTCGGAGCGCTGCCCCTTCATCACCTGATGAGGGACCACTAACTTAAAGGGATGGAAAATAATGTGTGCAAGAGATGTAGGGGACTTGGTGAAGCAAAGCAAATGTTGAGATGCATTAACAGGTGAATATTGAACCCAAAATAAGGAGTGAATATGTAAATTGTCTGTGTTCCTAGTGGGAAAGAGAATGTTGAGGTGATGTGACTGCGGGTTTTAGAATTCTTTTAGAGGGTTAAAAGGGTGAAATAGTGTTGGCCTTTACCTGCTTTTTGACCTTGTCCTTGAGCAGTGGTAGGCCCAAAAGGCAGCCTATGCCTGAAGGGAAGTAAATTTGGGGCTATTGTGCAATATTTCCCTGAGTGAGTGGTTAACGTATGGAGCTGACTGCCGAGTGTGATGGTGAAAATGGATTAATTTATTCAAAAGCAAATTAGTTAGATGTCTTTAGACTGCACCGCATGATGTGTCGTTAGAGGCCTTCTGTGTGGATGGTGCAACATATCCGGGTGATTTTTAACCAGTGGATTATACCACTAGGGTTTTCCTCCTCTGATGTTGTTGTATGAGGCATCTTGGGGATGGGAGAAGGTGGACAAGATGGAGTTGGTCTTTTCTTGCCGAACCATTCCCATGTTCGATCTGAGAATGTTGACCGACCAGTTTGAACAAATGAGACTCTCGGGTCTCGCCCAGGTGTTGGTTTTGTTTCTCCTTTCCTTTATTTGTTCGTTCTCCTAGTACCCACAGCAGTCCAGTGGCTTCACTGGCCCCAGACGTTGCCCCTTTGCACTCACAACAACTTAAACCAGATTGGCAGAGGGTGGGAACCTGAGGGTAAATTCAGAGCAGGGAATGGGAGATGGAGAATGAATGAGTGACTGAAAGACAAGCAGCATAGGTTTAAAAAGTGTATAGCATTGGAATTTAGCAGTGTTAGAGGGTATTTATTATTATTGTCACAAGTAGGCTTACATTAACACCGCAAAGAAGTTACTGTGAAAATCCCTTAGTCGCCACACTCCGGTGCCTGTTCGGGTACACTGAGGGAGAATTTAGCATGGCCAATGCACCTGATCAGCACATCTTTCCGACTGTGGGAGGAAACCCACGCAGACACAAGGAGAACGTGCAGACTCCGCACGGACAGTGACCCAAGCGGGGAATTGAACCCGGGTCCCTGGTGCATGAGGCAGCAGTGTTAACCACTGTGCTGCCCTTGTGTGTAGGTATTATGGGTATGTAGATAAATGCAAGAAACATAGTAAAGCCGTTGGGCTGAGAGCACAGAAAGACCCGAGGCAGCATGATATCATTGCCAGAATGGAAACTTTGTTTAGGGAGAGGTAAAAATGATAGCTCAACATCCCTGGATATAGAGTTTCCAGACAGGGTTAGGAGGGGAATGATAAAGGTGGAGGTGTTGTATTATTCATTAAAGCGATGAGGAGGGGTGATACATAAAATGAAGCATCAAATGAGGCCATATGATTGAGCTCAGAAATAACAAACAGAGACAGCAACACTGCTAGGACTGTACTCTCGACTCCCAAATAGTGGAAGGGAGTTAGAAGAGGAAATATGTAGGCATATTTCTGTGTGCAAAAACAATAGGACACTAATTGTTGAGGACTCCAACTACGAACAGTGTGAAGGGCTCAAAATTCTTGAACTGCTTTCAAGAGAACTTTTTTAGCCAACACGGAACCAGCCCAACAAGAGATTTCTAGGGAGCAATTCTAGGTTTCTGTCAGGAAATGAAGCTGGGCAAGTGGATGAAATAGCAGTGGGGGCCATTTTGGAAATGGTGACCATAATATAGTTAAATTTAGCATCGTTACGAAAAAGGGCAAATTGTGGGGGAGACAGATTTTACAAAGCTGAGAGGCGAACTGGTGAAAATTGACGAGGTTCAGCTGCCAGAAAGGAAAAGAATATCATATCTGTGGGAGGCATTCAAAAGCGAGATTCCATTGCAGGTGTGTCCACGCAAATACTGCCAAATCCATGGGCGGCACGGTGCCTCACAGCACTAGGGACCCTGGGTTCGATTCCCGGTTCGGGTCACTGTCTGTATGGAGTTTGCATGTTCTCCCCGTGTCTGTGTGGGTTTCCTCCGGATGCTCTGGTTTCCTCCCACATTCTGAAAGACGTGCTAGTTAGGTGCATTGACCCAAACAGGCGCCGGAGTGTGGCGACGAGGGGAATTTCACAGTAACTTCATTGCAGTGTTAATGTAAGCCTTACTTGTGACTAATAAATAAATGTTTTAAAACTCTAGAGCCCCTGGTTATCCAGAAAGACAGTAAGAGTTTTAACAACACCAGGTTAAAGTCCAACAGGTTTATTTGGTAGCAAATACCATTAGCCTTCGGAGCGCTGCTCCTTCGTCAGATGGAGTGGAAATCCACTCCATCTAATGAAGGGGCAGCGCTCCGAAAGCTAATGGTATTTGCTACCAAATAAACCTGTTGGACTTTAACATGGTGTTGTTAAACTTCTTACTGTGTTTACCCCAGTCCAACACCGGCATCTCCACATCATGACTATCCAGAAACATACAGAATAAGATAAAGCAGAAAAAGACAGTTTATGACAGTACAAAGTGCTTAATACTGCAGAAAGCCTAGAGCAGTATAGAATGTGCAGAGGTGAAGTAAAAAGGAAATTAGGAAAGCAGAGAGAGGATTTGAAAAAACATTTCAAGTAAAATCAAAGATGTTTTACCAGTACATTAAGAGCAAGAGAATAACTAAGGAAAAGGGTATGGCCTATCAGAGATACAGTAAGACATCTCTCAGCACCAGGTTTATTTGGTAGCACAAGCCACTAGCTTTTGGAGCGCTGCTCCTTCATCGGGTAAGTAGGAGTTCTGTTCACAAACAGGGCATATAAAGACACAAACTCAATTTACAAAATAATGGTTGGAATGCGAGTCTTTACAGGTAATCAAGTCTTAAAGGTACAGACAATGTGAGCGGAGAGAGGGTTAAGCACAGGTTAAAGAGATGTGTATTGTCTCCAGCCAGGACGGTTAGTGAGATTTTGCAAGCCCAGGCACGTCGTGGGGGTTACAGATAGTGTGACATGAACCCAAGATCCCGGTTGAGGCCGTCCTCATGTATGCGCAACTTGGCTATCAGTCTCTGCTCAGCGACTCTGCGCTGTCGTGTGTCGTGAAAGCCACCTTGGAGAACGCTTACCCGAAGATCAGAGGCCAAATGCCAGTGACCGCTGAAGTGTTCCCCAACAGGAAGAGAACACTCCTGCCTGGTGATTGTCGAGCAGTGTTCATTCATCCGTTGTCGTAGCGTCTGCATGGTCTCCCCAATGTACCATGCCTCGGGACATCCTTTCCTGCAGCGTATCAGGTAGACAACGTTGGCCGAGTTGCAAGAGTATGTACCGTGTATCTGGTGGATGGTGTTCTCACGTGAGATGATGGCATCCGTTTCGATGATCCGGCACGTCTTGCAGAGGTTGCTGTGACAGGGTTGTGTGGTGTCGTGGTCACTGTTCCCCTGAAGGCTGGGTAGTTTGCTGCGGACAATGGTCCATTTTGAGGTTGTGCGGTTGTTTGAAGGCAAGAAGTGGGGATGGCCTTGGCGAGATGTTCGTCTTCATCAATGACATGTTGAAGGCTCCGGAGAAGATGTCGTAGTTTCTCCGCTCCGGGGAAGTACTGGACGATGAAGGATACTCTGTCCGCCGTGTCCCGTGTTTGTCTTCTGAGGAGGTCGGTGCAGATTTTCGCTGTGGAGCGTCGGAACGGTCGATCGATGAGTCTAGCGCTATATCCTGTTCTTATGAGGGCATCTTTCAACATCTGGGGGTATCTGTTGCGATCCTCCTCATCTGAGCAGACCCTGTGTATATGGAGGGCTTGTCCATAGGGGATGGCTTCTTTAATGTGTTTAGGGTGAAAGCTGGAGAAGTGGAGCATCGTGAGGTTATCCATGAGCTTGTGGTACAGTGAAGTGCTGAGGTGACCATCCTCGATGGAGATGCGTGTGTCCAACAATGCACCCGATTCCGGAGAGTAGTCCGTGGTGAGTCTGATGGTGGGATGGAACTTGTTGAAGAACTGGTTGTTGAAGGTGAAGACATTGTGGTCCAGGGTGAAGCAGATGAGTTGTAAAATTGCATCTGGAGATTGGCAGTTGTCGGCGTTGAGTACTGCGGCAGTTGCAGCAATGCCATCATCGTGGAGGATGCTGGTGTAGAGTGCCAAGACATCCATTGTGACGAGGAGTGCTCCTGGTTCAACTGCTCCATGTGTGCTGAGTTTCTGTCAGAAGTCCGTAGTGTTGCGACAAAAGCTGGGGGTTCTCTGTAAAATGGGTTTCAGGATGCCCTCGACATAGCCGGAGAGGTTCTCGCACAGGGTCCCATTGCCCGATACTGTTCTTCATCCAGACTCACGGAACAGCCATAGGGACCAAATTCGCACCTCAATATGCCAACATCTTCATGCACAGGTTCAAACAAGATCTCTTCACCACACAGGACCTTCAACCGATGCTATACACTACATACATCGATGACATTTTCTTCCTTTGGATTCATGGTGAACAATCACTGAAACAACTCTATGATGACATCAACAACTTCCATCCCACCATCAGACTCACCATGGACTACTCTCCGGAATCGGTTGCATTCTTGGACACGCGCATCTCCATTAAGGACGGTCACCTCAGCACTTCACTGTACCGCAAGCCCACGGATAACCTCACGATGCTCCACTTCTCCAGATTCCACCCTAAACGCATTAAAGAAGCCATCCCCTACGGACAAGCCCTCCGTATACACAGGATCTGCTCAGATGAGGAGGATCGCAACAGACACCTCCAGATGCTGAAAGATGCCCTCATAAGAACAGGATATGGCGCTCGACTCATCGATCAACAGTTCCGACGCGCCACAGCGAAAAACCGCACCGACTCAGAAGACAAACACGGGACACGGCGGACAGAGTACCCTTCGTCGTCCAGTACTTCCCCGGAGCGGTTGATTCAGAAGATGTGGGTGGGGCTCTTAATGAGTACTTTGTCTCTGTCTTCAAGGAGAGAAATGATTCAGATATTCTAGTTAAAGAGGAGGAGTGTGAAACATTAGATACAGTAAGCACAACGAAAGAGGAAGTACTGGAGAGACTAACATCCTTGAAGGTAGATCTATCACCAGGGCCTGATGGATTGTATCCCAGATTGGGGAAGGAAGCGAGGGAGGAAATAGCGAATGCTCTGAGGGTAGTGCAGTGGATGTTGTCTACATGGATTTCAGGTCGGCATTTGACAAGGTCCCACATGGCAGACTAGTCTGAAAAGTGAGATCTCATGGGAAACATGGAAAAGTTGCAGCCTGGATCCAAAATTGGCTCAGTGCCAGGAAACAAAGGGTAATAGTTAATGGATGTTTTGTGAATGGGATATGGTTTCTAGTGGTGTTCCACAGGGTTTAGTTTTGGGGCCCTTGTTACTTGTTGTATATATTAATGATTTGGAATTAAATGTGGGAGATGTGATTGGGAAATTTGCAGTTGACACAAAAATTGGCCGTGTAGCTGATAGTGAAGAGGATAGCTGTCGACTCCAGAATGAGAGCAATGGTTTGGCTGAATGAGTGGAGAGGTGTCAAATGGGATTCAATCTATAAAAGTGTGAGAGAATGCATTTGGGAAGGGCAAACAAAGCAAGAGACTACTCAACAAATGAAAAGATATTGAGAGGAGTTGAAGAGGTGAGAGACCTTGGAGTGCATTTCCACAAGCCCTTGAAGGTAGCAGGACAGGTGGACAAGGTGATAAAGAGAGCGCATGGAATGCTTTCCTTTATTGGGTGACATAATGAATACAAAAACAGGAATGTAATGATGGAAATGTATTAAATGCTGATTAGACCAGAGCTGGAACTTTGTGTACAGTTCTGGGCACCACATTACAGGAAGAACATCATTGTCCTTGAGAGAGTGCAGAGGAGATTTACAAGAATGTTGCCAGGACTCGAAAATTGCAGCTATGAAGAGAGATTAGGTAGACTCGGATTGTTTCCCTTAAAACAGAGGAGGCAAAGGGGTGACCTAACTGAGGTGTACAAAATTTATGAGGGGCCGAGACAGGAAAGATTAGTTTCCCCTAGCTGACTGGATAGTTACCAAGGGGCATAGGTTTCAGGATTTGGTGGAAGGATTAGAGAGGACGTAGAATAGAATCCTACAGTGCAAAAGGAGGTCATTCAACCCATCGAGTTTGCACCAACCACAATCCCACTCAGGCCCTATTCCCATAACCCCACAGATTTACCCTGCTAATCCCCCTGACACTAAGGGGCAATTTAGCATGGCCAATTAACCTAACCCGCACGCACATCTTTGGACTGTGGGAGGAAACCGGAGCACCCGGAGGAAACCCACGCAGACACGAGGAGAATGTGCAAACTCCACACAGACAGTGACCCCAGGCCGGAATTGAATCTGGGTCCCTGGCGTTGTGAGGCAGCAACACTAAACACTGTGCCACCCATGAGGAGCATGAGGAAAAACCTTTCATCCAGAGGCTAGAATTCACTGCCTAAGCTGGTGGTCGAAGCTGCAACACTCAATTCATTTAAATTGTGCCTGGATCTGCATCTGAAGTTCTGTAACCTGCAAGGCTATGGGCCAGGTGCTGAAAAATGGGATTAAAATGAGCAGCTAGTTTCTTTTTTCACTTTTTTTGGTCAGTGCTGAATGGCCTCTTTCTGTGCTGTAACCTTTTGATGGTTCTAATTGCCATGTTAACTGGTCCTCTCCCTGTTGCTGTGGGTGTCGTTTACTGTCCTCTGGCTGGTTGGCTGCGGAGAACTCCTTGGTTTTTCTGTTGGTGTCACGTGAGGGGGGGGCAATCCCCTTGGCGGACTATATGGGGCATCATTCAGGATATGTTGGTAGACCAACCTGGTATGGAGGGGAGATGGGATAGCACAGCGGAGGCCTTACTAGCTGGCAGTGCCTGGGTCGAAGGTCACAGTGTGGTAGGCTAACTCGGACTGTATTCCTATGCAGTCCGTCTTGATCCCTGTGTTGGACTGTTTGCTTGGCTCCCCTGTCCAAGTGGGTGGGTTGGGCCTTGTTGCTGAGGCTTATCATAGCTTGACAGAGCATCAGCAGTCCACACCTTAGAGAGGCCTAGATTGGGTTTCTGAGGAAGTAAGCCTCCTTGTTTCTCAGTAATGGTGATTATCTGAGGGCTCCCAGGAGAACTGCAACCAACACTATTTATCACTGCTTCTCAGGATGTAGATATTGTTGGCAAAGCTGGCATTTGTTGCCCATCCCTAATTACCCTTGAACCGAGTGGCTTGCTTGACAAGTTCAGAGGGCAGTTAAGAGTCAATCACATGTGTCTGGAGTCACATGTAGGCCAGACTGGGTAAGGACGGCAGATTTCCTTCCCTAAAGCACATTACTGAACCAGATGGGTTTTTAACATCAATCGATAGTTTCATGTTAGTTGATATTAGAAACATGGTAGTTTCAACATTACTGAGATTAGTTTTCAGTTCCAGGTTCTTTTATTAATTGAATTTAAATTCCAGCAGCTGCCATGGGGAGTTACTGTGATGTGTCTTGAATCTGTATCCTCGGAGCCTGGATTACTATCGTAGTGATATTACCACTACGCCACCATGCTCCCAACGTAGTTTTGGAAGCAGGAGTGTGTGTTATCCTGATTGGAGTGTCATTGAGCAGCAGGGCTATTTACCCTCGAGTAACCTGTACAGATGGCCTGTCACAGAACTGCTAGACCTCCCATTCAAGAGCTCGGCAGATCTGCCGAGAGCTACGAAGGAGAGGGATCGATCTTCCCCTCTGGGGATTGCTAGATTATTGAGCTGCATTCACCCTGTCAGCTTTCTGCTGCTTTGGCCTGGCCTGGTGTGAGTGAAGTGAGAGGGTGCTGGCCCCCTCACCATGTTCCACAGTGTGTGTGTGAGGGAATCTTTCTGGATTTGATTTATTATTGTCTCACATATTGGGTGGGATACAGTGAAAAGTATTGTTTCCTGCGTGCTATACAGACAAAGCACACTGTACATAGAGAAGGAAAGGAGAAGGTGCAGAATGTAGTGTTTCAGTCATAACTAAGGTGTAAAGATCAACTTAATGCAAGGTAGGTCCATTCAAAAGTCTGATGGGAGCAGAAACGAAGCTGTTCTTGAGTCGGTTCATTCTTAGGACTTGAACTCTGAGCAGCATGGCCGACTAAATCACACACAGGAAGGAGTCATCGCATTTAAACATGGATGGGGAGTTGAGATGGGGAAGAAACTACGCAAGGGTATTGTTTAAATTGGTGACCTTTTCCCCAGTCTCCTCCAGTGCTCTGGCCGTCAGACCCACATATCAACCAAAGCTGCAGGAGAAAAATCCCCCCTCCCCGAGCACTGGCCCTCACCAATTCCCCCCCCCACCCCACCGCTTCACCCTGGTTCCCGCCGCCTCTTACCTGCCACCCCCCCCCCCCCCAGCCTCTCCCTCGATATTTTCCCTCCTTGGTCTCTCTCACCCTCCCCTTGCTCTCTCGCACCTTCCCCTTGCTCTCTCTCACTGTTGTGGTTTTCCATTCACAGATTTGCAATTCCCGAAGGAGCTGACAGAGATGTTTGATCCCACGAAAGGTAGGTGTGACTGAATGGCAGCTTATCCTCTGAGTGAGGCTTCACCTTTTCTGCACTGATCAGGATGCGATCAACCCTGCTGCTCCGGGGAATGCTCCTGAAGGCGTTTATTCCTCGCTGGGGCAATGTTTCCTGAGCACAAGATGCCCCTCGCCTGAGCGCCCATTCATTACCTCTGTCTCAGAGTGATTGGGGTATGTGGGAGATTGGTCCATGTTAGGTTAGTGACGCGCGCAGCAGGGACTGAGGCACAATGAGTGGGGTTAACTACCAAAAAACTGATGAGGGCATTTAAATTCCAGAGAACAGCTTCTTCAGCACAGACAGGGCACTGTCGCCATGGGGAGGGTCTCGCTCTGTACAGCATTGATTTAAAACCCCTTTTGTCCAACCTCCCATCATCTTTCTTTCTCTCTCTCAGCCTCAAGAGATTTCAGTGAGTTGTCGCCCTCTGCTGCTCGGCTACACAACTGCGACTTGAGCAGTGTGACCCATGAACCTTGGCTCTGTTGAGTGGGGAAATCTTGTAGGCCTTTCGAAGTCATGCAGCCAGAAAATTAACCCCACCACCTCATCTCTTGACTGTCTCTTCAGCTCTCTTCAGTTGGTCTCTTCCCAACCCCACTTTGCGAAGGACTATTTCCAAGCCACTATTCAGAACTCAAGCTGTCTGGCCCAGACTTTCTGCCCCTCCTGGCCTGTTGACCATTTCCACCTGAAAGCCTGGCTGTGGTTGAATTCTATTCCAGTCGGTATTCCTGTTCCAAGGAGAAGTGTCCATAGGACCCTAGCACCAGAGGCCTCTGGGAGAACTAGAACAAAACATGGTGTCTGCAATCATGTGACCAGTCGCAATAGAACATAGAAAAGCTACAGCACAAACAGGCCTTTCGGCCCACAAGCTGCGCCAAACAATTTCCTTACCTCCTAGGCTCATCTATAACCCTCTATCTTACTAACCTCCATGAACCTATCCAAAAGTCTCTTAAAAGACTCAATCGAATCCGCTTCCACCACCACTACCGGCAGCCGATTCCACGCACCCACCACCCTCTGAGTGAAAAACTTACCCCTAACATCTCCTCTACACCTACTCCCCAGCACCCTAAACCTGTGGCCTCTTGTGACAACCATTTCAGCCCTGGGTAAAAGCCTCTGAGAATCCACTCTATCAATACCTCTCAACGTCTTATACACCTCTATCAAGTCACCTCTCATCCTTCGCCTCTCCAAGGAGAATAGACCTAGCTCTCTCAACCTATCGTCATAAGGCATACCACTTAATCCCAGCAACATCCTCGTAAATCTCCTCTGCACCCGTTCTATGGCTTCCACATCCTTTCTGTAATGACATGCTCCGTCTTCTCAGTCCACTGCAAGTCTGCACTGCAACTACCAAGATCCTTTTCCATTGTGAATACTGAAGCAAAAGTATTCAGTGCATTATCGTGAGATCCAAGTCGGGAATAAATTGGGCACTCGCATCAAGCATGTTGTCTTCCTACAGTTGGCCTTCACCCTGGAGTGTTCTCTAAATCTGGGGAATGGATCCACTGCCTCTGAGGGGGGCCTATTCATTCTTGCCCCACTGAGCCACATGAAACTCAGCATTGCAGAGTCCCAGCACACTGGAACATGGAGTCATTGCCAATACTTGGGGGCACTTCAGAACACATCTCATTCTCAGCCAGAGGTTATACTCTTTCTTTCTTCGATGTCGTCTTTCTTGTCAATGGTTGCCTAGTTACCTTGTTTGTGGGATCTTGCTGTGTACACATTGGCTCTTGTGTTTCCTGCGCCGCAGCGGTGACTGTGCTTCCAGAGTAGTTGCATTAGCTTATGAAGTGGGTTAGGGTGATCTGAGGTTATGGAAGATACTATATAAATGCAGAGCCTTCCATTACCCTGGTGAGTTAACAACTTGCAGTACAACATTCCTAACTGCCACTCGAGGGAACCTTCCTCGACGCCAAGGGAACAAGCTTCAAGTTTTTGTCATCTTCACGCCCTCCCAGAGATTGATGTGATTGCTCTATGATCGCCAGCCAGGCACAACTCTGACCCCATCTCCTCCATCGGACTCTCTGTGCACTGTCCCTCAAGATAGTAGTGGGCGGCTGCATTAGTGTCGCAGTTCCCTGGGTTGGAGTCAGCCATCTTGGATTAACGGTTCATCCAAGAAACAAAATTTTAAAAACACAACTGGTTCTGGTTATCATCAAAACTTGTATTCTCCCCCACCCCCCCCCCCCCCCCCCCAACTCTCAATGGACTGGATCAATGGAGTCTCAGTGTCTCCTTCCATTGGCTGTCAGCATATGACCTCATCAAGTGGAAGAATCCATTTTGAGATAATGGGAAGGTGAGGGGGCAACATAAAACTTGGTCAGATTTAAGATGAGCGGAGTGGTTTTTTGCTGACCACATAATTGAGGGATTTTGTGGCACAGGGTTGGGTTTCAGGAGCAGTGGGTTGAGTGGATTCTTTGCTGCCGTCGAGTGTTGCTATACCGGATATAATCTGGAGTGAAAGCTGGGCGAAACCTCCTGCACCGTTGTGACCCTCCTATTTGCCATGCCAGCCATTCCCACGGCCTCTTGAAGTGAAAATTGATGAGTTTAAGTCACGTATAGCCTGGGATTCTTGTATAACCGTATTAACCCCATCAGTAAGAGGTGGAACAGGTGAGCCCTTCACCAGGCATGTCTGGGCTGGCTGCAAGTAGGGGTGAAAGGTCACTGGATAAGCCAGCTCTTCCCCAATCAGAAAATCTCTGGCTGTCCATCTAACTGCTGTTTTCTTTGAAGGTTCACGCTCTCCAGCTGTTGTGTTTCGCCTCATGGCTCCTGCTTTGTTTTCTTTCTTGGTCTGGTAACGCGCCTTTGCATGCAGTGGGTTTAGTAACTGCCAAGTCGAAGCTGGAAAGTCCCCACAGCTAAACTGGGATTGAGTTTGGGTGTGTGTTTTTTCCTGTCCTGTCTTTAACCTGCTGCTGCTCAGTCTCTGGGGCTTCCAGCTGCCCCATTTCAAACTGGCCCCTCTCCTTTCCATTGTTCGTGCATGTCTCGAACTCCCCCAACGCACCCTCGGCCTTTCCTGTTGCCTTCAAACCTTTGAGGTGCGCGGGGATTTCGGTTGAATGATTGCAACGCTGCTTATTTGTCTAAAACACCTCTCACGGTCTTGGGACCTGTGCAAACATTTTGCAGTCAATGTGATACTTCTGAAGTGAAGTCACTGTTGCAATGAAAGAAATGTGACAACTAGTTTCCACACAGGAAGCTTCCACCAACAGTAATATGATGACCAGATCATCTGCTGAGGGATGACTATTAGCCTTTAAAATGACGCTAGGGGATCTTTTACGGGCCACCATGCAGGGCAGATGGGGCCTTGTTTTAATATCTCATCTGACAGTGCAGTCTTCCCTCAGCACTGAGTGCAAGGGCCAGTCTTGAACATATGCATATGTCTCTGGAGTGGACTTGAACCCACAACCTCCTGACACAGATGTCTTAGCGACTGAGACCAGGTTGCCCTTCAAGGAGTCGATGTCCTTTGGGAGTGGGGAAGAATCTTTACACTCTAGTTCAGAGGAAAAGAGCTGACTGTGACTATCGCAGCAAGAATTTGATATAGAAATGCTTGGAAAACCTTTTCTCGTCATTCATTTGTGGGCCGAACTGAGTGGTTTGCTCGGCCATTTTAGGTGGTAGTTAAGAGTGAACCACATTGCTGGGAGTCTGGAGTCACATCTAGGCCAAACAGGGTAAGAATGGCAGATTTCTTTCCCTAGAGGACATTAGTGAACCTGATGGGTTTTTACAGCAATCGATAATGGTTTTGTGGTCACTGAGACTGACTTTTAATCACAAGTTGTTTTTTTTTAATTAATTTAAATGCCACCGGCTGCCATGGTGGAATTTGAACCTGTGCCTCCCAGCCCCAGAGAATTGACCTGGGCCTCTGCGTGTCCATGCCCGTGCCCCTCTTTTCTCCCCTCACCCCTCCGCCGATGAGCTCCATCTCACACTGTAGATGCAGGAGCAGCTTGAGCTCTGGAATAAATGTAGTAGGAATCTGACATTGGATCTGGGGAGATGTGTTTTGGTGAATAAATGGAATTGGAACTCCTGAAAAGCGATAGCACATTCCTTGTTTCTGTTTTTCAGAATGTATGGATTCTGACCTTATCAATGAACTGATGTCTTCAGAAGGTGAGTCTGTCACTGAGGTGGGAAGGAGGGTGGGGAGATTTATTGTCTGAATTTATTCATTCATGGGAATGTGGGCTTCACCGGCAAGGTCATTTGCCATCCCTAATTGCCCTGATTATCTTGCTTCAGGAGGTAGTTGAATCAACCACATTGCTTATGGGGTCTGGGATCACATGTAGGCCAGACTCGGTAAGGATGGCAGGTTTCTTTCCCTTGAGAGCATTAGTAAACCAGGTGGGATTTTAGCCATGGTCACCAGGCTAGCTTCCAATTCCAGATTTTAGGAATCGAATTTCCTGTCGTGATGGGATTTGAACCCGTGTATCCTCTGGATTATAAGCCTATAACATTGGCAGTATGCCATTGTCTCCCCTGGATTCCTCTCTGGAGGTAAAGTCCAGGAGGGATGGTTGAATTGGAACATTTTGGAGGGAGGTGAAGATACCCTATGAAGGAAGGTTGGTTTGGGCTATTTTGGAGAGCGGGGAGGGGAATATCCTCTGAGGGAAGGTTGGATCAGACCATTGTGTGGGGCAGCTGGACAGACCTGTCTACATGCCCCACCCTTCCTGAGAGTCATTATCAGTGAGGCCTGACCTTGGGTATCACTTTGGCAACCATGTCCTTTGGTATTCATTCGTCTCTCTCCCGTTTCCCTTACAGTTTTCGCTCCTCTGCTACGGCTGTCTCCGCCACCAGGAGACCACGATTATTACTTCAACCTCGATGACAGCGAAGGCGTTTGTGACCTGTTTGATGTGCCCATACTTAACCTTTGACCTCTCACCGGACTTTGCCACCTGGCAGCTGTGTATCGAACTTTCAAAAACTTTTTTTTTAGCAAAACTGAAAAAGAAAAAAATAATTTTTTTAAAACAAAAAAGGAAATGACGTCTTTTGCAAATTCTAAGTGAATCTCCCTGGAGTGAGATGAACTCTTGACGTGACTGAGACAGAATAGGTGAAGAAATTAATGGAAGACGATGGTTGTCAATGGAAGGAACCGGAATGATGGGCGGTTTCTGAGTTGCTGTTGTTTTTTTTTTAAGTTTGCTTACTCCGAGAGGTTGATGGGAGTTCTCTTCAATCAACGGTCAAGCACAACTCTGGCTCCATCTCCTTCATCGGACCACCTGAAAATGATGGCAGGCAGCCGCACTGGTGTTCCAGTTGCCTGGGTTGAAGTCAGCCATTTTGGATGAATAGTTCATCCAAGAAGTCACATGCACAAATTTTTAAAACCCCCCAAAACTGCCTTCCATTTATTATCAAGACTTGTGTTTCACTATCCCCTCCACTCTCAATGGATTGTGCCACTGACCTCAGCAATTGCATCTCGATATCTCCTCCATTGGCTATTCAACTTATGACCTCATCAAATGGAGTAGTCCATTTTTTGGCAGTGGGCATTATGAAACTTGGTCAATTTTAACGTTGCGATGAGGATTTTTTCCTTTGCTTTCCATATTTTTTTTAAAAATCCAGATTTCAACACTTTCTCTCCAACTGGTTATTTTAAAAACTGATTTCCTCCTAAACGTTGACAGCCGCCCTTGGATTTATGATACTTTTGGGTGTGTGCTTCTTTCCTTGTTGTTTGGGGACTGTTCTCAGTCTGATTTCCCCATAGCTTCTCCTCGTCCAACACAGCAGCGCAAAGTCAAACCCTGCTCTGGTTACCTGAGCAGCACGTATAAAAATGGTGAAGAATAACACACTCAAACCTGGAATGGTTGATGGGCCAAATGGCCACCCCCTGTCTGGTAACCATTTGATGATTTGCTTCCTCTGCCTGCTGCTCTGTAAAAATCTATGCTCTTTCAAGTGGTGTGGGGGGTTTGGAAATCCCATCTGCACAGACCCAAAAGCTCTCCATTGCAAAGGGCACAATCTTTTCGTGTGGATCTTGGGATTCCATTGTCATTAAAGAGTTTGTTTGCTAGTTTTTTCTTTAAGAAGTTTTCTCCTGGTTCACTGCACACCACGGGAGAACGTTTCCCCACTATTTGAGTGACCTTCGCATCTTGAATGTGAGCTTGTGGCACTGTTTTAAGTGTTTCTAACTCATTCCCCCTCTTTCCCCCCCCCCCCCCCCCCCCCATTTGCTCATTGCCATGTCTCCTGTTGGGTGACTCTTGCTGTATAATACTCCCACAAAACAGGACATAGAGTCAAAGGTCGCACCCATGATTGGTTGACATGGCAGTCTGCTTTCCCTAGTTGATGTCTTCCAATTTGCTCATTGGTGGGGGAGGGGAGCTGTAAAAAAAATAACGGCCCAAGTCACTGGGGTGAGGCCTACAAAGCAAACAATGTTAAAATGGCTCCTCGTAAACACAAACACTGGGTTCCCACACTGCACACGTTAAGTCAAGAGCTAAAGTTCAAACTCTATAGTTTAAAAGAAAATACTTCTGAGTCTCAACCATTGATCTGTTGCATTTGTCTTGGAGTTGCCAATGTTCTGTAACTCCATAGAGATTTGCATCAGGGGTTAGAGAGAAGCTTTTGAGGAAAGGAAGGTGGAGGTCGAGCTGGTGACCATGGAGGCTTTTACTGGGGCCTACCTCATGACGGGCCTGGGGAGGCAAACAGCGACTCTTCGAACCTAGCTGGCTGCCATTGTTAAGACGTGTTTCACCACAAAGATAGCACACTTAACAGATCCTAGCACACTCATAGCTGCATGTACAGAGGAGTTGAGGGAATTGGAAAAAATCAATTGTGTCTGTAATGTTACATGGTGGGATATTTAAACAGCTTTTCACTGCCCAGCCTGTGGGATGTTGTTCCCCTCACCCACATTATACTTTTTTTTTTTGCTTTTCCTTCCTCGATGAGATTTAATCGAAATGTTGATCAAGCTGCAGTGTTGACAGCTTTTTGTATGTTTTCCCAGGATGTGGGCGTCGCTGACTACGCAAGCATTTATTGCCCATTCTTAATTGCCCTTGAGAAGGTGGTAGTGAGCTGCCTCTTTGAACCACTGCAGTCTGTGTGATGTAGGTACACCCACAGTGCTGTTAGGGAAGGAATGCCAGGGAATTGACCCAGTGCCATAAGAAACAGCGATGTAGTTCTAAGTCAGGATGGTGAGTGACTTGGAGGGGAACTTCCAGCTGATGGTGTTCCCGCGTGCCCTGCTGTCCTTGTCCTTCTAGATGGTAGCGGTCGTGGGTTTGGAAGGTGCTGTTGAAGGAGCCTTGACTAGTCACTGCAGTGTATCTTGTAGATGGTGTACACAGCTGCCACTGCGTCACTGGTGGAGGGAGTGGATGTTTGACGTTGACCCCAGTCACACTGCACTTGTAAATAACAATTGTTGCCTTAAAGGGAAATGCACCCTCAGAAACAGGATTTAGCTGCAGACAGAGTTGAAGGGCCATGCCCTTGGTTCATTTGGTCAGATCATCTGTTGCTATGGTGCATGGGTCACGACTGGGGTTTGTTGTGTTTGACAGGTCCAGCTCCTTGCACTCGGTGCCTGGTTACCCTCAGCGTCCAACGTCATTGACTTCTTTACCCATCAGTGGCAGTCAGTGTCCAATTGGGTAGATGTTTGGCTAAGGGAGTTAGTTTGATGGAAGGATGCTTGCTCATGTGTTTTCTCTGCCTTTGTATCTTCCTCTCTGTCTCACCATCTCTCTGTCTCTCTTGGTAGCATTTTCTCTCTCTCTCTCTCCCACCCCATCCCCCCATCAGAATCACAGCTCCTTCAATGAACCACTTGTTTCTCTGGTCACAAACCATCTGTACATGATGTTTGTGCTTTAATCAAGCATATTGATCTAGTTAGCATCAGTGGCTTGTAGTTTGTGTTCAAGTCTCAGCCTGGAATCTTGTTGGTGATGAAGAGTCACTTTGGGCCCTCCATTCGCCTCATGTTCCTCCCGTGCCCCTTTTGTCCTTTCGGAAGGAGGCCACTTGGCCCATCATCCCTGAACTAAATCTTCGCACGATCCAATAAATGAGTTCCATTCCCCTGGACTTATGGCCCCAGAATGGTTCCCTTTCGAGTATATCTCCGGTTCCCTTTTGATTGAATCTGCTTCCACCATCCGCGCAAGCAGTCTTCCAGATCACAATTGAATAAAAAATAAATCCCCTTCACCTCCTTGGTCCATTATGTTAAATCTGGGCCCTCAAGTTGCCAGCGCTCCTGCACATTTTTCTCTCTCATCTATCAAAATCTCTCCTCGTTTTGAATACTTAATGCAACCTCCCTTACCCTCCCCTCTATAGTTATTGTTTTCTCCACATAATTGGAGTCTCTCATCCCTGGTATCAGTCTAATAAATCTGTGCACCCTCTCCTAATCTTGACCTCTACTGGAACTTGGACACGATACCCCAACCTGGGGCCCTAATCCACTCGCTCGGCATTAGTTGGACATTGCACATCACCTCGACTGGTTTTTAAGCTCCTTCCCGGAGACACTCACCTTCTCCCCCCCCCCACTGCTGATAACTGACATCCACCCAAGTTGTGAATGCTCCTTGGATGTGGAGCGACTCTTTGAACCTGTCCCTGGCATCCCTGGGTGAGACCATGAGACTAATCTCCATGTCTCTTGTCACAGCCTAGCTTCCTCTCTGCACCCTCGCTGTGAAAAATCTTGCCGCACACACTCCTGCAGTTCCCTCTTTCCCAATTATTGGGCAGCTTACTCCTCTCAATAAATCCTTCCTCTTCCTCCGAACTAATCATTACCTTCATCTACCTCGGTCCTTGCAATATTTAGAATCTTGCTGCTTCCCTGTGCCTGGGGCTTGTCCTACCCCCTTGGTTAGGTTTTATTTTACGTGTTGTCGAGGTGCAATGGTATTATTGTCCAGTTTATTCCCTGTGATTAACTCTCTAATCTGAAGTTTGAACTAAGCATAGATCAATCCTGTCGACAATCTGCAATGATTCCAAGCGGCTCCCCAGATGTCACACCTGGATGTCTGCTTGTTTTAAAAATAGATCTTTCAAGTATCACATCATGGAGACTGCACTGCCAGGGTGGGGGGATGACTACAAATCAGAATAGTAACCCAAGACTCGGTTTGAGGAAATGCTGTTTATATCTGGAATGCTGTTGAATCCAGGCTGACTGTTCAGAATTGTTGCTGTTATATTGGTTGGGAAAGGGGTGCCTACTACTTATAGTCCCTCCTCCCACTCATCCTATTTCTAATCCGCCTTTCAGGGCAAGAGGATAATGAGCCTCATAGTGTGTGAGATTTGTGTTAGTTTTAATTTAATGATGTTTTCAAAGGGATGGAGGGGGCGGGGGGTGAATCCTGCTTCATTTGTGGGACTGTTAGAGACCTAACAGTGAAGACCTCAAAGGGAGGTTGATTTGACAGATGGCTGCATTGCATTTGTGAATGTAAAAGGCTTTGCGTTGTGTCATTCCAGCCCAGAGGACATCCTGGAAAGGGTGAGGACTTAACAGAGTCCAAGAGAGGGAAGTGTCCAAATGGGCCCAGAGTTCAGGCCCACTTAAGGCCTCTGTGACCTTGACATATCACAGGCCCCTGGTATGTTATTTGAACTAAGCACCGAGGTAGGTGTGTGTGTATAAATAAAATGAAGCTGCTTCCTCAGAAGGAAGGGCATTCCGCTGAAAATTAAGGGGAGTGAGTAAGATTGTCACCATCTTTTGGCATTGTGAGAATTAGGGTCCTACAAGGGTGGGGAAGAGAGGGAGAGAGAAAAATCCTCTCTCCATGCCCACCATCTCCAGAAGCACGTCCAGTTCTGCCTGGTGTCCACTTCATACATTCAAACCTACTGCCTGACCATTATTGAGTTTCCTGCGAATGCTATTGCGTGCTCCCCCTTTAATATTTTTAGCTATAAAGACAGTCAGATTGTTTTAACAATAACAGAAAATGCTGGAAATACTCAGAAGGTCAGGCAGCTCCGCCTCTCCCTGTGGAGCGAGATGAGCAGAATTGATGTTTCAGGTCGATGACCTTTGTCTGAACTGGGTGTGGGGTGAGATGCTATCTCTGTTTCTCTCTCTTTCCACAGCTGCCACCTGACCACCTGAGTCTTTCCAGAATCCTCGGTTTGTTGCTTTTGAATTGTTCTCATGGTTACTTCGGGTAGTTAGGGTTTTATGGGTGGCATTCTGCGATGGCAGGATGTAAGATAACACTTTTTATTTGGTTCTCAGAATAAAAATTATTTTTGTACTTTTTGTGTGCGGGAGAAGTTTGAACTCGGAACTTGCCAGTTATTGTACAATTTATAATACAACCTTTCATAAATTGACATTCATCTCAACATAGCACTTTAGAGAAATCAGATGTTTATATTGTATCATAAGACAAAAGATGGTCATTTCATTGTAGACAGTGGCTTTGCAAAGGAAGAATTTATATATTATTTTCCTTCTTATATTTTAAGTGTCCGTGTCCGTTGAGGAAAATCACTTTGCGTTTCATCACAACTTTATTCTCACATGTTTGCATAGTGTTTCCTCAGCTTAATAAATTGTAACTGCTTTTTATTTCCCCTTTTTTTTAAAGAATTTTTGTTTTTACGAGCTGTTTTTTACTTTGTTGGTTGAGCATTCTACTACGTTTGATTGCTTTTGTTGCCAATGTATGTATATCCTCGCCAATCCCCCTCCTGTGGCAGCTCTTCCTTGTATTGTCACTGTGTTAACTGCAGTGCATTTTGGGAATTGTACAGTATCTTAATAAAATTCCATTTTCTTTTTCCAAAGTAATTGTTTCCTGCCACTTGTGTATGGGTTTTGAAAAGCAGAGCTTTTGGATGTTTTGGTGATGAAACATCTCTTGGGGGCCCAGAGCAGGAACAGACATTTTGTTTTTGAGCGGGTTGTTGGGCCTGTGCGAACATATGAACATACAAAGTGGGAGTAAGCTATTCGGTCCCTCGAGCTTATCCCGCCATAGATCGTGGCTTATCTGTTTGTGTTTCTAATTCCACATTCACATCTAGCCCCGATAATCTTAGATTCTTGTTAGGCAAGGGAATCAATCCACCTCCACCCTTAAAATATTCAGTGATGCCGTCTCCACTGCCTTCTGAGGCAGAGTTCCAAAGTCACACAACCCTCAGAGGAAAAAAAACTCTCATTTCTGTCCTAAAAGGGCGACCCCTAATTATAAAATAGTACCCCCTGGTTCTGGACTCACCCACAAGAGGAAACATCCTTCCAACATCCCACCTTGTCAAGGCCATTCAGGATCTTGTAGCTAAAGTCGCCATAGTCCCAGATGACTGTTATCCCCTTCTGTGGGGAAGAGCTGACTGATGGTGATTTACCATCTCAGGCGAGGGGCAAGGCTGAGAAGGCCTTCATGAATAACCTCAGCCAGTAAGGGAATTGAACCTGTGTTGCTGGCATTGCTCTGCATCACGAACCAGCCATCCAGCCAGCTGAGCTAAAGTGAAACAAGCGCAGTCTGTCTAACCTTTCCTCACAAAACAAACATCACGTTCCAGATCTCAATCTAATGAACCCTCTACATCCTTCCTTAAATAAGGAACCCAGAACTGTGCACAATGGGATCATTTCTGCTGGGTCTTTCTGAGTGGGACTTGTTTCCTGCATGCACACAGGCACTCTCTCATCTCAATCTAGTATCTGCTCACTGCACTTCCCTGAATGTAGGTGGATGAACCCAACTACCAAGCTAAAGGCTGCTCCAAACACCACGGGCCCTCATTGTAAACTTTCAGCTCATTTATCCTGGCACTAATGCGACAATAACACTTGGCTCAAAGGTCAGCAGTGGGTTCATTCCTGTGCAACAAATGTTTTTAACAATCCAGCTTATTCTGTCTTCGTTCTCCGCCCTGTGTTCTCATCTTCTTTGTATTTGACTGGATTTCCAACTAGAATTCAATCATTTCTCTTTGGCTGGTTCAGCCTTGCCTTGCTCTTTATCTCCCAGGGATCCAGCTGTCAACATTCAAAGCTTGCTGCTTTCAGAATGGAGGTCTGGCTCGAGGGCCATCAGCAGCTCAGGGTGGGTCAGACATTCCTCTTGTTGATCGGGTGGGATGAAGTGGCGCCTTGACCATAACATTCTTTGTGGAATCAGGAGAACAAGATGCTTTGACAGTGCAAAATACCAGGTTTGCTGACAATATCACTCAGCTTGTTTTGACCCAATGTGTCGAGTGATGAGGTGTGGGGAGAGGGACTGGCGAATCCATTCAATTCAAATTCCAAGATCTTGTGGTTTTGTGTGCGTGTGTGTGTGTGTGTCTCTCTCTGTGACGGTGTTTTGTGTGTGTGTGTGTGTCTCTGTGACAGTGTTTTGTGTGTGTGTGTGTATATATATATATATAAAATAAATATATGTGTGTGTTTGAGGGATACTTTTGCAGTTTGAGATGCTGTTAAATGTGTTTCCACCTGAAACATTAACTCTGTTTCTTTCTGCTCAAGACCCACTGAGTATTTCCAGCATTGTATTCATCTATTTTAGTGATATTGGTTGGAAGATAAATATCGGTTTTGTCTGCAAAGTAAGTCTTATTCTCATTGACAGGATACATGAGGACGCTACATCCCCAGTGTGTTCTCTGCAATGTGTAAACTGATCCAGTCACTGTCAAGCTGTTTCTAAAGTTCAGTGAACATGTAGACTCACATTCCTGTGTTCACTCAATGCTCATCCTTGGTTTCTTTATCCTTTCATCGTGCTGTTTCTCCCCCTCACTGTAATCTCCAGGTGGAACACCACCATCTGGATGTTCCCCTTCGAGTCACTCACCATCCTGGTTTGGAAATCTATCGCTGTTCCTTCACTGTTGCTGGATCCAACTCCTGGAACTCTCTCCCTAACAGCACTGTGGGTGTACCTACACTTCAGGGACAACAGCGGTTCAAGGAGGCAGCTCACTACCACCTGCTCAAGGGCAATGAGGGATGGGCAATGAATGCTAGCCTAGCCAGTGACACCATATCCCATCAATGAAGCATAATTTTAAACCTATCTCCAGCCCCACAACCCAGCAGTATCTCTCTCTATTCCTCTAACTCTGGCCTCATGAACATCCTGATTTTAATTGCTTCACTGTTGGTGGTTGTCTCTTCATTTGCTGAGGCCTTAAACCCTGGAATTCTCTCCCTGCCCATCTCTGCCTCTCCACTTATCCCCTGTAAAATGCTCCTTAAAACCTGCGTCTCTGACCTTTTCCCATCTGACCTGATATTTCCCATGTGGCTTTGTGTCAAACGTTTTTACAAAGCTCTCGTGGAGCCTCTTGGGATGTTTTATGATGTTACAGGCGCTATATAGATGGAAGTGGAGTTGTATGAACCTTGCTGAATGCCTTCTGGAGCTCCGTGTGAATAATAGCCAGAGACTTCTTTATCTACTGTGTTGGATACTTCAAAAATGTCCATGTGACACCGTTATCCCTGCTGCCTCTTTTGGATCTACTCCAATTCATTAGATAACTGCCCCTATAAAACGGTCCTCAGAACGTCCCCACAATTGATGTTAGACTAATCGGCCTGTGAATTCCTGGTTTACCTCCTACCACTTGAGTAGTGGTGGAACACATGTCCACTCCACCACCACCTCGAGGGCAGTTAGAGGTGAATAGCCAGTGCTGACCGTGCCTGCAATGCCCAGGTCCCTATGAAGAAAAACGCAATCGGCACCCTGAGGGAAGAGAGTCTTTTACTGACGACAAGTGACAGTAATGTATCTGTATCAGGCACCATTTTATTTATAATCAAGAGATCTGGGTCTGAGAGGATGGGGAGAGGTATGTGATCTGCGTCCAAGGGGAATGGAGAACATGATCCAGGTGTAATGGGAGGGATGGGGGATAGAATTTGTCTCCATTTCTGAATCATGTTGACCCCCCACCAACACCTCAAAGGGCAGCTGGCCTCTGCCTGCAACCTCAACCTGTTGTGTTAGATGTCACCATATCCTCTCTCTCACCCACTCTCCTCAGGTACAGGCAGATTCTCTAGGTCTCCTACTTTTGAATACAATCTAACACAACACCCCCTCCTCCCCCAGAGGCCCTGTGTCCCAGGTACAAGGTAAGCTCAGCGTTTGGAGTGTGATGTCTTTGTAGTTGAATATCCCCACAACACCTTATTGCCCAAACTTGTAGCAGAGAAATGGCCCCTGATTTGGGAATACCAGAGGTTGTTGGCGATGGAGAGAGAGGAGAGAGCCATCAGAAAATCGTCAATAAAAGGAGAAAATCCGGTTTGAATAAACGTTCTCCATGAACACAAGAACCGAGATGATGAATGATTGATTGCGAGGATGTTAATGATGGGGTTCGATGTGTTTTTCTGAGACAGGTATGAATGACAAATGTTTGTGTTTGGAGCCTTTGAAGTGAGTCACTCAATTCATAATCTGGCCACCAAGTGGTGGTGGTCATCGAGCAATTCCCCTTTGTGGCCTGTAGCCACCGTATGTAGTGTACAACTCCCGTATCATAGAATCATACAGCACAGAAGAGGCCCTTCGGCCCATCAAATGTGCCAACACATTAGAAACACCTGAACTCCCAGCTAATCCCATCTGCCCATAGCCCTGAATGTTATGACGTGCCAAGTGCTCATCCAGGTACTTAAAGGATGTGAGGCAACCCACCTCTACCATCCTCCCCGGCAGCACATTCCAGACCATCACCACCCTCTGGGGAAAATAAATTTCCACACATCCCCCCCTAAACCTCCTTCCCCCTCATCTTGAACCTATGTCCCTTTGTGAAAGACCCTTCAATGAATGGGAACAGCTGCTCTTTATCCACACTGTCCTTGTCCCTCATAATCTTGTACACCTTGATCAGGTCACCCCTCAGTCTTCTCTGCTCCAAAGAAAACAATGATGTGGAGATGCCGGTGTTGGACTGGGGTAAGCACAGTAAGAAGTCTCACAACACCAGGTTAAAGTCCAACAGGTTTATTTGGTCGCACAAGCTTTCAGATTGTGCGAGCAAATTGGTAGCACAAGCTCCGAAAGCTTGTGTTACCAAACAAAGAAAACAACCCAAGCCTATCCAACTTCTCTTCATAACTTAAATGTTCCACCCCAGGCAGCATCCTGGTGAATCTCCTCTCCAGTGTAACCACATCCTCCCTATAATGTGGTGAGCAGAACTGCACACAGTATTCTAGCTGTGGCCTACGTCTCGATTGATAAAGGTCAGTGTCCCAAATGCCTTTTTCACCTCCCTACTAACATGTCCTTTTGCTTTCAGAGATCTATGGGCAAACACACCAAAGTCCCTTCATTCCACAGAACTTCCTAGTGTCTTACCATTCATCGAGTACTTCCTTCTCAAATTATTCCTTTCAAAGTGTATCACCTCACACTTTTCAGGGTTAAATTCCATTTGCCACTTATCTGCCCGTTTGACCATTCTGTCTATATCTTCTTGTAGCCCAAGACACTCAACCTCGCTGTTAACCACCGTCAATCTTTGTGTCCTCTGCAAACTTACTGATTTTACCCCTCCACATAGTTGTATATGTAATTTAAATAAATGATGAATAACAGGGGCCCTACACAGATCCCTGTGGTACACCACTGGACACTGGTTTCCAGTCACTAAAGCAGCCTTCTGCCATCACCCTCTGTCTTCTACAACTGAGCTAATTTTGAATCCACTTTATCAAATTACCCTGTATCCCATGTGCATTTATCATTGACATGTCTCGCATGTAGGACCTTGTTAAAGGTTTGCTGAAATCCATATAAACCGCATCAACAGCACTACCCATGTATACACACCTGGTCACTTCAGAACATTCGATCAAATTTGTTTGACATGACCTCCCTCCGACGAACCAGGCTGACTATCCCTGATCAACCTTTGCCTCTCCAAATGGAGACAGATGCTCTCCTTCAGAAGTTTCTCTAATAGTTTCCCTACTACTGACATGAGACTCACTGGTCTGTAGTTACCTGGTTTATCTCTTATCCCTTCTTAAATAGCGGAACTGTATTAGCTGTTCTCCAGTCCTCTGGCACCTCCCCAGTAAGAAGTTTAACAACACCAGGTTAAAGTCCAACAAGTTTATTTGGTAGCAAAAGCCACACAAGCTTTCGGAGCTGCAAGCCCCTTCTTCAGGTGAGTGGGAATTCTGTTCACAAACAGGGCATATAAAGACACAGACTCAATTTACATGAATAATGGTTGGAATGCGAATAATTACAACTAATCCAGTCTTTAAGAAACAAAACAATGTGAGTGGAGAGAGCATCAAGACAGGCTAAAAAGATGTGTATTGTCTCCAGACAAGACAGCCAGTGAAACTCTGTGGGGGTTACAAATAGTGGGACATGAACCCAATATCCCGGTTGAGGCCGTCCTCGTGTGTGCGGAACTTGGCTATCAGTTTCTGCTCAGCGACTCTGCGCCGTCGTGTGTCGCGAAGGCCGTCTTGGAGAACGCTTACCCGAATATCAGAGGCCGAATGCCCGTGACCGCTGAAGTGCTCCCCAACAGGAAGAGAACAGTCTTGCCTGGTGATTGTCGAGCGGTGTTCATTCATCCGTTGTCGCAGCGTCTGCATAGTTTCCCCAATGTACCATGCCTCGGGACATTCGGCCTCTGATATTCGGGTAAGCGTTCTCCAAGGCGGCCTTCGCGACACACGACGGCGCAGAGTCGCTGAGCAGAAACTGATAGCCAAGTTCTGCACACACGAGGACACCCTCAACCGGGATATTGGGTTCATGTCCCACTATTTGTAACCCCCACAGAGTTTCACTGGCTGTCTTGTCTGGAGACAATACACATCTTTTTAGCCTGTCTTGATGCTCTCTCCACTCACATTGTTTTGTTTCTTAAAGACTTGATTAGTTGTAAGTATTCGCATTCCAACCATTATTCATGTAAATTGAGTCTGTGTCTTTATATGCCCTGTTTGTGAACAGAATTCCCACTCACCTGAAGAAGGGGCTTGCAGCTCCGAAAGCTTGTGTGGCTTTTGCTACCAAATAAACCTGTTGGACTTTAACCTGGTGTTGTTAAACTTATTACTGTGTTTACCCCAGTCCAACGCCGGCATCTCCACATCATGACCTCCCCTGTGGCCAGAGAGGAACTTAAAATTTGGATCAGAGCTCCTGCAATTTCTTTCCCCTGCCTCCCACAGGAGCCTAGGGCACAATTCATCTGGACCTGGAGATTTATCCACTTTTAAGGCTGCCAACACTCCCAATACCTTGTCCTTCCCTATATTGATTTTCTCAAGAACTTCGCAGTGTCTCTCCCTGAATTCCACACTATAGTCCTCATTCTCTTAGGTGAAGATGGATGTGAAGTTTTCATTCAACGCACTACCAATGTCCTCTGGTTCCACCCACAGCTTGCCCCTTAGTCCCTAATGGGCTCTACTCTTTCCCTGCTAATCCCCTTCCCATTAATATATTCATAGAATATCTTGGGATTTTCCCTACTTTTACCAGCCAGAGCTTTCTCATATCCCTTCTTTGCTTTACTAATTGCTTTCTTAAGCTCCACCCTGCACTTTCTATACCTCACTAATGCTCCACTGATTTTCTCCCCTTGTACTTTTTAAAAGCCTTTCTTTTCCTTCTCATTGTATTCTGAGTAGGCAGTGTGCAGCTCCGTAGGAGAAATAATGATAGGAAACAAAGAAATGGCAGAGGAACTGAATAGTTACTTTGCATCAGTCTTCACGGTGGATGACACACCACTGGGATGCCAGAACTTCAAGAGAATCAGGGGGCATAGGTGAGTGTAGTGGCGATCACTAAAGGGAAGGTTCTGGAGAAACTGAAAGGCCTGAAGGTGGCTAAATCACCTGGACCAGATGGATTACACCCCAGGGTTCTAAAAGAGATAGCTGAGGAAATTGTGGAGGCATTGGTGGTGATCTTTCAGGAATCACTGGAGGCAGGGAGGGTACCAGAGGACTGGAAAGTAGTGAATATAATACTGCTGTTTAAGAAGGGAGGGAGGCAGCAGATGGGAAATTATAGGCCAGTTAGCCTGACTTCAGTCATTGGCAAGATTTTAGAGACAATTATTAAAGATGAGATCGTGGAGTACTTGGAAGTGCATGATAAAATAGGATGGAGTCAGCACGGCTTCGTCAAGGGGAGGTCATGCCTGACAAATCTGTTAAGAGTTCTTTGAGGAGGTAACAAGAAAGTTAGATAAAGGAGAGCCAGTGGACGTGATTTATTTAGATTTCCAGAAAGCCTTTGACAAGGTGCGGCATAGGAGACTGTTAAATAAGTTAAGAGCCCATGGTGTTAAGGGTAAGATCCTGGCCTGGATAGAGGATTGGCTGACTGGCAGAAGGCAGTGGGGATAAAGGAGTCTTTTTCAGGATGGCAGCCGGTGACTAGTGGTGTGCCTCAGGGGTCGGTGCTGGGACCACAACGTTTCACAATATACATTAATGATTTGGAAGAAGGAACTGAAGGCACTGCTGCTAAGTTTGCAGATGGTACAAAGATATAGAGTCATAGAGGTTTACAGCATGGAAACGGGCCCTTTGGCCCAACTTGTCCATGCCGCACTTTTTTAAAACCCCAAAGCTAATCCCAATTGCCCGCATTTGGCCCATATCCCTCTATACCCATCTTACCCATGTAACTATCTAAATGCTTTTTAAAAGACAAAATTGTACCCGCCTCTACTGCTACTTCTGGCAGCTTGTTCCAGACACTCACCACCCTCTGTGTGAAAAAATTGCCCCTCCGGACACTTTTGTATCTCTCCCCTCTCACCTTAAACCTATGCCCTCTAGTTTTAGACTCCCCTACTTTTGGGGAAAAAAGGTAGGGGAGTCTATGTAGAGGGACAGGTAGTTTGAGGAAGCAGGGGGACTGCAGAAGGACTTGGACAGGTTAGGAGAGTGGGCAAAGAAGTGGCAGATGGAATACAATGTGGAAAAGTGTGGGGTTATGCACTTTGGAAGGAGGAATGGAGGCATAGACAATTTTCGAAATGGGGAACTACTTAGGAAATCAGAAGCACAAAGGGATTTGGGAGTCATTGTTCAAGATTCTCTTAAGGTTAACGTGCAGGTTCAGTCGGCAGTTAGGAAAGCAAATGCAATGTTAGCATTCATGTCGAGAGGGCTAGAATACAAATGCAGGAATGTACTTCTGAGGCTGTATAAGGCTCTGGTCAGACCCCATTTGGAGCACTGTGAGCAGTTTTGGACCCCGTATCGAAGGAAGGATGTGCTGCCTTGGAAAGGGTCCAGAGGAGGTTCACAAGAATGATCCCTGGAATGAAGAGCTTGTTGTATGAGGGATGTTTGAGGACTTTGTGTCTGTACTTGTTGGAGTTTAGAAGGATGAGGGAGGGATCTTATTGAAACTTACAGGATACTGCGAGGCCTGGTTAGAGTGAACATGGAGAGGATGTTTCCACTAGTAGGAAAACTACTACCAGAGGGCACAACCTCAGGCTAAAGGGACGATCCTTTAAAACAGAGATGAGGAGGAATTTCTTCAGCCAGAGAGTGGTAAATCTGTGGAACTCTTTGCCGCAGAAGGTTGTGGAGGCCAGGTCATTGAGTGTCTTTAAGACAGAGATAGATAGATTCTTGATTAATAAGGGGATCAGAGGTTATGGGGAAAAGACAGGAGAATGGGGATGAGAAAATAAATCAGCCATGATTGAATGACGGAGCGGATTCGATGGGCTGAGTGGCCTAATTCTGCTCCCATGTCTTATGGTCTTATGATGTGGAGATGCCGGCGTTGGACTGGGGTAAACACAGTAAGGGTTTTAACAACACCAGGTTAAAGTCCAGATTTAACAACACCAGGTTAAAGTCCAACAGGTTTATTTGGTAGCAAATACCATTAGCATTTGCTACCAAATAAACCTGTTGGACTTTAACCTGGTGTTGTTAAATCTGGACTTTAACCTGGTGTTGTTAAAACTCTTATTATGGTCTTATGGCAGGCAGTGTGTGGCCCCCCCGCAGGCAGTGTGCAGCCATTCAGTCTGTTTGAGGACCAGGATCCTGCTGGAAGCAGTGTGACAGAGACTGGGTGGTGTGGTCTTACAGCATCTGATGATTCCTGTACATTTTACAAGAAAGTGATAACTTGTGTTTATGTAACTTTAATGAGGTACTCTTGAAGTCAATGTTGTAATATGGAAACCACAGCTGCCAATTTGTGCACAGCAAGCTCCCACAAACACCATTGCAACAATGAATAGACAGTCTGATTGTTAGCTGGAGGATGAATATTGGGCAAGGTGCCAGGGAGAACTCTGTCTGTCTTTGAGATAAGTTACATGGGATATTTTACATCTCTTGTGAGAGAGCAGACACGGCCTCCATTTAACACCTCACCTAATCAACAGCAGAGACATTAAACAGCACCTCTGAGACTCCTTCTGCTCTGCACTGCACTGCACTGTCAGCCCCGGTACGTAATCAAGCCTCCAGTAGTTAGGCTTCAACACACACCTGCTGATTCAGAAATGAGTGCAACCCTCCAAACCAATGAGGAGCAGGAGTAGGCCATTCAGCCCCTCGAGCCTGCTCCACCATTCAGTAAGATCAACTCCACATTCCTACCTACTCCTGATGACCTTTCACCCTCTTGTTAATCAAGAATCTATCTAGCTCTGCCTTGAAAATATTCAAAGACTCTGCTTCCATTGCCTTTTGAGGAAGAGAGTTCCAAAAGCCCATAACCCTCTGAGAGATAAATATTCTCCTCATCTCTGTCTTAAATGAGTGACCCCTTACTTTTGAATAGTGACCCCCTAATTCTCAAAAGGAAACATCCTTTCCACATCCACCTTGTCAAGTTCCCTCAAGATATTTTATGTTTCAATCAAGCCGCCACTTACTCTTCTAAACTCCAGCAGATACAAGGCCAGCCTCTCCATACTTTCCTCATAAGATAACCCACCCATTCCAGGTAATATAGTCAACTTTCTCTGAACTGCTTCCAACGCATTTACATCCTTCCTTAAAAAAGGTGACCAATAGAATGATAGAATCCCTACAGTACAGAAGGAGGCCAATCGGCCCATCGAGCCTCCACCAATAATGACCTCACCCAGGCCCTATCACTGTAACCCCACATACTTCCCCTGCTAATCGCCTTGACACTAAGGGACAATTTAGCATGGCCAGTCCACCTAACCTGCACATCTTTGAACTGTGGGAGGAAACCGGAACACCCAGAGGAAACCCACGCAGACTCTGGGAGAACGTGCAAACTCCATACAGACAGTGACCCAAGCCGGGAATCGAACCTGGGTCCCTGGCGCTGTGAGGCAGCAGTGCTAATCACTATGCCACCGTGTCGCCCTGATACTATACACAGATGTGTTCTCACCAATGCTCTGTATAACGGAAGCATAATCTCCCTAATTTTGTATTCCATTCCCCTCATAATAAACAGTAACATTCTACTAACTTTCCTAATTATTTGCTGTACCTGTATACTAACCTAATTAATGCATTAGGACCTCTGAATCTCAGAGCTCTACAGTCTCTCACCATTTAGATAAGCTTTTTTATTCTTTCTGCTAAAGTGGAGAATTTCACATTTTCCCACATTGTCAACGGCAAATTTAGCATCCATACCATTGGTCCCTTCATCCAAATTATTTATATAAATTATAAAAGTTTGAAGGCCAGCACTGATCCCTGTGGCACATCACTTATCCTGCCAAATGACCCATTTAGGCCAACTGTTTCCTGTTAGCTAACCAATCTTCAATCTATGCCAATACGTTACCCCCTACACCATGAGCTTTTACTTTTCACAATAACCTTTGATGTGGCACCTTAGCAAATGCCTTCTGGAAATCTAAGTTCAGCACATCCACTGGTTCCCCTTTAACCACAACACCTGTTCCTTCCTCAAAGAACTGCAATAAATTGGTTAAACGTGATTTCCGTTTCACAAAACCATGTTTGACTCTGCCTGATGACCTTGAGTTTTTCTAAGTGCCGTGCTATAACAGCTTTAATAATAACTTTGATCATTTTCCCTTTGACAGTTGTTAGGCTAATTAGCCTGTAGTTTCCTGCTTTCTGTCTCCCTCCATTTTGAATAAAGGAGTTACAGCTGCTATTGTCAACTCTAATGGAACCTTCCCCGAATCTAGAGAAATTTGGAAAATTAAAACTTTCGTACCAACTACCTCATTAAAGCTAGCAGCTTTATCGAATATATATTCATCCTTAAAATCTCGAGTCGATTTTTTTTCTCTCTTTCTCTCTCCTCCCCCTTCCCCCTCCCCCAAGGACTGGGATGGTTATCGGGCAGGAATAAAACCAAAGCCTGCTTCAAAGAACTGGGAAACTCTGGCCAGTTGGAGCCAAAAGCATGCATTCTTGCTCCCCCTGATGGCCAAGCTGGGAAGTGTGTCATGCGCAATCACTGCAGTGTTGGAACTAGGTGTCTTTTGGCCTGTGCTGAGTCCATTAATCTCCACTAGGAGGCAGCAGTGGCCTCTGTGGGTTAATATGGAGAAAATGATCAGCATAGATACCAAAGCTGGTTGTTGTGCAGTGCCCCTGCAGCGAAGGTGTGTGTCTGTAATAGCTGCGAGGTGAAGAGGACCACTTGACAGAGAAAATAACAAGGGGTTTATTGGGGGAAACAACTACATAGGATAGAGGTAAGAAAGCCTAAGGGCGGCACAGTTGTTAGCACTGCTGCCTCAAAGCGCCAGGGACCCAGGTTCGATTCCCGGCTTGGATTCCCAGCTTGGGTCACTGTCTGTTTGGAGTTTGCACATTCTCTGCGTCTGCACATTCTCCCAGTGTCTGCGTGGGTTTCCTCCAGGTGCACCAATTTCCTCCCACAGTCCAAAGATGTGCACGTTAGGTGGATTGGCCATGCTAAATTGCCCCTTAGTGTCAGGGGGACTAGATAGGGTAAATGGATGGGGTTATGGGGATAGGGCCTGGATGAATTGTTGTCGGAGCAGACTCGATGGGCCGAATGGCCTCTTTCTGCACTGTGGGATTTTATGATTCATGACTCCTGGACTCAATCAATTGCCTCTCTATGATTGGCCTGATGGGTCCTGTGACCCCTGATTTGACCCCCCTCACACAAAGGGGCAAGTTACTACTGTGTGTGTGTGTGTGTATAAATGTCTTTGCAGGTCCGTCAGTGTGTATCTTGTAGGGTATTGGTTACAGTCCTGTAGCTCTGAAGGACTCTGGTGTCGAGTTTAGAAATACTCTTCCCCAGGACGCCCAGTTTTTCATCCGGTTTTTCCCTGGGACAAGTTCTGGATGAGTGGAACTCTGATCCAATGGTTAGTGTTTTAAAACCAGAGGTTCTGCTTTAAGAGCTTTCTGAATTTCAAGATGGCGTCACCATTCACTTGGCGACAGAGGGATTTCCCGCCTTCACTGGTTTTGATGGGCTCTGCTACAGTGGCAATTGCAATCAGTTTAAAAGAAAGTAAGTTTTCAGCATTGGCTGCCTGTATTGTTAAGATGGACAAAGCCACAATCTTTCAAATCCTGGCTTTTGATTTCTCTCAGCTGAGTTTAGCAATTGCAATTATTTAATTAATTATTTTTTGGAGCCAGCTCGGACATCACGTGTTCAGGTGCCATCTCAGGAATCAGATTTTTTTGAAACTACACATCTGACAATGGATTATTTAAAGATTCCTCAGGAATTGCTCACCCCTGCGCGGTCTGGTTCTACAGTCGTCTGCAGCAGTTTAAAATAAATTAAATTTCTGCCTTCAGCTTCCGAGCCTTTCTTTGGAGCTATTTCCTGATGATTTTCCCTCTTGGCCTCTGCTTCTGGAACTTCTTTTCAGACCAGAATGCTTTGCTGAATTTTCTTTCAGTCTTCAAGCATTTTAGTGCTTCTCTGCATTTTCTACGAGCTCTTTGGTTATTTCACAAGCTGTCACCAAATTAGTTTCATAAGTTTGAAGAAATCTTTGTGGTCACATGTAGATTAACTGGAAGTCTTCATTGACTCAGAAATATTTACAAATATACAGTAAAAGGGTACACACTAGGCACTGTCTTTATGCTTGCTGGTACACACAGCTCTCTTCAGCAGGAAACTGACACTGGGTGTGGGTCATGTGCTCTCTGTGTTGGTGGTACTCAGTCCCACATTACCCTATATGTGCCAGATCCTTACATTACAGAATGGATAGATCTGGGTGTCTCTGTGTGTACTTGAGTGAGTGTGTCTGTGTGAAGGCAGAATCCTTATCTACATAGTCTTCCTGGGCAATTACTACTCATCCCCGTGACCCCATCCTCACTAAAAATCATCAGCACCACATTCCAGGCTGTTGCACAATATTGGAGTACAGAGTGAGAGGTAGAAAACAGAATGTCCGAGAGGTGACTTTAACACTATATTTGGCCTGGGGATATTGTATGTGTAAAGGTCTGGTCCCCGTTTTTCAAAAAACAAATATAGGCAGGATATTTAGTTATTTTATTTTTATTGTTTCACTAGATTGAGCATTACTGACTAGACCAGCAATTTTTTGCTCATCCCTCATTGGCCTTGAGAAAGTGGTGTTGTGCTTTCTTCTTGAACCGCAACAGTCCTTGTGGTGTGGGTACACCCACAGTGCTGTTAGGGAGGTAATTCCAGTATTTTGCCCCGGCAACAGTGAAGGACCAGCAATTTATTTCCAAGTCAGAATGGTGAATGACTTGGAGGGGAACCTCCAGGTGGTGGTGTTCCCATGTGGTTTTTTTAAATTCAATCGTGGGATATGGACATCGTTGGCTGGCCAGCATTTATGGCCCATCTCTGGTTGCCCTTGAGAAGGTGGTGGTGAGCTGCCTTCTTGAATCGCTGCAGTCCACGTGATGTGGGTTGACCCAGAATGCCGTTCGGGAGGGAATTTCAGGAATTTGACCCAACGACTGCGAAGGAACAGCGATATATTTCCAAGTCAGGATGGTGAGTGGCTTGGAGGGGAACTTGCAGGTGGTGATGGTGTTCCCATGTATCTGCAGCCCTTGTCCTTCTGTGTGGAAATGGTCGTGGGTTTGGAAGGTGCTGTCTAAGGATCTTTGGTGAATTTCTGCAGTGCATCTTGTAGATAGTACACACTGCTGCTACTGAGCGTCGGTGGTGGAGAGATTGAATGTTTGTAGATGTGGTGCCAATCAAGCGGGCTGCTTTGTCCTGGATGGTGTCAAGCTTCTTGAGTGTTGTTGGAGCTGCACCCATCCAGGCAAGTGGGGAGTATTCCATCACACTCCTTCCTGACTTGTGCCTTGTAGATGGTGGATAGGCTTTGGGGAGTCAGGAGTTGAGTTACTTGCCGCAGTATTCTAGTCTCTGATCTGCTCTTGTAGCCACTGTGTTTAAGTGGTGAGTCCAGTTGAGTTTCTGGTCAATGATAACCCCAAGGATGTTGACATGTGTCTACTGCCTTTGTCCTTCTAGATGGTAGCGATCACGGGTTTGCTGTCCAAAACGCCTGAGTGTATCTTGCAGATGGTACACACTGATGCCGCTGCAGTCAGTGATGGAAGAAATTAATGTTGAATGTTTGTGGATGTGGTGTCAATCAAGCACCTGCTTTTTCGTGGATGGTGTCGAGCTTCTTGACTGTTGTTGGAGCCGCACTCATCCAGTCAAGTGGAGAGTATTTCATCACACGCCTTGTAAATGGTGAACAGGCTTTGGGGAGTCAGGAGGCGTGTTACTCTCCGCAGAATTCCCAGCCTTTGGCCTGCTTTTGTAGCCACTGTATTTATATGGTTGGTCCAGTTCAGTTTCTGGTCAGTGGTAACCCCAGGCAGATTTTAATAGGGGAGGAGTCGGTGGTGGATGGTTCTGTGGGGGAAGAGTGCTTGTGGGAGAGAAATTCTTGCAGAGTTAGTGGGGAAGGGGTTAGTTGGGGGAGGGGTCTGTGGGTAGGGGTTAGTAGGCAGGTAATTAGTGAGTGGGGAGATTGGGGAGCAGTTATTGCAGAGTTCGTGGGGAGGGGTTATTTGGAGGAAGGGTAAATGGGGGTGTGGTCCAGTACTTTTAGAAATCTCCTCTCAACCTTACATGCAAACAAATGAAGGTAGGCCATTCAACCTATCAAGCCTGCTCCGCCAATTGACTGAAGCCTCTAGACGTATAGATTGGCTTGTTGGAACAATTGGCAATAAAGCTCTTGTTTAGAACAATCAATGTGAAAGGTGTTAGGGTCTTGGACCAGAACCCCAAATTATATTAGGACAGCAGACTAAACCCCAACAACTTTTTTTATTTTGGCATAAATGTGAGGAAAGGATACTACCTTCCAGGAATCAAATTAGGGATCTTTTATAGTAAAACAAACTTTGTTTAATAACACAGTTTAAATATAACTCTAACAAATGAAGCAACTTAACAATTTACAGTTGAACAATATTTAAAATTGAAAGGAAACAACGTTAATTTTGAGCATATGACTGTTTATTTGGAACTGAAACAGTGTTCCTCTTAGAGACTTAAATGCCACTTTAAATAGAAATCATAGAAATCATAGAAACCCTACAGTGCAGAAGGAGGCCATTCGGCCCATCGAGTCTGCACCGACCACAATCCCACCCAGGCCCTACCCCCACATATTTACCCGCTAATCCCTCTAACCAACACATCTCGGGGGCAATTTTAACCTGGCCAATCAACCTAACCCACACATTAGTTAACATCATGAAGCTTTTAGAGAGAAAGTTTTAGAGCAGTTTGCAGACCTCTTCAGATTCACAGCTAAAACGGCCAGTCTAAAACTACAAAAACTCCTTTCTCTCTGCTACAGACCCAGTTTATCACATGACCCTGTCAATCAACTTCATCAGGAATCCCAGAGGAACTTCTTATTAAAAACAAGAGTCCATTAGCTGTATCCAAGTAGAATCATAGAATCCCTACAATGTAGGAGGAAGCCATTCGACCCATCAAGCCTGGACCGGCAACAATCCCATCCAGGCCCTACCCCCATTACCTTGCATATTTACCCCGCTAATCTCCTGACACTAAGAGACAGTTTAACACGGCCAATCTATCTAACCTGCATATCTTTGGACGGTGAGAGGAAACCCACACAGACATGGGGAGGATGTGCAAACTCCACACAGTCACCCAAGGCTGGAATCGAACCCAGGTCCCTGGCATAACAAATTCCTTTGGAAAGGAACAAATTCCTAGCTGAAAATGAGTTATTAATTTCCTTTCACACCCTCAAGCTAAATGTTTTCCAGACACACCAGCTGCTGGCAGAATACATCTGAAATTTTAAACATTCCACTTAAACAAGAAAAATAACTATATATATGACTTTAGTTGTACTTGTATCATCACAAAGGGCACAGCCTTCGTGAAGTAATTGGTCAAGGCAGTTATCCAGTGGACACGAGGCAGAACTACTTGCCCGATTACCTCTACTTGGGGTATCAATATTGGCAGTTGGTAAGTGGGGTCTGAGGTGGGATGAGGTGTCATGGTGTTACCCATTGCCAGCACTTCCACACCTAACATTAGTCCTGTCAAGATGTTTACCCTCTCCATGAATGCTGGCTAAACTGTTTCTGGAATGTTATGATCTTATGGAGCCAGGTAAGATCCTGAGGGGACTTGACGGGTTGGATACTGGAGTATGCTTCCACCTGTGGGGGAGACTAGCACGAGGGGACATGGTTTAAGAATAAGAGTTTTCGCTTTAATACAGTAATGAGGAATAATTATTTTCTCAGAGGGTCGTTAGTCTGAGGAATTCACTTCTCCAGAGAGCAGTTGATTCTAGGTCATTGAATATTCTCAAGGCTGAGTTAGATAGATTTTTAATAATCAAGGGAGTTGAGATTTATGGGGGGGGGGGGGAGTTAGTCGAGGGAGTGGAGATTTATTGGGGAGTGCAGAGGGTACAATCAGGAAAGTGAAGCTGAGACCACAATGAGATCAACAGCAGGCTCGAATGGCCTACTCCTGCTTCTATGTTCCGATGAAAGAAAAGTCATATGAAGAGGAACTATTAAATAGAAATGTCTGTTACAAGGGTAGCAAGGAGTCCATTCCTGCCAAGCCACATTGATTCATGTAAATGTTCCAATTACAGGGAACCAGAAACAAGACTGACCATACTTCCTTGTAACTGAGTCACACACACACTGAGAACAAAACTGCTGGAAGTAGTAATTTTGAAATAATTTCACTTCATACATTCTTAATCTAATCCCGCTGACAATTCACACGTAGGAAAGAGAGCGACAGTTGTAAAGAAATCTGGACCGAACAGCGAGATCAAACATTAACCTTCATAAACACGGCCATAGGTTCATACAACTAACTGGAATTCTGCTAAAGGAAAATCTTATTTTCCAAAGAAGTGTGTTCTGATCAATGGATCCAACGGAACTATTATACGCAAACTACAACGGATATGTGGGAATTATTTACACCTGGAATCTAATCAAGGGGTTCAGATGGTTTATATATAGAATAATGGATACCCAGGAGTGAGTTACAGTCTGGAATCTAATCGAGGGATTCAGATAGTTTATATATAGATTAATGGATACCAGGAGTGAGTTACAACTGGAATCTAATCAAGGGGTTTAGATGGTTTATATATATGTATATAGAATAATGGATACCCAGGAGTGAGTCATAGACTGGAATCCAATTCAGGAGTTCTGATGTTTATTTTTATATTTTTTATATATATATATATGTGTGTGTGTGTGTGTCAGCTTCCCCCCCTGCTGCCATCAAACTTTCGAATGGGCCTACCATATATTAAACTGATCTTTCTCTACACCCTATCTGTGACTGTAACACTATATTCTGCACTTTCTCCTTTCCTTCTCCCCTATGTACTCTATGCTTTCTGTACAGCTCACAAGAAACAATACTAGCCCAATATATGTGACAATAATAAATCAAATCAAATCTAGATAGGGAGGCCAGTGGTGTTGTGGTATTGTCACTGGACTAGTGACCCAGGGTAATGCTCTGGGGCCTGGGTTTGAATTCCACCATGGTAGATGAATTTAATTAAAATCTGGAATAAATAGTCTAATGACCATGAAAGTATAATCGATTGTCATAAAAATCCATCAGGTTCACTAATGTCCTTTAGAGAAAGAAATCTGTTGTCCTTGCCTGGTCTGGCCTACATGTGACTCCAGTCCACAGCAATGTGGTTGATTTTTAAATATCCTCTGAAAAGACCGAACAAGCCACTTAGTCAAGAGCAATCCAGACAGTGATGTCCATGCAGCAAGCAAGACCAACTAAGGGGTTAAGGGTGGTGTCAAAATGGAAGAAACATTGTGCAGTGCTACACACGTGATCATATTGAATGGCGGAGCGGGCTTGAGGGGTTGAATTGCGTACTCCTGCTCTTCGTTCTTATCTTGTATTCTTAATAGTGGCAAGCCAAAAAAAATGGGAAAATTTTCGAAAGCAGAATAGGATGACTGACAAGACTAAGATGGCAAAAATAAAATGAGAGTAAACTAAAAACAGACAGTAAAAGCTTCTGCAAATACACAAAGAGGAAGAGAGTACTTAAAGAAAGTGTTGCTCCTTTAGAGGTTGTAACTCAGAATTCATAATGAAAAATAAAAATGGCAGCGACTTAGAAGCACAAAAAGAAACCCAAGAATAGTAGAAAGTCAAAGGGCAAAATGGAGGTCGGAACTTAAAACAACCACCATCACTAAAGAGAAAGCACTCGGCAAACAAACAGGACTATAGGCTGAAAAGTCTCCTGGATCTAGTTTCTTAAATGCAGTGACTGCAGGGACAGTGGATGCATTGGTTACAACTTTCCAAATTCCCTAGATTCTGGAAAGGCCCCAGCAAATTGGAAAACCACAAATATAAAACCTCTACTCAAGAAAGGGTGGAGCTGGTGGGGGTGAGGGTGGAGCTGGTGGGGGTGGGGGTGGAGCTGGTGGGGGTGGGGGTGGAGGGGGTGGGGGTGGGGGTGGGGGGGGCACACGGGGGGTGATGTGGAAGGGAGACAGAAAGCTAGAAACCACAGTCCAGTTAGTCCACCATCTGTCATTGGGAAAATGCTGGAATTCATTATGCAGGAGGTAATAGAAGGATATTTAGAAAATTCTAATACAATCAAGCAGACATTTTGTGAAAGGGAAATCATGTTTGGCAAATTTATTAGAGTTTGAGGACATAACTAGCAGGGTGGATAAAGGGGAACCAGCAGATATGGTATATTTGGATTTCCAAAAGACATTTGGTACCACAAAAAAGGTTACTATACAAGATAAGAGCTCATGGTGCTGAGGGTGGTATATAGGCACAGATAGAGGATTGGTTAACTAACAGGTAACAAAGAGTCGGGATAAATAGGTCATTGCGTGTGCCAAACTGGAATTAGTGGAGCTTTAGGGGGTCAGAGCTGGGCCTCCTTATATTTACAATGTATATTAGTAGCTTGGATGAAGAGATTAAGTGTACTGAAGCAAATTTGTTTCACATATGAAGATGGGTAGAAAAACAAGTTGTGAGGAGGACACAAAGAGCCAGATTCCAAAGGACCATTGGGTCAGGACCTGGTGCGGGCAGGATTTGAAGTCATGGTGTCTGAGTTTGTCTCAGGATTCCAATGCATCAGGGATAGTCTGTAATATTCATAGGGCTGGCAGTATGGTAGGCAATGGAAAAGCTGCTCACTGCCAATGAATCGCTGAATTTACCTCCTGACCAATTAGGCATTTGAACATAGCATCACCAGAACAACATGTTCAGGCATGGAGTTGAGATCCAGAATTCATCTGGGTGTTGGGTTCTTGACCCCACTTTGAAAATTAATGCCAAAGAATCTCACGATTGTGCAGTGGTTAGCACTGCTGCCTCACAGCGCCAGGGACCAGGGTTCAATTCCAACCTCAGGTCACTGTCTCTATGGAGTTTGCACGTTCTCCCCATGTTTCCCCCGGGTGCTCCGGTTTCCTCCCACAGTCCAAAGATGTGCACGTTTGGTGGATTGGTCATGCTAAATTGCTCCTTAATGTTCCAGGATGTGTAAATTAGGTGGATTAACGGGGTAAATATGTGGGGTTACATATGAATTTCTTTTCAAAGAGTCGTAAGTCTTTGGAATTCTTGACCTCAGGGAGAAGTGGCGGCTGGGGGATAGATCTTGAACTAAATGGGAGTTAATGATGGTGGGGAATGGGCAGGAATGTGGGGTTGAGACAACAATCAGATGAGCTGTGATCTTATTGAATGTTGGAATAGGCTTGAGGGGCAGAATGATCTACTATTTCTTGCGTTCTTAAGTCCTCTATGGCCTTGATATTAATACCCCAGCCACCCCAACACACTGCCCACCACCCCCACCCTTCTCCACAACCTATGATAGGTGGGAAAGGATTGGGATGAAACTGTTCAATAGTGAAAGAAAACCCTACATGATTCACACACACCGCTTTTCCTTACAGTGGCAAATATCGAGTTACCTGGATGGAATGGTTCACAGTACAGGAAACTGGACTTAAAACACAACTGCTGCTGCATACCGGTTTCCCCGGTGTTTGTGAGTCTGTGTAAGTGACTGTGTATATGGGTGTGTTCATATCACAGAGTTGTTGCAGCGCAGAAGGCGGCCATTCAGATACTGAGGGCGGGATTTTCCAGCCACGCTTACCCCAAAACCGGCAAATCCTGCCCGAGGTCAACGGACATTTGCATAGTCTGCCCCCCCCGCCCCCCCCCCCCCCCCCCTGCCCACTACAATTCCCGTGGCGGGCGGTACGGGAAAACTCCCCCCTGAGAGGTTGTTTCCCGTTGTGGGAGAGTCTCGGACCAGAGGGCATAATCTCAGAGTAAAGGGTCATCCAAGACAGAGATGAGGAAGAATTTCTCCTGTCAGAGGATAGTGAATCTATGGAATTGTTTATCACAGAGGGCTTTGGAGGCTGGGTCATTAAGTATGTTCAAGGCTGAGATAGACAGATTTCTAATCAGTAAGGAATCAGGGGTTATGGGGAGAAGGTGGAAAAGTGGAGTTGAGGGTTATCGTATTAGATTAGTCATGATTTAATTGAATAGCGGAGCAGCCCAATGGACCAAATGGCCTACTTCTGCTCCTATGTCTTATTGTGAGCCCATTGTGTTTATACTGGTTCTCCCAATAAGCAACTCACCTGGTGCCATTCTCCCGCCTTCTCCCCGTAACACTGCATATTCTTCCCTTTTCACATAACTGTCATATTCACTTTTGAAAGCCTCAATTGAACCTGCCTCCACTACACTCTCAGGCAATGCATCCCAACACTTAACCAGTCGCTGTGTGAAAAAGTTTTTCCCTATTTCACTTTTGCTTCTTTTGGCAATTACTTTAAATCTGTGCCGTCTTGTTCTCGATCCCTTCACAAATGGAAACAGTTTCTCCCTATCTATTCTGTCCAGACCCCTCATAATTTTGAAAACCTCTATTAAATCTCCTCTCAACCTTCTCTTCTCCAAGGAGAACAGAACATCTCCAATTTATCTTCATAAGTGAAGCTCCTCATTTCTGGAACCATTTTCATGAATCTGTTCTGCATTCTCATCTTAACATCCTTCCTAAACTGCAATTGCATAGGACATTGGTGAGGCCACAACTGGAATATAGTGTACAGTTTTGGTGTACTTATCTGAGGAAGAATGTTCTTGCTATAGAGAGAGTACAGCAAAGGTTTACCAGGCTGATTCCTGAGATGGCAGGTCTGTCACATGAGGAGAGTTGGTTAGGATTATATTGGAGTTTAGAAGGGTGAGAGGGGATCTCAATATATTACTTTATCTCATAAATTTCTTTAAGAGATCAAGGGATATGGGGGAAAGGCGGGATCAGGGTATTGAATTTGATGTTCAGCCATGATCATAATGAATGACAGAGCAGGGCCGAATGGTCTACTCCTGCTTCTACTTTCTTTGCATGTTCCTATGCATGCGTTCTAAACAGTGGCGCCCAGTACCAGATGCAATACTCTAGCTGAGGCAGAACTAATTTCTTATTCAAGTTCAACAGAACATTCTTGCTCTTATATCCTGTGTCCCTATTAAGCCTGGGGTACTGTAAGCTTTATTATCTGCTCTCTCAACCAGTCCTGCCACGTTTAATGACTTATGCACATTTATACCCAGATCCCTCTGCTCCTTAAGAGTTGATTGAACCCTTTATCTTATATTGTCTCTCCATGTTCTCCCTAGCAAAATAAATCACTTCACATTTCTCCAGTGTCTGTGGATGTGTATGGTTTTATGGGTATGTATTCATGTGTGTACCTGTGTGATTGTGTGGGTATTCATTTATGTGTCTGTGTATATGCCTGTGTATTCATCTGTGTGTCTGTGTATATGTTTCATGGGTGTCTGTGTATATGTCTGTCTGGGTATTCATGTGTGGGTGTATGTGGCTGCAGTTGGATTTGTGTCGGTTTTCTCTCTCTCTCCCCCTCCAGACACAGCGGAGAGTTCATGTGTGTTGCTGACAGTAAGTTTTTTGGGGGGGGTGTTATGGTCAGTGTGAGTGTGTGCTGCATCTCCAAAGCCAGCGGCTGACACTCACTCCGTTTCCTGCGGGAGGAGCTGGCCTGTGTCAGTTTCTAACCCGGAAGCCGAGTGCCAGTCCCGAGAGGATTCATTCCCTGCAGCATCTGGGCTCCAAACTATTGACAAACTTTCCCGTCCTTGCGTGCACTGCCGGCTGCCTTTCCTGCTCTAGCCTGTGCTGACACTCCGACCCTGGTAAGAAGCGGCACTCTGGGGTCTCCGGAAGGAAAAGTGAAGTGGGTCTTGAATCGGACCAGGGGGAGGTGGAGGAGGGACAGACACGGCCTGGGAGTCGGGTGGAAAGACAAACTTGTACCTGGGTGCAGCGCACTCAATCTGTTCCTCTGCTGCTGTTTGAAAGTAACTTTCTAGAAGTGAGAGAGACTGCGAGTGAGAGACTAGGTCAGGAGGGCACCGAAAGGGATTTACAGATTGGAAATTGGCATCAGGTCAATTCACAGGTGGGCACTGGCCAAAAGTTTTGAAAGAGTCATTACTTTGGGAACGTTTCTTGTGAGCTGTGAAACTTTTAACAACTTTTGAAAAAGTTTTTTAAAACTCTGCCCCTCTTGAGTATTCAAATCAAATCAAATCAAAATCATTTCTCTATTACTGCCCAGTTTCCCCTAGTGACCATAAGTCTCATAACTGTGTTCTGGAGAACTAGGTTGGGAGTCTGGGATCACATGGAATATTGGGGCTAGGGTGTGGAATCTGGGAAGGGCTGGTTCGTGTTTGAAGGTTTTTATTTCGATATAGTGGTCCCTTGTGCTGACAAGTCAGTGATAATGTTTCAGGTGTTACTCATTAATCTTCCACTTTTTACTGAGTGCGTACTCTGGTTTCAAGGTGCTTGTTTATACAGGATGGGTGTGAACTAGTCTGTGTGCCTCCCCTCCCCTCCCCTCCCTGACAGGCAGCTGTTGTTGATAGCCTTTACAGTCCTTCTCCAGTGCAACACCCCAGCTAGCTCCCTGCCTCTTCCTTACTCCGATACCATCTCTTCCCCCTTATACCCCATCCCATTCCCATCCACTATCTTTCCCTTCTACTACACCTCCCCCTTTACCTTAGTGCTTGTGGCACAATCCTAACACTCTCTGCCCCTTCACCCCTGTCCCCCACCCTCTCCTGCCCCCGTCCCACCACACCTCTCCCCTGCACCCTCTTCCCTGCACTGCCCCTGTCCCCTCCCCCTGCCTATGCCCTGCCCCATCCTTGTCCCATTTGCCCTCCAGTTTGGTGTTAGTTTCTTCATGAATCTGAAGTTCTGAATTGACAGCCTGAGCACAATCTGTACTGATGCAATGCCAGATGTCCTGACTCATTGTGGGACAGTCGGCAATGTCATCTGCAATGTTCTGGCTTCACCAACGCCAGTTTCACATAAGAACACAAGCAATGAACTATGTCCGGCCCGAAATTAAGAACACTGCTAATATACCCCAGAGTCCAACCTGTGGTGTGGGATACCATTGATATCTGTTTGTGGTTTGTGATATCACTGATAATTCTTTGGATCTGTTCATGTTGTGGGATACCACTGATATCTCCCTGTGTTTGTCCATGGTATGGAATATCCTGATATCTCCCTGTGTTTGTCCATGGTATGGAATATCCTGATATCTCCCTGTGTTTGTCCATGGTATGGAATATCCTGATATCTCCCTGTGTTTGTCCATTGTGTGGGATATCATTGATATCTTCCTGTATTTGCCCATGGTGTGGCTTATCATAGAAACCTACAGTGCAGAAAGAGGCCATTTGGCCCTTCGAGTCTGCACCGACCACAATCCCACCCAGGCCCTACCCCATATCCCTACATATTTACCCACTAATCCCTCTAACCTACGCATCTCAGGACACTAAGGGGCAATTTTAGCATGGCCAATCAAACTAACCCGCACATCTTTGGACTGTGATATCTCTCTGTGTTTGTCCATGGTAAAGGTAATCACTGATATCTTCCTGTGTTTGATCTCTGATGTGGGTGCAATAGGGAGGTGTCCACATCTATTGAAACATGTTCATCCATCACTATGCATTTCTTCCAACGCACAGCAGTGGAAAGCAGGCAGGCAATGTCCTATCTCAACCAAGTCAGCCGTTACCCTGGTAAGGTACAGGAACAGGCTCCGACCACTATTAGCAAGACGCTGGGGAAAATATGAAATGAAGAGGGACTGTCAAAATGTGTATAAAAAGATATAAAAAACATTGTTAAAGAATTGGAATGTCAAAAGATGCATTGAGAAACCAAAGTGTCAGGCAGAAGCAACTGAATATGATGGACGCAAGAGCGGAGATTAGCAAAATTAGGAAGTAGTGACTAATAAAGCGATGCTCGTTTCCTGAGTATTGAGAGGAAGGCTACTGTAAGAATGATTCCTCACTTGAGCATTGTCGGAAACCTCTCAAGCAGGTTCCAGTGACTTCGAGGGAATTTGAAGATGTTGACTTGACATTCAAAATTAAATACTCGGTAGGAACATTTAATCCTCTTTCACATTGGGTCTCTGGTGAATCATAGTCGTTACGGTGTGGGAACAGATCATTCAGGAAATCAAATCTATTCTCTTGTTCCTCTTCACTGGAACCACAATCCTGCTAACTTCCTAGATTCTTTTAGCTATTATCTGTTTCCTGCTTTAAAATAATTTGGTTATTCTGCTCCAACAGTAGAGGATGGCATGTCGTGCACCATCCTTTGTACAGTGACTCAATGATAATGACTCTGGTGACAGCTACACTTAACAGAGTGCCATTCTCTCTCCATGTCAATGTAGCAAGAAAGACAAGCAACCAAACACTTGGGTCAACGCAAGAGGCTTTCAGGAGAGTTTTAATCAAGATGGATGCACAGATGTTTAGGGAGGAAATTTCAGGACTTGAGGCCTGGACAGCTGTATGCACGGCTTCCAATGTGGACGGCGCAGGTTGTCAGGGAATGCAGAGGCCAGACATGGAGGAATGCAGAGTTCGTGAGGTTATAGCTAGCTCTTCGTAGACCAAGGACTGGGCCAGGAACTGTCTTAGTGCGAGTGGTTCAATAGGAGATCAGACATGGTGTTATGATAAAAGTGAAATACTGTGGATGCTGGAATCTGAAATTAAAACTGAAAGTGCTGGATAAACTCAGCAGGTCTGGCAGCATCTGTTGAGACAGAAAGTAGAGTTAACATTCTGTATGACTTCTACAGAAGAGTCCAGCAGGAAACGTTAACACTATTCTCCCTCTCCACAGATGCTGCAAGATCTGCTGAGCTTTTGCAGCATTTTCTGTTCATGTTTCTGCTCAGACCTATGACTGAAATGGTCCCTGGTGCTGAACACTTTTTATTTATTTGTTCATGGGATGTGGCCTTTGCTGGCTGGACCAGTGTTTATTTCCTGTCGCTAATTGCCCTTGAGAAGGTTGTGGCCTTCTTGAACCGCTGCAGATCCTGTGGTGTAGGTGCACCCTCAATGCTGTTAGGGAGGGAGTTGCAGGACTTTGACCCAGATTGCAATAATTCTCGAGCTATTGTATGCCGCCCACAGGTGATCCATTATTTGGCTAGGAGAGGCACTGACCAGTGATGAACACGTCGTCCCCTGAAAGGAATTTCCATACCATATTCCATATATAGCATTCACGGTCACATTTCCCAGACACACCATTGATAGAAGAAGAAAATCAGCCATTATCTTACTGAGTGGCAGAGCAGCATCGAATGGCCCAGTCCAGTTCCTATCTTTTCTGCTCAATCATAGAATCCCTAAAGTGCAGAATGAAGCCATTCAGCCCATTGTGTCTGCACCAAGGCATTCTCCCCTGACCTCTCCCTCCCCCCCCTGTAATCCCGCACATTCACCATACTAATCCATCTAACCTGCACATCTTGGGACACTAAGGGACATTTTAGCATGGCCAATCCACCTAATCTGCAGACCCTTGGACTGTGGGAGGAAACCAGAGCACCTGGAGGAAACCCACGCCAGACATGGGGAGAATGTACAAACTCCACACAGTCACAGCAAGGCCGGAATTGAACCCAGCTCCCTGGCACTGTGAGGCAGCAGTGCTAACCACTGTGCCACCATGCTGCCCAAGTCCCACTCCAAACACTGAAGCACCTGATTTAAAGCTGCTACTTGAGGAAGGGAGTGCTGCACTGTCAGAGGTGCAGTGTTTTGTTGAAGGGCCTGTCTGTCCTCTGAGGTAGATGCGGAAGATCCCGTGGCATTATTTTGAAGAAGAGTAGGAGAGTTATCCCTGGTGTCCTGGCCAATGTTTTTCCCTCAACTGACCCTAGTGTAAAAGAGATACTCTGTTCATAATTTCGTTGCTGGTTGTGGGAGCTTTCTGTGCTGTCGCTGGTACCTGTATTACAGCTGTAACTACACTTCAGATGTACCTATGCCTGTAGTGACCTGATGAGATGACAAAAAGATCCTAAACAATCGTAAGCTGTTCCTTTTTAAGCAAGCAGTTCCCATGGCTTCACACAGGATGAGAAATAGGCAGCAAGGAGAATGAGGTGTTGACCAGGTGTTGCCCTCGGGCTAAGAAAAGATCTTTATCGTTGCTCAGGTTCTGTAAGACATGAACCCAGTGTTAAACACACAGACACCAATCAGTGCCTTCAAAGCACAGCCAGCACTTTGAACCAGAGCTTCCCGTCCCAAGATTACAGGCAGCTCAGCTTACAGTGTTAGAGTGATGGGTGAGAAAGTCCTTGGGTGAAGTTACTGTTTCACCTGAGCCTCTGAAAACTTACCCACAAATGAGGAGCGCCCATGATGATGAATTTATTTCTGAGGTCCCTCGCATTATAGATGTCTGTCTTTAGCCAATTCGATTCACTCCAAGTGATTATCAAAAAACGGCTGAAGGCACTGGATATTTCAAAGGCCCTAACAACATATCGACAATAGTATTGAAGAAATGTGCTCCAGAACTTGCCACGCCCCTAGCCAAGCTCTTCCAGTACAGCTGCAACACTGGCATCTACCCAGCAACGTGGAAAATTGCCAGGGTATGTCCTGTATACAAAAGGCAGAACTTACATTTATATACTTTCTCAACTCCATGAAGTCTTTACAACCAATGGAGTACTTCCGAAGTGTAGTCACAGCTGCATTGTAGGGGTAAGGGGGCAGCATAGCAAATCCAACCTGGCCATTTACTGCCCTGTCTACTCTCGATCATCAGTAAAGTGATGGAAAGTCTCATCAACAGCGCTATCAAGCAGCACTTATTCAGTAATAACCTGCTCACTGATGCTCAGTTTGGGTTTCGCCAGGGTCACTCAGCTCCTGACCTCAATACGGGCTTGGTTCAAACATGGACAATAGAGCTGAACTCCAGAGATGAGAGTGACTGTCCTTGACATCAAAGAACCCTAGCAAAACTGGAGTCAATGGGAATCGGGGAAATCTCGCTGCTGGTTGGAGTCATATCTGGCACAAAGGAAGGTGGTAATGGTGATGGAGGTCAACCATCTTAGCTCCAGAACATCACTGCAGGAGTTCCTCAGGGGAGTGTCCTAGACCCAACTATCTTCAGCTGCTTCATCAATGACCTTCCTTCCATCATAAAAGTCAGAAGTGAGGGTGTTCACTGATACTTGCACAATATTCATCGCCATTCACAACTCAGATACTGAAGCAGCCCATGTCCACATGCAGCAAGACATGGACAACATTCAAGCTTGGACTGATAAGTGGCAAGTAACATTTGTGTCACACAACTGCCAGGCAATGACCATCTCCAACAAGAGAGAATCTAACCATCTCCCCTTGACATTCAATGGCATTACCATCACTGAGCTCCTCCACCATCAGCATCCTGGGGTTGCCATTGACCAGAAACTGAACTGGACTAGCCATATAAATACTGTGGGTGCAAGAGCAGGTCAGAGGCTGAGAATTCTGTGGTAACTCACCTCCTGACTCCCCAAAACCTGTCCATCATCTATAAGGCACAAGTCAGGAGTGTCATGGAATATTCTCCACGTGCCTGGATAATTGCTGCTCCAACAACACCCAAGAATCTCAAACATCCAAATAAAGCAGTCTGCTTGACTGGCACCCCATCCACCACCTTAAACATTCACTCCCTCCACCACTGATGCACAGTGGCAGTAGTGTGTACCATCTACAAGATGCACTGCAGCAACTCACTAAAGCTCTGTTGACAGCATCTTCCAAGCCCGTAATCTCTACCACTTAGAAGGACAAGGGCAACAGGTACCTGGGAACACCACCACCTGCAAGTTTCCCTCCAAAGCAAGACTTGGAAATATATCGCTATTTCTTCACTGTTGCTGGATCAAAATCCTGGAATCCCCTCTCTAACAGCATTGGAACTAGTGATCGAAGCAGGGACAATGTTAACGTTTTATAACAAGATGGAGAGCTGAGTAGAAATGGTTATGAAGGGATATGGGAACAGTACGGACTTATAAAATAGAGACTATTTCTCACGTAGAGGTTGAACACCAACACAGACTGTTGTGTTGACGGGTCTGTTTATGTGACTGTGCAGGAAATGTTGAAGTTGGGGGTGGACCTTCTCCTTCAACAGTTCAGTCCTTGATGTGGAAGTTCTCCAAAGACATTAGGCTGGTACTATGAAGGAAAGGCTGTATGTGTTCAACTCAGGTGACGTGTAAGAGAAACCTGGAGCTAATGGTGTTACCATGATGTTCCTTACCCACACAGTGGTAGATGTTCCAGTATGCTTTTAAATGGTTGGTTCTTGATCATGGTTCTTCAGGGGAGTTTTATCTTCTGAAAGTGAGGCAAATCTCAACAAAAGGTCACTGGAATGAACAGATGTTTCTTTTGAAGGGTGCAACTTTTAAAAAAATCACTCATGGTTTGTGGGCATCGCAGGCAAGACCAGCCTTTATTGTCCATCATTGAGAAGTGGTGCTGTCTCGAACCTTGTGGTGTAGGTACAGCCAAAGTGATGGGAGGGGGAGATGGAGGATTTTGACCCAGCAACAGTAAAGGAACATGAAATATTTCTAAGCCAGGATGGTGAGTGTTTTGGAGGGGAACTTGCAGGTGCTGCCCTTGTCCTTTTCGATGGTAGAGGGTTTGAGAGTTGCTGCCAAATGGAACAAAGTAGATGGAGAGTTCAGGTGGACTCCACCTGGGATTTTTTGAAAGTGTGTCACTGACCTGGGCACAGGCCTACTATTATCAAACTCAAAGGCCAGGAGGGTAGTGGACGGTGTGTCAGAATAGTACCTGCATGTTTTTCTGCTGTTGAAAGGTCATCGTACATTTTAGTAACTAATGGCTTCCATGAAGGAGAGAAGAATATCTGAGACTAGGATCTGAAACTACCATGGGCAGTAAATTGTCTGTTTATATGCCCTGTCCATCATATTTAAGTGAATTTACTTTTTCTTATTCATTGTGATAAAAATGTATTATTCATAATGCTACCCAAATTTATAATATTCCACAGTGCAAGTGTACTGAATGCCAGCAGATTCACCATTGGCATTGCTCACTGCATTGTTGGAGGGAAGTCAAATGTAAACACGATGAAACCAGAGCAACAGAGAGCTGGGGGTCTGTGCACAACGATATTTGCTGGTGGTAAGATCAATTGGAAAGGTCCAGAATCATTAGGAATCCATGATTTTATGAACAGAGTCAGAAAAGAGAAGCAAGAAAATTATACCAAATAGTTAATAAATCGCTCATTAGGCTGCTACTGGAGTGTTGTGGCCAATTCTGGGCACCAGACTTTAAGAAGGATATCAAGGACGGCACATTGGCACAATGGTTAGCACTGCTGCCTCCAGTGCCAGATTCCAACTTTGGGTGACTGTCTGTGTGGAGTTTGCACATTCTCCCCGTGTCTGCGTGGGTTTCCTCCGGGTGCTCCAATTTCCTCCCACAGTCCAAAGATGTGCAGGTTAGGTTAGGTGGATTGGAAATGTTAAATGCACTGGGTTACGGGGATGCTCTTACGCAGAGTCGGTGCAGATTGATGGGCTGAATGGTCTCCTTCTGAGCTGTCGGGATTGTATGCTTCTGAAGCCAAGGCCTTGGAGAGGGTACAAAGCAGATTTACTAGAATGAGACCAGGGATGAGAGACTTCGGTTAATGGTGAAGAAACTGGAGATCTGGGGTTCTCAGAGCAGAGGAGGTTAAGGGGTGACTTGGTAGTTGGCGTTCAAATATTAACCAGTTTTGGCTAGAGTAAGGTGAAAACTGTCAGCATCCAGAGACCAGAGATTTAAGAATCTGAGAGAAGATGAGACTTATCTTCACAGCCAGTTTATGATCTGGTGGAATCAAACTCAATGTGAACTGTCAAAAGGAGTGGTCATACAGGGGAGGTGGTGCAGTGGCATTGTCATGGGACCAGTAATGCAGAAAGCCAGCGTAACGCTCTGGGGACCCAGGTTCAAATTCCACCGCAGATAAAATTTGAATTCAGTAAAAATCTGGAATTTAAAGTTATCATGAAACCGTTGCCGATTGTCTGGTTCACTAATGTCCTTTAGGGAAGGAAATCTGTCTTCCTTACCTGGTCTGGCCTACATGCGACTTCTGACACACAGCAATGTGGTTGACTCTTAAAATGCCCTCTGAAATGGCCTGATAGGGATGAGCAATAAACGCTGGTTTAACCAGCAACACCCAAATCCAATGAATGGAAAAAATATAGTTTCAAAGGGAATATTTGCAGCGTAATGGGGCAAGGGAGAAGAGTGCAAGCAAACATCCAGAACATGCATGATGAGCCAAATGGCCTCTCTCTCTATTTTGTGATTCTATTGACCTGAAATGCAGAAATGTAATGTTTAATTCCAGCCTCTCGCTCTCCTTCCTCTTGGTACCAGCTTGGCCCTCATACCTTATGCATTTAGAGGCAGTGGATTCAGGCTCCACTCTGATAGTTTTCTTTTATTTCATGAGATCTAGGCATCCCTATTTGCCCTTGAGAAGGTGGTGGTGAGCTGCCTTCTTCACCCAGTACAGCCCATGTGGTGTCAGAAGCCAGAGTCCTGTTAGGAAGGGAGTTCCAGGATTTTGACCCAGCGACGGTGAAGGAACGGCACTATAAAGTTTAAAGTTTATTCATTAGTGTCACAAGTAGGCTTACATTAACACTGCAATGAAGTTACTGTGAAAAACCCCTAGTCGCCACACTCCGGCGCCTGTTCGGTTACACCGAGGGAGAATTTAGCATGGCCAATGCACCTAACCAGCATGTCTTTTGGACTGTGGGAGGAAACCGGAGGACCTGGAGGAAACCCACACAGACACGAGGAGAAGGTGCAAACTCCACACAGACAGTGACTCAAGCCGGGAATCTAACCCGGCTCCCTAGCACTGTGAGGCAGCAGTGATAACCACTGTGCCATTGTGCCATATTTCCAAGTCAGGATGTGACTTGGAGGGGAATTTCCAGGTATTCCCAGATATCTGTTGCTCTTGTCCTTCTAGGTGGTAGAGGTCAGGGGTTTGGAAGGTGCTCTCTAAGGGGCCTTGGTGAGTTGCTGAGGTACATGTTGTTGATAGTACACAGTTCAGTAGCAGAGGTGCTGTCTTTTGCTGGAGGCATTACAGCAATTCTGTCTGTCCCAATAGGCACAGCTATGGTCTAAAGATGCAGTGGTATTATCGGAAGGATAACAGGACAATATTCTAAAATTCCAACTCATTTCCTCCCTCTATCTGTCAACATGACCTAGAAAAAATCAACTGGCCATCCAATGTGTAGGATTTTATTATGTTGGGTATGTTTTGTGCATTTGTCTCCAAAACACTTATTAAGTTTCTCTCTGATAAAGGGAAATGGGCACAAATCCCAATTCTACATTTGACACGACAAGGAGCCCTCATATCTTCTACAAATCCACCACCAAAGATATTTGGAGCAATCATGAACTCGTTTGCAGTGTTTATCAGGCAGTTATAGGCACTAGCAGGCAAAGAATTACATCCTAAATCCTTCCTGTGTTGAAATGAGGACCATTGACTCTTGCTCCTGCTTTGACTCATTGTTTTTCTTTGAAATTCTCACGACTGGAACTCCCGGTCTCCCTTGGGCTTTGCTTACTCTATGAAACCCAAACTGGCATCACCCAGTCTGTAATTCCTCATTTACTTGGCTTTCTCTTTTAGCTCCCAGTTTATTTGTGGCGATGTGTCACGACAGACCTGACTCTCCACCTCCTTCCCTCATGGAAGGAAAAAAAAAGATGACGAGCATTTATATAGCGCCTTTTGTGACTTTATGGCCAATGAAGTATTTTTACATTGTCGTCACTGTAGGAAACACGCAGCAAGATCCCACAAACAGCAATGTGATAATGGACAGTTTGTTTTTAGACGTGGGTTGAGGGATAAATATTGGCCAGGAGGGTGCGGGAGTCTCCTCAGACAGTGTAGCACTCCTTTAGCACGCCACTGGAGCGTCAGCCTAGATTTTGTGCTGAAGTTTCTGGAGTGGGACTTGAACCCACACTTTTTAGAATCAGAAAGTGCTACACGCTGAACCATAACTGACAAAATAGACCTTCCCTCTGTCCCAATCCCAATTATTACTTCCATCATTTTTGATAACAAGTAGTCTGAACAGGATAGAATCAGGTGGAAAATCCTGATCTATTTTGAGATTCTTTTCATCTATGTTCCAAAGGGCGGGTTCTGCCTCCTGCTATAAAATGGCTCTGTATGTGACAGAAGAACCAATAAGCAGTTCTGCTTTCTCTCCCATTTTGACCATTGTTCGCATAGAATTGCTGCTTCCTCCAGACACTGAATGTCTCCCTTCCACATCTGCATTCCTTAGCTCCACTCCCTCCCTCAGCCCCTCCCCTCCCACTTCCACAATCCCCAAGGCGCTTATATTCCCTTGAACTTCTCATCTCTGCCAGTGGGTGAACTGTTCTCATGCGAGTTGATGCAATGTCACCACAAGGTGCAGCCTTCAAGAAGCCAGCACTCTCCCCTCCTCTCAGCCGCCTCTTCCCCTCCCCCAAATAGTTCAGCAGTGATGTTCCATGGATAGCTGAACCATACAACTCAAAAGAAGCACTTTGTCTGCTGTGAGAGCAATGGAACTATCATCTGCAATGGCTTCTCTTCCCACTCCTGAACCATTACCTCTGATGACTCCAATTAAATATCCTTTGCCTCTTCAGCTTCTCATCTACAGCTGCCCCTTGGTGTCATCATCCAACAACACAAATCCAATTTCCACCTGTATATAAGACATAGGAGCAGAAGAAGGCCATTAGGCCCATCAAGTCTGCTGTGCCATTCAATGAGATCACACATGATCTGATATAAAAATCCTCAACTCCACTTTCCAGCCTTATCCCCATAACCCTTGATTCCCTTACTGATTAAAAATCTGTCTATCTCAGACTTGAACATACGTAGCGACCCAGCCTCTACAGCCCTCTGCACTGATGAAGCTCTCCCACACTGCCACCACTCTCCATCTCAACATTGTCTCTATTTTTAAATTCTCAACCTTGTTTTCAAAACCCTCCATAGCCTTGCCCCTCCCTATCTCAGTAATCTCCTCCTGCCCTCCGAGCTAGCTGGTCTCCTCCTGCAGCAACTTGCGCATCCCTGATAATTATGTTCCACCGCTGGTGACCGTGCCTTGGGACCCACGTTCGATTACCATCTTGGGTCACTCTCTCCGTGTCTGCATGGGTTTCCTCCAGGTGCTCCGGAATCCTCCCACAGTCCGAACGATGTGCGGGTTAGGTGCATTGGCCGTGCTTAATTCTCCCTCAGTCATCATCATAGAATCATCATAGAAACCCTACAGTGCAGAAGGAGGCCATTCGGCCCATCGAGTCTGCACCGACCACAATCCCACCCCACATATTTACCCACTAATCCCTCTAACCTACGCATCCCAGGACTCTAAGGGGCAATTTTTAACCTGGCCAATCAACCTAACCCGCACATCTTTGGACTGTGGGAGGAAACCGGAGCACCCGGAGGAAACCCACGCAGACACGAGGAGAATGTGCAAACTCCACACAGACAGTGTACCTGAACAGGTGCCCAAGTGTGGTGACTAGGGGATCTTCACAGTAACTTCATTGCAGTGTTAATGTAAGCCTAGTTGTGACACTAATAAATAAACTTTAAATGTCTACCTTTCCCACTGTGAAGGGAATCTGTCCAATTTCACCTATTCCATCTCAGTCACTCACAGTTGAGACCAGTGGCAATATTTCACATGCAAAATCACAGTTTATCTCTGGGCAGTTGTGTGTTCTCTGTCCTCCAATGGGAGTGTCCCACAACAGGGTGGAGTTACCTTGGCCTTTTACATATTACTGCATCCTTTCCTCTTTGGTTCCTTTTACTCTCCAAGAAGGGTCAACCTCTTCCCTCCCCCTTGAACACGTGTCATTATCCACCTCCGATTATTCTCTGCTGTTCTTCCCCATGCATCACCCCCTCACTCCCTTCTGTTTACCCTCCCTGCTAGCCACAGGTCTTGGTGTCACCTTGTCTTTCCCTCTGCGCTTGTTTAGCCTTGATTGTGTCCGGCTCTGTAGACCTTGGCCCTTCACCTAGATTTTCTTAACAAGAGGGAGAGGATTAAAAAAAAGATTGCATTCAGAAGTTCTCTGCTCCACTCAATGATCCTCATTTAAATTCAGGCCCAGCAGGAGTGGTTTAAATGGGTCGAGGTACAAATTGGACATTTTGTTTGTGTCGGAGCAGAAATTGATTTTGATGACTCACTTATTTGGATGTGGTAAAAGGAGTTGCGTGTACACAAGCCGAAAGGTTGGGGGGTCGCCATTCTTCCATTCCCAAGGCAGGCACATAGTAAAACAACATGGCTCCCCACGTCCCCGAGGTATGGCCAAGTCGCGGTGTTGGCTGTGGAACTGTCACTATGGCGACTGTTACAACAGCAACTTATCTTTCCATCACCGTGAATGTCACGAAACGTCTCAAGACTCTTCACAGAAGTATTACAAAACAAAATCTGTCACTGAGCCACATATGCCGATATTAAAGCAGTTTGCCAAATGCTTCCTGGAAGAGGCAGTTTTTAAGGAGTGTTTTAAAGGAGGAGAGAGAGAGGTGGAGAATGTTGCAAAACTGACAGTACAGCAAGGCAGGGAAGGGCCTGAAAAGGTGCCAACCACCATTTTCCAGTGTCCCAGCTGTGGCAGGAAGGTGATCTACTGGCAGGAGACAGGCCTGGCCTAGATTGCACAGTGCCATGGGATCACCCCCAGCGACATCTTTTGTATTCCAGAGCTTTGGAACCAGATAGCTGAATTAATAACTGGTAGTAGAGCATTTCAAATGGGACATGCTGAAGAGATCAGAATTCGGTGAGTACAGTTATCTCTGAGGGTTGTGGGGTTGGAGAGATTACAGCGATAAGGAGAGTGAGACCTTGGAGGGATTTTTTTTATTGTTTCATGGGATGTGGGCATCGCTGGCAAGGCCTATCCCTAATTGCCCTTGAGAAGGTGGTGATGAGCTGCCGTCTTGAACCGCTGCAGTACCTGTGGTGTAGGTACACCCATGGTGCTGTGAGAGAGGGAATCTCAGGATTTTGACCCAAGGACAATGAAGGAATGGCGATATTTTTCAAGTCAGGATGGTGAATGCCTTGGAGGGAAACTTGCAGGTGGTAGTGTTCCCAGGAATCTGCTGCCTTTGTCCTTCTTGATGGTAGTGGCCGTGAGTTTGGAAGGTGTTGTCTAAGGAAACAAGGATGCGAGTATTAAATTGAGATGTTGTTGACTGGGAGCCAGTGTAGTTCAATGAGTATTAGGCTAATGGGTGGACTTGGTACAGACAAGGACATGGGCAGCAGAGTTTAGGAGGCCCTCGTACCAATGTTATCTGTTGGCAGCATCATGTTTTATGAGTTACATTGAATTTTACCACACAGAACAGGCCATTAGACTTAACTTGTATGTGCCAATATTAAGGCTTCACATAAGCCTCCTCCCACTTCTCCTATTCTCACCCTATCAACATGTCCTGTTTCTTTCTCATGCGTTTATCAAGCTTGTGTTTAAATGGGTTTGTGTTAATCATCTTAATGGCTCCTTGTGGTAGCGAGTTCCACTAGAAATTTCTCCTGAATTCCTTATTGGATTTATTAATGCCTGTTATATTTATGACCCCGAGTATTGGATCCTTCCACAAGTGAAAACGTCATCTCTATGTCCCAGAATCATAGAATTGTTACAGCACGGAAGAAGGCCGTTTGGCCCATCGTGTCTGCACCAGCTGTCCCATGTGTTGGGATTTGTCATTATAGATCATGACGTAGAACCATTCCCCTACCTTTCCCCGTACACCCGCACATTGTTTCTATTCAAATAATCATCTAATGCCCTCTTGAATGCCTCAATTGAACCTGCCTCCACCACACTTCCAGCCAGCGTATGCCAAACCCTAGACACTCGCTTTGTGAAAAAAGTTTTTTCACATCACATTTACTTCTTCTTCAACTCACTTTAAATCTCTCATTCCTCATCTCTCATTTAAATGTCTCATTCTTGATCCTTTTACGATGTGAATCAGTTTCTCCCTATACACTGTCAAGCCCCCTCATGATTTTGAACATCTCTATCAAGTCTCCTCTTAGCCTTCTTCTTTTCAAGGAGAACAGTCCCAACTTCTGCAATCTGACTTGCCTATAGAACCCCTTCGTCATTTTAAGGATCAGTGTTTGGGATTTGTTAACTTATTCTAGAAGAGATCTCACTGAAGGCAGTCCCAAGAGTACTGTGCAATCTGGGCAGAGTACTACTTCTGCCTGTAGGCCATCGTCCTGCCACAGCTGGACATTGGAAAATGACAGTTGCTGCCTTTTCAGGGCAGCACAGTGGTTAACACTGCACCCTCACAGCACCAGGTACCCGGGTTCAATTCCGTCCTCGGTTTACTTTCTGTGTGGAGTTTGCACATTCTCCCCGTGTCTGCGCGGGTTTCCTCCAGGTGCTCTGGTTTCCTCCCACAGTCCAAAGATGTGTGGGTTAGGTTGATTGGTCATGATAAATTGCCCCTTTGTGTCAGGGGGATTATCAGGATAAATACAGGAATAGGGCCTGGGTGGGATTGCTGTCGGTAGAGACTCGATGGGCCGAATGGCTTCCTTCTGCACTATAGGAATTCTATGATTTCCTGGCTGCTATCTTGCTGTACTTTCAGTTTTACAACTCACTAATTGAACAACTTCATCTGGGACAAAAGCTTTATACTGCCTTCTCTGTAGCAATGTCCAGTTGTACAGCTTTGCTTCAATTTCTAAGCAGATCCTCATCTAAAACACCAATGATGATTTTATCTCTGATCATAGTCGTCTTTTCAGGTTCCATACTCAGTATTTTCAGTGAGGTGATACAATTCATTGACGAACACTCAATCCTTTCAACCTGGTGTTTGACTGTGCCGGTTAAACTTCACCCTCTCGATAACAATATTTTTACAGAGACTGAAGTATGAGTCAAAGACTCCAATGACATCCTCATACTAGACTGTCTCTTTATTCACCCCCTATATGGTCAGCACATCATCTGCTATGCTGCTAACAGCATATAACAAGGTGATGACTTGACCTTTATTCTCTATAGCCTCAGGCACTGTGGTATTGGGTAAGACATTTTCTCCAATTTTGCCATTGATCAGTCTGTCTGGGGCCCTCAATATTTTGGGAAGATTCTGGTATGGGCAAAGCAGTAGCCATTGCGCATCCGGGTCCAAGGTTTTTTTTTCCTGTGCTGCCTGTCCTGCCAGTCACTGGGTGCTATCATTACCCAATGGTCTCAGGTGTGGCCAGTAGGTTGGCTGCAAAGTTCTTCACCCGCTGAGCTGCAATGTTGTTGGGCTTCATTCGGGGCTTGTCTCACTATTTTGTACCATTCTTCTGTGGGAATAGTCACCACTGCCACCATCCGTCATCATGGGTTTGTGCTGGAATCCCTTTGCTTCTTATTCTAGGAGAGATCTTGTTAAACGCAATGGTCTTGGTCAAAAAACATTTATTTACTTGTGAGCTATTTACAAAGGTTAAATAAGACTGATATACAGCAGGAGCAGCCCTGTGAGATACCACTCAAACGATCCCTCAGTGTGTGACAACGCTGTGATATAGCTTTGTTTGCACATGCTCAGTATGCTCTTATTCAAGTTACCCCTTTACTGCACCTTTGGTGCATAAAAACAGGTTCTCCAATGATAAGCGATTGTCCAATGGCTGGTGGGCACTGTTGAAAGTTAGGACAGATGTTCTTGGCATGTGTCAGCATTTCCCAGCAAATCCGGGGAGTGTGTCAGTAATTACATGGGATCCCTGGGCTAGGATTTACGTCAGTATTTATAGGGGCCCCTGGGGATTCTGTCAATATTTACTGGGACTCCCCAGAGAGTGTCAGTATTTATAGAGGGTCCCCAGGGAGTGTATCAGTATTTACAGGGGGGTCTCTGGGTAGTGTGTCAGTATTTGCTGGGGGTCCCTGAGTAGAGTGTCAGTGTTTGCTGGAGGTTCCTGGGGAGAGTGTCAGTGTTTGCTAGGTGTTCGTGGGGAGTGTGTCAGTGTTTGCTGGGGGTTCCTGGGGAGAGTGTCAGTGTTTGCTGGGGGTTCCTGGGGAGAGTGTCAGTGTTTGCTGGGGATTCCTGGGGACAGTGTCAGTGTTTGCTGGGGGTTCCTGGGGAGAGTGTCAGTGTTTGCTAGGTGTTCGTGGGGAGTGTGTCAGTGTTTGCTGGGGGTTCCTGGGGAGAGTGTCAGTGTTTGCTGGGGGTTCCTGGGGAGAGTGTCAGTGTTTGCTGGGGATTCCTGGGGACAGTGTCAGTGTTTGCTGGGGATTCCTGGGTAGAGTGTCATTGTTTGCTGGGGGTTCCTGGGGAGAGTGTCAGTGTTTGCTGGGGGTTCCTGGGGAGAGTGTCAGTATTTGCTGGGAGTTCCTGGGGACAGTGTCAGTGTTTGCTGGGGATTCCTGGGGAGAGTGTCAGTGTTTGCTGGAGGTTCCTGGAGAGAGTGTCAGTGTTTGCTGGGGATTCCTGGGGAGAGTGTCAGTGTTTGCTGGGGATTCCTGGGGAGAGTGTCAGTGTTTGCTGGGGGTTCCTGGAGAGAGTGTCAGTATTTGTTGGGGATTCCTGGGTAGAGTGTCAGTGTTTGTTGGGGGTTCTTGGGGAGAGTGTCAGTACTTGCTGGGGGTTCCTGGGGAGAGTGTCAGTATTTGCTGCGGGTTCTTGGGGAGAGTGTCAGTGTTTGCTGGGGGTTCCTGGAGAGAGTGTCAGTGTTTGCTGGGGGTTCCTGGGGAGAGTGTCAGTATTTGCTGCGGGTTCTTGGGGAGAGTGTCAGTGTTTGCTGGTGGCCACTGGGGAGTGCATCAGTATCTGCTGGGGGTTCCTGAGGAGAGTGTCAGTGTTTGCTGGGGGTTCCTGAGGAGAGTGTCAGTGTTTGCTGGGGGTTCCTGGGGAGAGTGTCAGTACTTGCTGGGGGTTCTTGGGGAGAGTGTCAGTGTTTGCTGGGGGTTCCTGGGGAGTGTGTCAGTACTTGCTGGGGGTTCCTGGGGAGAGTGTCAGTGTTTGCTAGGTGTTCCTGGGGAGTGTGTCAGTGTTTGCTGGGGCTTCCTGGGGAGAGTATCAGTACTTGCTGGGGGTTCTTGGGGAGAGTGTCAGTGTTTGCTGGGGGTTCCTGGGGAGTGTGTCAGTACTTGCTGGGGGTTCCTGGGGAGAGTGTCAGTGTTTGCTAGGTGTTCCTGGGGAGTGTGTCAGTGTTTGCTGGGGCTTCCTGGGGAGAGTATCAGTACTTGCTGGGGGTTCTTGGGGAGAGTGTCAGTGTTTGCTGGTGGCCTCTGGGGAGAGTGTCAGTACTTGCTGGGGGTTCCTGGGGAGTGTATCAGTGTTTGCTGGTGGCCCCTGGGGAGTGTATCAGTATTTACAGGGGGTCCTTAAGTTTTCTAGTTAGTAACTCTTGAGTTGTTAAAGTTCAGCGATGGCTATTATTTGAGTAGTTTTCTGCCTCAGTGCAAGAGGACTGATCTTAATTGCGTCATTTCAATTGCAGTTCTCTTTCTCAACGTGAGAAACTGAAACCTGGAGTCTCTGCAGTCGAAATCAGGAACCTCATTCCTCCAGCCCTCCCAACCCTGGGGGAAAGAATGCTAGTGAGGGTGGGTCAACTGAAAAATCTACAACTCAGATCAATAGATCTTTGTTAGACAAGGTGGAGCATGAAACCTACTGCAAATCCCTTCTAAGATAAAAAGGGCCTTTTAAATAGTGCCATAGGACAAAAAGGAATTATTAATGAAAAAACGTTTGCATATTTTGAGAACATAGTAAGGACAGAAATAGTTTGTAAATAATTGAGAATTTGAAGAATTCAACCTGGCAAATTATGATCTCCAGACTTCAATATAAACCGCAGAGTGCAGTAGGGATTTTTATTCTGTAAATTAGGGAGACCTACATTTTGAAATATATTGTAATTAATTTAAGTACTTAAATGTTCATAATTTTGCAATTATTTTATACTTTATTTTTATGCTTTGTCTGCCACTATTATGAATGATAATTTTTGTTTGTATTTAATCACAGTTTGTAGCTGTCACCATGATGACAGGTGATTTATCTACCCATCTGAGGACAGATAGCTGTAATCGAGAACTAAGCATAAATTAGGTTGTACCTCATGGTAAATGGGATAGTGATGGAGATCAGCATATTCGGATGTTAAGGGGACGCGGTGGTGTTGTGGTATTGTCACTGGACTAGTAATCCAGAGACCCAGGGGACACGGGTTCAAATCCCACCATGGCAAATTTAAATTCAGTAAAACTCTTGAATGAAAAGTCTAATGATGACTATGACACCATTGTCGTTTGTCATTAAAAAAAACCCCATCAGGTTCACTAATGTGCTTTAGGGAAGGAAATCTACCGTTCTTACTTGGTCTGGCCTACATGTGACTCCAGACCCACAGCAATGTGGTTGACTTTAACTGCCGTCTGAAATGGCCCATCAAGCCAACCATTCAGTTCAAGGGCAATTAGGGATGGGCAATAAATGCTGACCCAGCCAGTGATGCCCACATCCCATGAATGAATAAGTAAACATTGTGGTTAAACAGGCCCATGGGACCGAATGTTTCCATTGTGTGTGGCCCAGTACCACACCAGTCAACACCATTGAGCCATCTGCAGTAGGTGGCTTTATGTTTTTACTGGTGAACATCTCTGCTTAAATCTCCTCCTAACAAAAATCCATGCTTCATGTCTGCTGGGCTGAGGGAACGATGCCAACCTACTACTGCAGTCATAAAAATTGGCAACTCGGGAATGTCCAGCGTGTGAGAATGTGGCAGTTCAAGGGCTGTTAAGGCAGGAAGAGAACATTCTTCTCGAGTTTTATCAGAAGTAGAATTCGGGGCCTTGAGTGATCAGTTGCTCCTTTCAAAACAAAAGACATGAAAGAACTTGCATTTTTATGGTATCTTTCACAATCTCAGGACATTCCAAAGCTGTCTACAGTCAGTGTACTTTGTAATTGTGGTCATTGTTGTTATATAGGAGCCACAGCAGTCAAGTTGTGCACAGCAAGCTCCCAAAAAGAGCTCTCAGATAATCCGTCTGTTAGCTGTGATACGGATGAGGGTGGGATGGGGGAGATCTCCCATGCTCTTCATTTGAAATAGTCCTATGGGATTCTTTACTTTAACCTAAGAGAACAGCTGGGGGGAAGGGTAGGGGTTGGGTGGTGGGAGGGGGGAGGGGGAGCGCTCGGTTTAATGTCTCATCTGGGAACCAGCACTGCTGACAATGCAGCACTCCCTCAGTGCCTGCTAGAGGCTTAGCCTAAATTTTGCGGTTGAGTTCCTGGAGTGAGACTTGAACCCACAACCTTCAGACTCCGAGGCAAGAGTGATACCACTGAGCCATGGCTGACACAAGGTGGGTGGGGAGGGGAGGGAGGGAGGGGGAGGCCGGGGGTGGGGGGACGGACAGAAAATCTCAGGTTAACTCTCCTTGGCACTGGCCCACTCTGGTGATATGATAACTTAGCATGGAGCCCTGTCTGTCACCGAGTACATTCACTCGCCTTCCTGGGGGATTCTTGATATGGACTATTCCTACAGCCAACCTGGAACCGATAGGTTGTTGTGGAGTGAGAACAGATGAAATGGGATCTTTGTCACTGGCTGTGGCATGCCTCCTCAAACTGGTTACCTCAACAAATCAACATCTAATCTGACAGATCCCTGCTGATTTGGTGCCTTTTAGTCTGGGCATCAGCCGAAGGAGGGGATTGGGCACCGCTTCCTGTACCCTCTCCCCTCAGGGTCAGCGGCATGCCCGTACTGGCATGTAGAGAATGATCACTTGGCTGAGGTACACTGCATCCTCGCAACTGTCCTCTGGCAAGCGGCAATCCCTTCACAGAAAAGAAGACTTGTTTAAATAACTATCACCTTCTGTGACCAGAGAATGTTGCAACGTGCTTTATAGCCAATGAATTTTGTTTCATGTATTGTCAGTGTTGTAATGTAAGAAATATGACAGCCAATTTGTGCACAGCAAGCTCCCTCAAACAGCATGGAAATAAATAACCAGATCATCTATTTTAATGAAGTTGGTGGAGGCTTATATTCAGACAGTGTTGTGGGATCTGTAACATCCCTCTCAAGAGTGCAGACAAGGGATGGGATTTTCTGTTCCCCCCCGCCCCCCCCCAATCACCACCCATGATGTGTTTTGTGGTAAGAGGCTGCCCACCATTGGCCGGCGGCGGGATCTTCTGGTCCCGCTGCTGTCAACGGGGTTTCCTGTTGTTCACGCCCTCCACCACCGGGGGTAGGGTGGGGGTGTCACTGTCAGTGGGACTGGAAGATGTCACAGGAGGGAATGGGTGGAAAATCCCACCCAAAATCAGTTTACTATTTTATACTAAGGGCTGCATCTTTGACAGTGCAGCACTCCCTCAGTGCAACGCTGGAGTGTCGGCCTGGATTAGTCTCTGAACTGGGAAAGAGAATGTGGGGTACTTTTATGAAGCTGTTTGAATTTTAAATAGACAATGGGGTACAACGTTGATTAAAAGACACTGTCGACCTTCCTTCCCTTATTGGGAGGATTCCTGTGCTCAGCAGACCTGTCAATCATTGTTAAACGAGTAGCTGAACGGCAGGTGTTAACTGCAATGTGCAAAGGACAAACAGGTGACCTGAGGAGGAGTGGGGAGACAGAGGTAACCTTTCTTAACGTCACATGGTCTGCATTATCTGATGAACATCTGAAGGTCAAACTTAATCCCTTGTGAAGTAAAAACAAAGTGGTGGAAAAGCTCAGCAGGTGTGGCAGCATCTGTGGAGAAACAGGTGGCATTTAGAGTCCATATGATTGTGTTGAGTTTATCCAGCATTTTCTCTGTTCTTATTTCAGATTTCCAGCATCCGCAGTATTTTGCTTTTTATCTTAGTCCCCTGTGAAAGTCGTAACTGGCTGTTTTGCTCTGGTCTGTGCTCGGGCCCAGTGCAGGAGTGAGTCCCTCACCTTCAACCAGAGGCTTCTCGTGGGCTCTGCTAATAGGAGGACAGCACTGGAAGCTTGAGATAGATAGACACTGTGGTCCCAGAGTGTTGTTGTGTATGTAATACTTGTAATTTGGAGATGGAGGCAAATATCATTCATTACACGAGATTACATTGATTTTCCAGAAGAGAAACAGGCCATTCGGCCTAACACTTTATGCCAGTGTTACTACCACTATCATATGCACTGATGAACAGTTAGATTTCAAATTTTAAAATCTTCAGCCAGTTGGCAGCCTCCTCATCAGCCTGGTGTAGGGCAGTGAAGCCATCACTGAAGCACAGGGCAGGGGATTTGCTAATTATGGGGCGTCATGGTGGCACAGTGGTTAGCACTGCTGCCTCACAGTGCCAGGGACCCAGGTTCGATTCCCGGCTTGCGCCACTCTGTGTGGAGTTTGCACATTTTCCCCGTGTCTGTGTGGTTTCCTCCAGGTGCTCCGGTTTCCTTCCACAGTCCAAAAAAATGCAGGTTAGGTGGATTGCCCATGCTAAAATTGCCCCTTAGTGTCAGGGGGACTAGCGAGGGTAAATGCATGGAGTTATGGGAATAAGGCCTTGGTGAGATGGTGGTCTGTGATGGGTCGAATTGATGGGTCGAATGGCCTCTTTCTGCACTGTAGGGATTCTATGATTCTATATGCACCATGGTTTGCACTTGGCCACAGTTACACAGGGGTGAGTCACAGTGTCCCCAATGGAAGAGGTTGTTGCGACAGGGTCTGATTCCAGTGTGAAATCTATTCAGTTTGACCCATTCGCCTCACAGGAGGTTGAAGCCTGGGATTTCCAACATAGGATCACCAACCAGGTACTGATTCAGGGCTCTGTTGTTGGTGTGCCATATGTCCTTCCTCAGGGCCGCAGCAGACTGATTGGCCACTTTGCGATGAGGTGTATGCTGGGTGGGTGGGTGATATCTCCTACCAGAGTATGTCAGTGTTTATACTCCGTAGCAGCCATCTCCCTTCATCTCACCCCGTCAGTATATCCTTCCAATCCTCAGTCGTGTGGTAATTTACTGATTGTGATTCAGATAGAGGCTCCAGACAGCTTGGAAGTAGTTCTTTTAGAGATATGGGCCTTTGAAATGTGGTTGACTCTGCTGGTTGTTATCCTTTGTGGAGCTTGATGTTGTCGGGGTGTAGTCCTTGTATCTTTAACAGAGCCCCCATCCCCCCAGTTGCACTTACCTAATGAAAATATTTCATCTTCTTTCATGTCAAACATAATCCCTCCTCCCCGCTGTTGAGGCCTGCCTGAGATAGGCCCAAGCTGGCAGTGGAAAGTTGGTTTTGCCTGACAAGTGGACACACAACTGCTGTGAAGTTGAGTAATTGTAGATTGATGTTTGTAGAATTGTAAAATGCGCGGGAAAAAGCAATGCATGGTCTCTTTTTCTGTGCACCCCGCCCCCCCCCCCCCCACCCTGGCCATTATTCAGCCAACACAACCATCCTTGTGACACACTGAGTGGGACTTTCCAGCTGTGCTCATCCGAAGACTGGAAAATCCCACCCAAGTTCAACGGACCTTTGCACTGGTCCGCCCCCACCCGTTAGGATTCCCGTGGTGGGCAGGACGGGAAAATTCCATTCACTACCTCCCTACACCAATCGGAGAGCAAAAGGTCCCGTTATCCAGTTGGATGATGCTTGGCTGAGAGCCAGGTAGCCTTTCCTTCTCTGTTGCCAATAGGTTTGACCCTTGTAAAAAAAAAAATGTGCAAAGAAAATGACAAAAAGGATCCTTTTTAATGTCCGGATGATTTTTCTCCAGGGTCACACACAGCAGTGTCCTGGAGATTAGTCTTCGATTCCTGGAGACTCCAGGCCAATCCTGGAGGGTTAGTAACCCTAAGCAGGAAAGACATGTTGAATTCACTGTTCGTTGTCAGCACAGCAGCAAGGGCTTAGTTGGATTTGGATGAAGAAAATGTGCCCGTCACTCCAATGGAAGAGTATATGTGTGCCACATTACTCCCTCAGGGCAGTACTTGTATACCCATATTAACGGAAGGCCTGATGTATACACGAGGGATAAGGATATAGAAAGTTTGAAGGCAGTGTAAGGAAGAGGTTCGTGTGGAGTGTGAAGGGCGGTTGGGTTGAATCTGGCCTGTTTCTCTGCTGTAGATGGTTTTCTGAGTATGCAGCAGGCAATCTGTAAACTCGTGAGAAGCCCAGGTCTGTCACCTCCCACTCGAATCACCTCTTCCCTCTGAGTCAAAACATTGTAGGCTCAGAAACTCCACTTCAGGTGCTTGAGAATAAAATCCCGGTTGACAATCCAGTGTGGGTACTGGGGGAGTGCGGCACAGTCAGAGGTGCCGTCCTTCAGATGGGATAGTAAACCATGGCCTCTCAGGGGAATGCAAAGGATCTGATGGCACTACCTTGAAGAGGTGGGGTGCTTTCCTCAGTGTCCTGGCCGATATTTATCCCTCAACCATCTCTAGATTATCTGCTCACTTATTTCATTGCTGTTTGTGGGAGTTGGCTGCCATGTTTCCTACATTATAACTGTGGCTTCATGAAGTACTGAACTGGACTGAAAAGTTTTTTGCAACATCCAGGGGTGGTGAAAGGCGCTGTTCAAATGCAGGACTTTATTTTGTTCTTTCAGGTGTTAATTCATCTCTTTTGCTTTGAGACTAAAATTTGTCCATGCTGATTATTGGCAGCGGGGGCGCAAACAGCATTCAGAGAGAGCACATGGTGCAACTGGTTTGCTCCTCTTAAAGGTAGTCTGTCCCTCTTATAGGGAAGCTGCACTGCATCACAGGAGTCTACTGCTGAATATCTGCAGAGGGAGCTTCCAGCTTCATGGATGCAGTGCTGGCAGCTTTAGTGGCGGAGGTGAACCTTGGAGTTTGGATCCAAGGACCTGGCAGCAGTGCCACAAGAAGTCTAATGATCTCACCTGGGTGGTCAATGTCGATCAATGACATTTACCCACCACAACACCAGTCTCTCACCAACATCCCATCACTCACCCAGAATCACTCTGAGCTCCGGTGTAGCATCCAAACACTCCACCCTGGCACCCAGCTCCTGCTGCTTCCACACACTATTCAGCTACGGCAGGCATGCAGTGCAACACAACCATTCTGTCCTCTTGCTCGCAGGACAAGGTGGCGCACAATAGATGGGAGAAGAACACCTGGATAAGCTGAGAGGAGATGGTTCCTGGCATCGTGGGCCAAACTGTGTCAGACCCCATGAGATCAGGGTTGCTGAAAACATGAAGAAGGGTGGTGTCTTCCTGCCTTTTGTCCCTTCTCAATTCCCAGCAGCCCCTCATCCTGCTATCGGGCGTGGCCAGCAAGCTGCGGATGGTGTGACCTTCGACCTCTTGCTTCCGCCACACCAACCTTCCCCATTCTGGCTTCCTCGTTTCGGTCAGCCAGGAACCACTACCTGCACAGCCACAGCTCACCCAGGAGGAAGAGAGAGGGAGAGAGTAACAGCGGCAATAAGGAGAGCCCATCATTTGATCTGAGACCCACAGCCGCCGGTTTGAGACTGGGCGTGCCTTGGGCGCTATTAGAGAGTTGGGTGGGATCTGCAATGTGGTGAGAAACGGGCACAGGTGGATATGCTTACCCTCTCCTCATCTTGTCAATCATCAGAGCCAGAGGCATCACAACTACTGCCCCCATACTCACTGCAGCCTGAAAGAACAATTCATAGAATCCCTACAATGCAGAATGAGGTCATTCAGCCCATCGAGTCTGCACCGATCGCAATCCCACCCAGGCCCTATTCCCGTAACCCCACATATTTACCCTGCTAATCCATTGACACTAGGGGCAATTTAGCATGGCCAATCAACCTAACCCACACATCTTTGGCCTTTGTGGGGGCATGTCACTAAATCCTCTCTCCTCTCTTTGCCAAGTGGTTTGGCTTGTTGCCTTTATCTGTGTTGGCTTCTGGCTGGATGAGGTTTCACTTCCTCAGTGAGTGCCATGGAAACAGTCAGTAATAGGTTTTGTTCACAATTATTTATTTGCCCTATTTACGGCTGGGACCTCATGTAACCAATAGAATCCCTACAGTGCGGAAGGAGGCCATTCGGCCTACCGACTCTCCGAGAGAGCATCCCACTCGGGCCCAAACCTCCACCCTATCCCGTAACCCCATGCATGTACCTTGGCTAATCCACCTAACCTATACATCTTGGGACACGAAGGGGCAATTTAGCATAGCCTAACCACCTAACTTGCACATCTTTGGACTGTGGGAAGAAACCGGAGCACCTAGAGGAAAACCCACGCAGTCACGGGAAAAACGTGCAAACTGCACACAGTCACCCGAGGTTGGAATCGAACCCGGGTCCCTGTCGCTGTGAGGCAGCAGTGCTAACCACTGTGCCACCGGCCTATGTTAAGGATGTTCTTCTCTGGGCACACAAGGTATGAGTCTTGCTCCCTTGGAGCCTCCTGATCATCTGACCTTGATGTCATCATCAACATCATTGTCTAATTAACATAAGCAGTAACCCTTTACTCGACCACAAGTAAATACATTGCTGGGACTGGCCTGGTCCAAGTGCACAAGCAGAGCAACAAAGCAGCCAGTTAAGCTGAGAGACGTCACAACAGTACAGATTCAGAGGGCACAGTAGCGGCGTGTACAGACACTCCAGCAATCAGCACGGGAGGAGCTGGGATAGACAGTGTGCTTCACTGAGAGGGCATTCAGCTTTCATAGCTTCATCTATGGGCGGCACAGTGGCTAGCACTGTTGCCTCACAGCGCCAGGGACCCGGGTTCGCTTCCCGGCTTGGGTCACTGTCTGTGTGGAGTCTGCACGTTCTCCCCACATCCGTGTGGGTTTCCTCCGGGTGCTCCTGTTTCCTCCCACAGTCCAAAGATGTGCGGGTTAGGTTGATTGACCATGCTAAATTAATCCTAGTGTTAGGAAGATTAGCAGGGTAAATGGGGTTATGGGGATAGGGCCAGGGTGGGATTGTAGTTGGTGCAGACTCGATGGGCTGAATGGCCTCCTTCTGCACTGTAGGATTCTATGATTCTATGATCTCCAGTTCCATCGCATCCACATTTTGTGCCTATGTTTCCATTTTTTACAAAATGAGAACAGATTTTAAGACAGGTTAAGTTTGATTTCCTGATTTCCAGCTCAGTGTGTGTGTGTGAAAGGAATAATCAGTGACAGAGCAGGAGAACTGAGAAGAGACAACTTGTTCTAACAGGCCTGTCGAAGTGTGTTCTCCCAGACATCCGAGATTTCCCCTTATCAGCCTGCTGTCTGTGAACATTCCCAACACTCGGCTTCAGCACATCCAGCACTAATTCCAAACATTTCTCACCATTCATGGAAAAGCAATTTTATGTTATTTGTTTCAAGTGGAATTATTTAGCGAGATTAAATGAAGCGCACTTCTAAGTACAATTCAGGGTTACTTTGTCAATATTATTTAATAATTCATTCTATATAAGTGTGAAGATCTCTCACTGCCCACCCAGTCCTCTCCACATCATCCCCTCTCAATTATCGTCACCACCCTTTCACCCTACAGCCAACCTCTCTCTCCCCCTCGATCTCCTCTCTTCCCCTCTCTCCCTCACCATCTCCCTCTCTCCCCCATTATCTTTCACTCTTTCTCTCTTTCCCATGCTCTTGCTCGTTGCTCAGCCCTTCCCCCCTACCTCCCCTCCTCCCTCCCCTTTTTCCCCCCCCTCCCTCCATTACACCCCTCCCTCCCTCTCTCCCCTGCGCCCTCCCTCCCTGCCCGCCCCCTCCCCTCCCTGCCCGCCCCCTCCCTCCCTGCCCGCCCCCTCCCTCCCTGCCCGCCCCCTCCCTCCCCTGCCCGCCCCATCCCTCCCTGCCCGCCCCCTCCCTCCCTGCCCGCCCCCTCCCTCCCTGCCCGCCCCCTCCCTCCATGCCCGCCCCCTCTCTCCCTGCCCGCCCCCTCCCTCCCTGCCCGCTCCCTCCCTACCTGCCCGCCCCTCCCTGCCTGCCCGCCCCCTCCTTGCCCTGCCCGCCCCCTCCTTGCCTGCCCGCCCCCTCCCTGCCTGCCCGCCCCCTCCCTGCCTGCCCGCCCCCTCCCTGCCTGCCCGCCCCCTCCCTGCCTGCCCGCCCCCTCCCTGCCTGCCCGCCCCCTCCCTGCCTGCCCGCCCCCTCCCTGCCTGCCCGCCCCCTCCCTGCCTGCCCGCCCCCTCCCTGCCTGCCCGCCCCCTCCCTGCCTGCCCGCCCCCTCCCTGCCTGCCCGCCCCCTCCCTGCCTGCCCGCCCCCTCCCTGCCTGCCCGCCCCCTCCCTGCCTGCCCGCCCCCTCCCTGCCTGCCCGCCCCCTCCCTGCCTGCCCCCTCCCTGCCTGCCCGCCCCCTCCCTGCCTGCCCGCCCCTCCCTGCCTGCCCGCCCCCTCCCTGCCTGCCCGCCCCCTCCCTGCCGGCCCGCCCCCTCCCTGCCGGCCCGCCCCCTCCCTGCCGGCCCGCCCCCTCCCTGCCGGCCCGCCCCCTCCCTGCCGGCCCGCCCCCTCCCTGCCGGCCCGCCCCCTCCCTGCCGGCCCGCCCCCTCCCTGCCGGCCCGCCCCCTCCCTGCCGGCCCGCCCCCTCCCTGCCGGCCCGCCCCCTCCCTGCCGGCCCGCCCCCTCCCTGCCGGCCCGCCCCCTCACTGCCGGCCCGCCCCCTCCCTGCCGGCCCGCCCCCTCCCTGCCGGCCCGCCCCCTCCCTGCCGGCCCGCCCCCTCCCTGCCGGCCCGCCCCCTCCCTGCCGGCCCGCCCCCTCCCTGCCGGCCCGCCCCTCCCTGCCGCCCGCCCCCTCCCTGCCGGCCCGCCCCCTCCCTGCCGGCCCGCCCCCTCCCTGCCGGCCCGCCCCCTCCCTGCCGGCCCGCCCCCTCCCTGCCGGCCCGCCCCCTCCCTGCCGGCCCGCCCCCTCCCTGCCGGCCCGCCCCCTCCCTGCCGGCCCGCCCCCTCCCTGCCGGCCCGCCCCCTCCCTGCCGGCCCCGCCCCCTCCCTGCCGGCCCGCGCCCCCCCTGCGCCCCGCCCCCCCTGCGCCCCGCCCCCCCGCCGTTCCCTCCCCCCCACCGCCCCCTCCCCCGCCCGCCCCGCCCCGTCGCCCCCCTCCCCCGCCCCGTCGCCCCACCCTCCCCCGCCCCGTCGCCCCACCCTCCCCCGCCCCGTCGCCCCACCCTCCCCGCCCCGTCGCCCCACCCTCCCCCGCCCCGTCGCCCCACCTCCCCCGCCCCGTCGCCCCACCCTCCCCGCCCCGTCGCCCCACCCTCCCCCGCCCCGTCGCCCCACCCTCCCCCGCCCCGTCGCCCCACCCTCCCCCGCCCCGTCGCCCCAGCCTCCCCCGCCCCGTCGCCCCAGCCTCCCCCGCCCCGTCGCCCCAGCCTCCCCCGCCCCGTCGCCCCAGCCTCCCCCGCCCCGTCGCCCCAGCCTCCCCGCCCCGTCGCCCCAGCCTCCCCCGCCCCGTCGCCCCACCTCCCCCGCCCCGTCGCCCCAGCCCTCCCCCGCCCCGTCGCCCCAGCCCTCCCCCGCCCCGTCGCCCCACCCTCCCCCGCCCCGTCGCCCCACCCTCCCCCGCCCCGTCGCCCCACCCTCCCCGCCCCGTCGCCCCCCCGCCCCGTCGCCCCTCCCTCCCCCGCCCCGTCGCCCCTCCCTCCCCCGCCCCGTCGCCCCACCCGCCCCCCGCCCCGTCGCCCCACCCGCCCCGTCGCCCCACCCTCCCCCCGCCCCGTCCCCCCCGCCCCGTCCCCCCCGCCCCGTCCCCCCCTCCCCGTCCCTCTCTCTCGCCTCATCCCCTCTCACTCTCCCTCACCCCATCCCTCTCTCACTTTCTTTCCCCACCCCTCTTTCCATTCTTTTTGCTTCCTCCCTCTTTCTGTCATTTTCTCCCCTCTCTCTCCATCGCGCACTCTCTGAAGCTCTCTCTCTCTCTCTCTGTAGCTCCAATGTTGTCTCATAACTTGATCCTCTTTTCCTCTTTCTCCGCAGTTCCTATTTTTGCCCTTCATTCCTTGTTGTCTTATTGCTATTTCTTGCATTGCAGTGAGAGTCATTCAGCACTCGCAGTGTTAATTGGCTGGTGTGTGTGTGTGTCGGGGGGCGGGGAGGTGTAGATGCGGCGACCTGTCAGTATATGAGGAGGCAAGTCTGGTCACAGAGCTTCCCTCATATTCCTGACTCATCCCCGCCCATTACTGCTGGCAAAGATCCTATCCAGCTGTCTCCATGGGCCAACAATCCCTTTCATCCCCAAATAAGCAAAAAGCTTGATTTCACTCATTTGGAGTCAAATGAGTTTCCTGTCCTTGCGAACAATGTATTTAAGTTGCATCCTTAAACCTCACAGTGGCAAAATCAAAATAAATGGACATCAGGTCATTGAAGGGAGGGGGGTGGTGTAGACAGAGTGACAAATAGTCTGGTCAAAGAGGTGGCTTTTATTTAAGTTCTGAAGGAAGCGAGAGGTGGTGCTGTTTAGGGAGGGAGTCACAGACTGTGGAGCCTAGGCAGCTGAAGGTACAATGGTGGTGATGCAAAGAGCTTGTGAAGGAGATCATGATCTTCTCATCCTTTCACAACTGGAACATGGTTTCGGGCAATGGAGTACTCCACTTCCAGCAGTGCACAGGGGGAAAGGCTCTATCTGTCATCTGTTATTTGTTCATGGGATCATAGAATCCCTACGGTGCAGAAGGAGGACATTCGGCCCATCGAGACTGCACCAACCACAATCCCACCCAGGCCCTATTCCCGTAACCCCACATATTTATCCTGCAAATCCCCTGACACTAGGGTCAATTTAGCATGGCCAATCAACCTAACCTGCAGATCTTTGGAGTATGGGAGGAAACCCAAGCAGACACGGGGAGAATCTGCTAACTCCACACAGACAGGAACTGAACCCGTGTCCCTGGCACTGTGAGACAGCAGTGCTAACCGCTGTGCCACCATCCTGCCTCCCTGATGTTGCTGGCAAGCTTGTCCTTTCCTAACTGCCCTCTCGAACCACTGCGGTTCATGTGATGTAGGTACACCCACAGTGCTGTTAGGAAGGGAGCTGCAGGATCCTGACCCAATGACAGTGAAGGACTGGCAATATGTTTCCAAGTCAGGATGGGGAGTGGCTGGGAGGGGATCATAGGGAATTTGCTGGTGGTAGTGAATGGATCGAGATGTTGAAAGAGGCTTGGTGAGTTGTTACAATGTAATCATCAGGAACATCCCACTCCTGACCTTGTGATGGAGGGAAGGTCATTGATAAAGCAGCTGAAGGCCGTTGGGCCAAGTGACCCTGAGGACCTCCTGCGGCAGTGTCCTGGGGCTGAGATAATTGACCTCCAACAACCATAACCATCTTCCTCTACGGTAGATATGCGGAGAGATTTCCCCTGATTCCCACTGACAACTTTTCTAAGGCTCCTTGATGCCTCACTCGATCAAAGGCTGTCTTCAGGTCAAGGGCATTCGCTCTCACCTCAACTCTGGAGTTCAGTCCTTTTGTCCATGTTTGGACCAAGGCTGTAATGAGGTCAGTAGCTTAGTGAACCTGGTGCAACCCAAGCTGAGCATAGTGAGTTGGTTATAGCAGAGTAAGTGCCGCTTGATAGACTGTCAACGACACCTTCCATTGCTTTACAGGTGATCGAGAATGAATTGAAAGAGTGCTGGTTGGCTGGGAAGTTTTCTATGTTGGCTGGGTGGATGTCCGTGTTGGAACAGTTTGGCTAGTGGTGTGGCTAGTTCCGGAGCACCAGTCTTCTGCACCATAAATCTCTGTTCTCCTGCAATGTGAGAATCTCTGATGTGTTAATGTTGAAGTTTGTTTGTGGCACTCACAGCTCCCCAGAATTCGGATTGCTGGTCAAGGGTAAGGCCTTTTGTGTAGCAAGAAGTAACCTAGTCCCAGAAAATCCTGGCCTGAGACGCCCGCTTGGGTGCCGTCTCTCCTGGACTTTGTGGGGGGTCAGTGCGTGGCTACCAACTTTTATTGGGGGAGCCTAGGTCGCTATGGTGTCAGCTTGCCAAGGGCACTCAGAAGATCCTGCCCCTGCCTCCCATTGTAGGGGAGAGGGAGGTGTGGGCTTTCTCTGTCTGCCCCTCCCTAAAAAGGGAAAAGAAAATCACCTTTCTCTGAGGACCGAGGTTTCCTCCACAGGGAGGTCCTGATCTGCAGCTTGTTCTGTCCCTGGTACCAGAAACTGGTACACCCAATGAGATGAGATGTCTGCCCTTTGCCACCCACGGGCATGGATGGACCGCCTGTATTTATGTACTAATTTAGTTATTAATGTTACAAGTAGGCCTACATTAATTCTGCAATGAAGCTACTGTGAAAATCCTTGTTGGATGAAAGTAATTTACCTGAACCCAGCTGCTGCTGTTGTACAAAGTGATGGTTCTGGTTGGAAGACAGACCTTGTTCAAGCATAGAATATAGAACAGTACAGCACAGAACAAGCCCTTCGGCCCACGATGTTGTGCCGAGCTTTATCTGAAACCAAGATCAAGCTATCCCACTCCCTATCATCCTGGTGTGCTCCATGTGCCTATCCAATAACAGCTTAAATGTTCCTAAAGTGTCTGACTCCACTATCACTACAGGCAGTCCATTCCACACCCCAACCACTCTCTGCGTAAAGAACCTACCTCTGATATCCTTCCTATATCTCCCACCATGAACCCTATAGTTATACCCCCTTGTAATAGCTCCATCCACCCGAGGAAATAGTCTCTGAATGTTCACTCTATCTATCCCCTTCATCATTTTATAAACCTCTATTAAGTCTCCCCTCAGCCTCCTCCACCCCAGAGAGAACAGCCCTAGCTCCCTCAACCCTTCCTCATAAGACCTACCCTCCAAACCAGGCAGCACCCTGGTAAATCTCCTTTGCACTCTTTCCAGCGCTTCCACATCCTTCTTACAGTGAGGTGACCAGAACTGCACACAATATAGTGAGGTGACTAGAACTGCACACAATCACAAGCAGACAGGACCTTCTCTGCCATCGTGAGCATCAACCCAGCAAAACTGAATGTTAACACCAGAACCCATGGTAACAAATCTCTTAAATGCATGAGGGGCAGCATGATGGCACAGTGGTTAGCACTACTGCCTCACAGCGCCAGGGACCCGGGTTCGATTCCCAGCTTGGCTCACTGTCTGTACGGAGTCTGCACGTTCTCCCCGTATCTGCGTGGGTTTCCTCCAGGTGCTCCGGTTTCCTCCCACAGTCCGAAAGACGTAGTGATTAGGTGCATTGGCCATGCTAAACTCTCCCTTAGTGTACCCGAACAGGTGTTGGAGTGTGGCAACTAGGGGATTTTCACAGTAACTTCATTACAGTGTTAATGTAAGCCTACTTGTGACACTAATAAATAAACTTCTAAAAAACTTTTAAAACAAAGATTGTGGCAGTGAGAAGTGAAGATTATGGAAGTGGCATTCATTGCAAGCTCTTTAATAAAACAGCAAGCAACTAATCGTTTGGGATTAGACTCGTCAGTAACACTGGAGTTTTTGAGTTGTAGGGGCCTGAGATGATTGCTCTACTAATCCAGAGGCCCAGGCTAATGCTGGGGGCACAGGTTCAAATCCCACCATGGCATCTGGTAGAATTTAAATTCAGTTAATTAAAAAAAGAATCTGGAATATAAAGCTAGTCTCAGTAACAGTGACCATGAAACCATTGTTGTAAAAACCCATCTAGTTCACTAATGTCCTTTAGGGAAAGAAATCTGCCGTCCTTGCCTGGTCTGGCCTACCTGTGACTCCAGAGCCACAGCAATGTGGTTGACTCTCAAATCCCCTGTGAATTGACCCACCAAGCCACTCAGTTCATGGGGAATTAGGCAATAAATGTTGGCCTTGCCAGCGACACCCACGTCCCATCAAAGAATTTAAAACTCAGACAGTCATGGTCACTGTGTAAAGAGTTGTCCAGCTTTCAACAATCTTTGTAACCACAGAGGCAGGACAGGGTGGAGGCAAGAGGAAGTGGTGCGAGAGCTTTGCAGATGGGATTCTGCTGAGCACAATCTTCAGAGCTAAGCAAGTCATGATCTGTTTTGTTTAGTTGGTCAAGTGTAAGATGGAGGAAATCGGGTTGCCACGGAGAGTCATGCTGCAACTGTGTTAGGAACTGCTTGCACCATTGGAGACCTGTTCACTGAAACACAGCAGGAACATTCAACACCACCTGCATTTATGTAGCTTCCTGTGACAGGAGACGTTGAAGGCTGTTGTAAAGGCAAATGTGTCCCATGCCTTTAGTAAGACATGCATAGCAATCTTTGCTTTTGCATTCTAACACTTCAAAAGACACTGCTTAGGCCTCAGCTAGAGTCTTGGTTCTTGTGTTAGATGGATTGGCCATGCTGAATTGCCCCTTGGTGTCAGGGGATTAGTAAGGTAAATACATGGGGTTACAGGGATAGGGCCTGGGTGGGATTGTTGTCGGTGCAGGTTCAATGGGCCGAATGGCCTCTTTCTGCACTGTAAGGATTCTATGAAATGAATGAGTTCTGTGGTGAGGTTGGAGAAGTTGAGGTTGTTCTCCTTTGACCGGAGAAAGTTAAGGGGAAATTTGACAGAAGTGTCCAAAACCATGAAGGGTTTGGATAGAGTGAATAAGGAGAAATTGTTTTGTGCTGCAGAAGCTTTGGTAACCAGAGGACTCAAGGTTTAGAATACCAGTAATTTGCGTAAAGAGCTGGAGGCAATATGAGGAAACCTGTTTTTACACAGTGAATTGTGACCTGGAATGCACTATCGGAATGGCTGGTAAAAGTGGATTCAACAGTAATTCTCTGAAGGAAATTTGATACATACTTGAAGGGGGAAATGTTGAAGGGCTGTGGAGAAAAAGCAGGTGACTGGAATTGATTGGCTAATTCATTCTTGGAAGCTAGTACCAGCATAATGGGTTGAATGGCTTCCTTGCGTGCTGTAACCCTTTCTCTCTCTGGGATCGCATTAAATTATCCTATCAAACCAGTCAAATGTTAATGATCGTCCTGGTAACTTCACTTGAAATTCAATTCTGGAAGTCAGAAATGGCCATTACAGAAAATAGCAAACTTCACCAGGGGTCACTTATGCCTTGGAAGTTGGTGGTCTCGGCAGGATAGAGAGCGGTCTCCGAGTACAAATCCATCAGTCTCTAAATGTTGCATCACAGGGTAGCAAGGCCATTGTTGCAAAAAGCAAACCAAATACTGGGCTTTATTTCTAAAGGAATAGAATCAACAAATAGGGAAGTTTTGCTAAATAGGTATCAAACCTTGGTTGGACCACATTTAGACTACAGTGTGCAGTTCTGTACACAATATTATAAAAAGGATATCAAGGCACTGGGGGAGCTGTGGAGAGGGATACCAGAAATGTGTGTCTATATATATCAGTAAACTGTCTTTTCATGTGAAGAATGAAGGCTGAAGGTTGATCTAATAGAGGCTTTTAAAGTTATGGAAGGTCTTGATGGAGTATATTCAGGTCCAAGCCTTGCTCACCTTGTAGCCGTGCCTTTTAAATGGCTATCAGGTCCTACGGATTCATTAAGGTGAAAGCAAAATACTGCGGATGCTGGAATTGGAAACAAAAGCAGAAGATGCTGGAAAATCTCAGCAGGTCTGACGGCATCTGTGGGGAGAGAGTAGAGCCAACGTTTCAAGTCAGGATAAACCTTTGTCAGAGCTGGGAAGTTCTGACAATAGGTCATTTAGCCACGAAACGTTGGCTCTATTCTCTCCCCACAGATGCTGTCAGACCTGCTGAGATTTTCCAGCATCTTCTGCTTTTGTTGCAAACATATTCATTTCTATCTGTGCTAACGATTTATCCATTTTGTTGCAAATGCTGCACACATTCAGATGTAGAAAGCTTAACTTTTGCAATCTCTGGCCTTATCTGCTGGTGCATTCTTAAGTTAGAATCATAGAATTCCTACAATGCAGAAGGAGGCTATTCGGCCCATCGAGTCTGCACCGACCACAATTCCATCCAGGCCCTACTCCCGTAACCCACATATTTACCCTGCTAATCCCCCTAACACTAAGCACCCGGAGGAAACCCATGCAGACACAGGGAGAACGTGCAAACTCCACACAGACAGTGACCTGAGGCCAGAATTGATCCTGGGTCCCTGGCGCTGTGAGGCAGCAGTGCTAACCACTGTGCCACCGTGCTGAATAGTATTTGTTGAATATATAATCTAATAGTGTGTGATTGAAGTGAATAGCATAGATGTATTTAAGAGAAAACTAGACACACACAGGCGGCACGGTGGCACAGTGGTTAGCACTGCTGCCTCACAGCGCCAGGGACCTGGGTTGGATTTCCGGCTGTCTGTGTGGAGTTTGCACGTTCTCCCCGTGTCTGCGTGGGTTTCCTGTGGGTTCTCCGGTTTCCCCCCACAGTCTGAAAGGCGTGCTGGTTAGGTGCATTGACCCGAACAGGTGCTGTAGTGTGGCTACTAGGGGAATTTCACAGTAACATAATTGCAATGTTAATGTTAATTAAGCCTTACTTTTGACAAATAAATGAACATCTGAAGGAGAAAGGAATAAAGGGTTACCATGGTGGATTTGGATGAGAAAAGATGGGGGGAGGCTTGAGTCGAGCATAAATGCCGGCAGGGACAGGTTGGGCTGAATGGCCGTTATCTGTGCCACACATCCTATGTAGTTAACTGAATTGGTTATGGTGTCAGCCATGGCTCAGTGTGTAACACTATTGCCTGAGGGTTGTGGACACGTCTCACTTCAGAAACCTGAGCACAATATTTAGGTTGGGAACTTAGAGAGAGCCGCATGGTTGAAAGTACCATCTTTGGGTGGAGACATTAAAAGGGAGGCCCTGTCCATCTTCTCAGTGGGCAGAAAAGATTCTAAGACCCGGTGGCACAGTGATTAGCTGCCTCACAGCGCCAAGAACCCGGGTTCAATTCTGGCCTTGAGTGACTGTCTGTGTGGACTTTACACATTCTCTCCGCGTCTGCCTGGGTTTCCTCCCACAGACCAAAGGTATGCGGGTTAGGTTGATTGGCCATGCTAAATTCCCCTTAGTGTCAGGGGGACTGGCGAGGTAAATACAAGGGGCTGAGGAGTTTGGGCCTGGGTGGGATTGTTGTTGGTGCGGGTTCAATGGGCCGAATGGCCACCGACTGCACTGTAGGGATTTTATGATTCTATGATATTCAAATAAGAACAGGGATGTTTGTTGGCCTGGCTAATATTTATCCCTCAACCAACATCCTTAAATCAGATTATCTAGCCATGAGCACATTGTGGGAGTTTGCTGTGCACAATTGAGCTGCTGCATCTTCCACAACAGGACTTGCAATTCAGAATCATTTCATTGGTTGCAATGGGATGTCCTAATGTTGCAAAAGACGCTAGGGAAATGCATGCTCTGACATTTTGTTGTACCACATGCAATATATAGTGTTCATTAAATTGTAGATGATGCCCCTTAGAAATGTGGGAAGTGGTTCAACACGGGTCCCTTTAAGAAGAAGTGATCCAAGCAGCTCTGAAATTTAGTTACGTTTGAGTTACACAATCGCCTCTGGTTGTTTGACGTTCATCTTAAGATGGAGTCACAACGTGTCGGAAGATACGCTTGAGTCTCCAGCGCCCGACACTGAGTTCCCTATCTCGGTCCACTTCTTTGTAGAAGAGCACTGATGACAGATGGGGCAGTTTCGGACTGGGAGGCATATTCCATGTAGAATCTTCCAGTTCATGGTCACTTTTGTACACCTCTGGCGAGCCAAACATGGAAATCAAGTGAGCTTGGGAGTGGCCCAAAGTAAGAGTAGAGAACAAAGGAATTATTTTGTTACACAATAATTTTTAGTCAACCAAAATAAATATTGAATCCAACGGATGTGTTCCATTTTTCTTTATTTCCTTCTCCAATTATTTTCTTCCTCTATGTGTTAAATGTAGAGGGCCTGTCTCCTTGACAACCACCTATACAATACTGGGGGCTTTTCTCCTTCTACATTCCAGCCAAAATCTGGAGCTCAGAAGCTCCCAGTGCTTAAATTGGAATGGAAGGTGGAGAATGTCAGGTGAAGGAAAGAAAGGAAAATTTAACTATTTAAAATCAATTATTTGAATCTTCCATCGAATTTATCCTTGTTTATCCTCGTATTGTGTAGGTTTCCAGTCTGGTGAGGTGAGCCAACCCCACAGACTCAACAGACTGAGCCATCATGCCTCCGGCCAAAGATATTGTGAAGATTGCAGTGCAGATGCCTGGGGCCTATCCCCAGCTGATCGATCTTGACCAGGTAAGAAGCAATAGTGGGCAGACTGTCTCAGTACATCACCTGCACCAGGGAAATCCCACTGAGCTCTTTCACTTTTACTCAAGGTAGCTGAGTGGTGGATCACTAGAGTCGGGGATAGCCCGGGGGACAGTTTGAGGAAAATTAGAGAGACAGATTATGTTAGAGTGTTTCAGAATCAGGGCTATGGGGAAAGAGCAGGGGATGGACTAATCAGCTAGCCCTTTCAAAGAGCTGCTATGGACACAAAGGGCTGAATGGCCTCCTTCTGTGCTATATGATTCTATGAATCAAGTCCAGAGTGTGAGTATGAGGACATTCAGACAGTAACAAAGTCTATTGTTGCTTAGAGCTGTTTAAAATAGCACCCAAAGCCAGACATTGTGCTTCTCAAAACTGCTCCAAACACATTGGAAAGTCTGTGGATTACTGATTTGGCAATGTTGTACAGAGCTAGCTCCAAACATACTGACTCCTGGTCTATACAACCCACATTCCAAACTGGAAAATACTGAAATACCTGATTTCAGTTGGAGTGAAACGCGTGGGTTTTTTTTCCAGGATTCCCAAATAGCTTCCCAGCGAGGAGGGTTCTTTCAGTCTGTGGAAGTTGTCACAAACTTCTACGATATTACAGAATTTAAGCACATCTGTTTCAAATCTTTACATTGAGTTTAAAAGTCTTCAAGCTTTAAAAACATAGAGACATAGAAACTAGAAGCAGGAGTATGAGTAGGCCATTCGGCCCGTCGAGCCTGCTCCGCCATTCATTTTGATCATGGTTGATCATCAAATTCAATATCCTGATCCCCCCATATTCCTTAACCCCTTTAGCCCCAAGGGCTATATCTAATTTCTTCTTGAAATCACACAACATTTTGGCCCCAACTACTTTCTGTGCTAGTGAATTCCACAGATTCACCACTCTCTGGGTGAAAACATTTCTCCTCAACTCAGTTCTAAAAGGTTTGTCCTCAAACTATGACCCCTAGTTCTGGACTCCCCCACCATTGGGAACATTGTATCTGAATCTACCCTGGCTAATTCTGTTAGAATTTTATAAGTTTCTATGAGATCCCCTTTCACTCTTCTAAACTCCAATGAATATAATCCTAACCTATTTAGTTTCTCCTCATATGACAGACCTGCCATCCCAGGTATCAGCCTGGTAAACCTTCACTGCACTCCCTCTATAGCATGGACATCATTCCTCATAAGGACACCAAAACTGAACACAATACTCCAGGTGTGGCCTCACTAACCATTTTACTTCTGAGGAAGCAGCAGATAGGAAGGACTTCAAAGGACCACAGCGTAATTAATTTCTTTGCCTAGTGGAACAATGCTTCATCGAAATTAACATAACAGCATGTTTTTTTGTGTTTGGTAAACTGTATAAAGGAGGCTCTAAGCATAGCAATCATTTTGGGTGGCAGAATGCAGAAACCCAGGAAGAACTCTGAGAGACAACATCAGAGAGGGTTCCTGGTCAAGGAAGGACAAAGGAAAAAGTATTAAGAAGTCAACTGCTGCCCTGCCGAAAGAGTTCAGGCATCTGCAAGTGCTGTAACCATCAAATTTGTGAGGAATAGAAAACTATCTCTCTCCCTCTGTTTCGCTCCCTCCCAAAAACACGCTGAGTCCACCTATAAAAGGCAAATCTCTGAGCATTCAACTATAGAGGCCATCGCAGCTGCTAAACTGAACCTCAGTTTTCAACCCCTTCACTTCAGAAAGAAAAAATTTAGGTAACGGGTCTGCAACAATACCTCACAAGGACTGATCTGAAATCACATCTTCAAGTATCATTGTTGCTTTATCTGCATTTTAATCTTTGTATCGTGAGTTAATAACTTTATCATTTCATCATTTTTATGCGAGTAAGGTGAGCTTGGGGTGGGTTGATGTTGGATGGGGGTAGGATTGGGTTGAGCTGTGATTATCCTTCCTGTGAGGTCCAATACCCTCTGTGCAACATATCTCTCAAACTGTCATTCCTTCATGGACTAACCAAATTTATCTTTCCTTTTTGATTCCCACAGAAAAAGCCTCTATCGACTGTCCTGAAGGAAGTCTGTGACGTGTAAGTAACCTCAGTTACCCCAAGGAACCATACTCCAGGGAACATGTAGCCAGGATGCTCTCTTCATGACACTTTGCTAGCTTAGAGGGGGTCAAAGGTTAAATTAATACTCTCCGAAATCTTGAAAGTGCTGAAGATTTTTTGGATTTCCTTTTATCTAATTTGTAAGACCACAAGGAACAGCCGTCCAGCCTGAACCTGATCCGTGGTGGGATTTGAATCCACATCTCCAAAGCATTAGCTTGGTCCTCTGGATTACTAGTTCAGAGATGTTACCCACTAAGCCACTGTCTCTCTTCCCCCCACCGTGTTGATTTGCCTTTGCCCCCCCCCCCACATTCCTTTGACCCTTGCAGCTGTCCTGTTGTGGAGGCCTCAGCTCTTGCCCTTTCTACCTGGAAACAATGCAACAGTAAGAGGTTTGCGGATCTATGAGGTATTACAGCTGGCCGCTGAGTAAAGGGGTTGATCCATTGTAAAAAAGAAACCACGAGGCCAGCGCTGAAGCTGAAAATCCACTTCCTTCCCTGTATTATAAATACACACTGATGTCTCTCATAGGAAGTCTACAGAATGATTATCCTGCATGTGCAAGGAACGTGCTGTTTGAATGCACTCGTTGGCACATTGGACCCGGTTTTACACCCATCTCACTGGTCCAGAAATAAGGGTTGTGGTTGAGTGTTATATTAAAGGCCTCAGTGTTTCCAGGCCAATGGCTCATTTTGCCAGCCTGGTGCATGCTCTGGCGCGAAGATATGGCCAAATTTGGTGAATAGTCTGTTAGACAACTCAAACCTCTCAAAGATCCCACCATGCTGGGATCTAGTTTTGACTGTGCTTTAAACTAGTGATTAGACACCAAAGTCTCAAAGTGCAATTAGTTCATTGAATTAGTCAATTGAGGCTCCCAGTTAACATTGGCTCAATTGACAGCACTCCTGCTCCTGAGCCAAAAGGTTCTGTTCCTGAGACCTGAGTGCCAGATCCTGGCTGATAGTATTGGTGGGGATGCTGTGTTTCTGCCTGTCTCGGTTCATGCTGCTATTCAACCAGAGGAGTTCTCACCAGTGACCAGGTCAATATTTGTTCTTCAGTCAAGATCAATAATATCATTTTTCTCACCCCCCCTCCCTCCCCCAACCTCACCCCCTCCCCTCTTGTTTGTACATGGTTTCTGTCTCTTTAAGAATACAGAAGAAGTGAGTCACCTATTTACTCACCACAGATTTTGTAGCCTTTGACCTATTCTAGTAGCCACAGTATTTAAATGACTATTCCAGTTCAGTTTCTGGTCAATGGTAATCCTCAGGATGTTGATAGTGGAGGATTCAGCAATGGTAATATCATTGAATGTCGATAGTCATTGAAGGGCGATAGTCATTGAAGGGCGATAGTCAGATCCTCTCTGGGAGAGGATCGTTTCTTGGCACTTATGTTCCACCAATGGTACTTGCTGCTTGTCAGCCCAAGTCTAGATATTGTCCAGGTCTTGTTGCATTTGGACACGGACTGCTTCAGTACCTGAGAATTCGCAAATGATACTGAACATTGTGCAATCATCACGAACATCCCCACTTCTGATCTTATGGAAGCTTCGAAGGTCATTGATGAAGCAGTTGAAGATGGTTGGGCCTAGGACACTACCCTGAGGAACCTCCTGCAGTGATATCCTGGAGCTGAGGTGATTGACTTCCAATCGCCACAACCATCATCCTTTGTGCCAGGTATGACTCCAACCAGTGGAGGGTTTTCCTGCTGATTCCCATTAACTCCAGTTTTGCTAAGGCTCTTTGATGGCATACTGGATCAAATGCTGCCTTGATGTCAAGGGCAGTCAATCTCAGCTCATATCTGGAGTAAAGCTTTATCATCCATGTGTTAACCAAGGTTGTAATGAGGGTCAAAAGCTGAGTGACCTTGGCAGAACCCAAACTGAGCATCTATGAACAGGTTATTGCTGAGTAATTGCCACTTAATAAGGCTGTTGCGACCCCTTCCATCACTTTACTGATGATTGAGAGTAGACTGATGGGGTGGTAATGGGCTGGGATGGATTTGTCCTACTTCTTGTGTGCAGAACATACCTGGGCAATTTTCCACATTGTCGGGTAGATGTCAGTGTTGTTACTGGAACAGCTCAGCTCGCTTAGTTCTAGAGAACAAATCTTTAGTACTATTGCCGGAACATTGTCAGGGCCCATAGCCTTTGCAGTATTCAGTGCCTTCAGTTATTTATTGATATCGCATAGAGTCAATCTAATTGCCTGAAGACTGACATCTGTGATACTGCGACCTCCGGAGGAAGCCGAGATAGATCATCCACTCAGCACTTCTGGCTGAAGATTGTTGCAAATACTTCAGCCTTCCCTTTTGCACTGACGTTCTGAGCTCCCCCATCATTGAGAATATATTAAGGTTGCCAAATTTGGTGTGAATTTACTGGAGTAATTCATGAGGCCCAAAAAAGATCTGAGCTCCGATATATTCTGAGCGTGTGGCTTGCACATTGCTCTTTGTGTGAGACGGGAAGCAATGCACTTCCAGTTGCAGGATTTTCTTTCCTCCAGAACTTGTCATCAATGTGTGATTTCTCCATGCTGATATTAACGCAATACTTCAAGATACAGTGATTCAAGAATCTCACAAACAATTGCATCCATGTCAATCCACATGTTTACCAGAGTTCCATCTTCACTGCCCATATTCTCTTGATTTATCTTCTCCCAACATGCCTTGACCCTCCTCACACAGCGCTCTGCCTTTGGAAATGGACAATTCTGTGCCTGATAGAACAAACAAAGAACAAAGAACAATACAGCACAGGAACAGGCCCTTCGGCCCTCCAAGCCCGCGCCGCCCCCTGGTCCAAACTAGACCATTCTTTTGTATCCCTCCATTCCCACTCCGTTCATATGGCTGTCTAGATGAGTCTTAAACGTTCCCAGTGTGTCCGCCTCCACCACCTTGCCTGGCAGCGCATTCCAGGCCCCCACCACCCTCTGCGTAAAATATGTCCGCCTGATATCTGTGTTAAACCTCCCCCCCTTCACCTTGAACCTATGACCCCTCGTGAACGTCACCACCGACCTGGGGAAAAGCTTCCCACCGTTCACCCTATCTATGCCTTTCATAATTTTATACACCTCTATTAAGTCTCCCCTCATCCTCCGTCTTTCCAGGGAGAACAACCCCAGTTTACCCAATCTCTCCTCATAACTAAGCCCCTCCATACCAGGTAACATCCTGGTAAACCTCCTCTGTACTCTCTCCAAAGCCTCCACGTCCTTCTGGTAGTGTGGCGACCAGAACTGGACGCAGTATTCCAGATGCGGCCGAACCAACGTTCTATATAACTGCAACATCAGACCCCAACTTTTATACTCTATGCCCCGTCCTATAAAGGCAAGCATGCCATATGCCTTCTTCACCACCTTCTCCACCTGTGACGTCACTTTCAAGGATCTGTGGACTTGCACACCCAGGTCCCTCTGCGTATCTACACCCTTTATGGTTCTGCCATTTATCATATAGCTCCTCCCGACATTATTTCTACCAAAATGCATCACTTCGCATTCATCAGGATTGAACTCCATCTGCCATTTCTTTGCCCAAATTTCCAGCCTATCTATATCCTTCTGTAGCTTCTGACAATGCTCCTCACTATCTGCAAGTCCTGCCAATTTTGTGTCGTCCGCAAACTTACTGATCACCCCAGTTACACCTTCTTCCAGATCATTTATATAAATCACAAACAGCAGAGGTCCCAATACAGAGCCCTGCGGAACACCACTAGTCACAGGCCTCCAGCCGGAAAAAGACCCTTCCACTACCACCCTCTGTCTTCTGTGACCAAGCCACTTCTCCACCCATCTAGCCACCTCCCCCTTTATCCCATGAGATGCAACCTTTTTCACCAGCCTACCATGAGGGACTTTGTCAAATGCCTTACTGAAATCCATATAGACGACATCCACGGCCCTTCCCTCGTCAACCATTCTGGTCACTTCTTCAAAAAACTCCACCAGGTTAGTGAGGCATGACCTCCCTCTCACAAAACCATGCTGACTATCGTTAATGAGTTTATTCCTTTCTAAATGTGCATACATCCTATCTCTAAGAATCTTCTCCAACAACTTCCCCACCACGGACGTCAAGCTCACCGGCCTATAATTACCCGGGTTATCCTTCCTACCCTTCTTAAATAACGGTACCACATTAGCTATCCTCCAATCCTCTGGGACCTCACCTGCGTCCAGTGACGAGACAAAGATTTGCGTCAGAGGCCCAGCGATTTCATCTCTCATCTCCCTGAGCAGCCTTGGATAGATTCCATCAGGCCCTGGGGATTTGTCAGTCTTTATATTCTCTAACAAACCTAACACTTCCTCCTTTGTAATGGAGATTTTCTCCAACGGTTCAACACTCCCCTCCGAGACACTCCCAGTCAACACATCCCTCTCCTTTGTGAATACCGACGCAAAGTATTCATTTAGGATCTCCCCTACTTCTTTGGGCTCCAAGCATAATTCCCCACTTTTGTCCCTGAGAGGTCCGATTTTTTCCCTGACAACCCTTTTGTTCTCAACGTATGAATAAAATGCCTTGGGATTCTCCTTAATCCTGTCTGCCAAGAACATTTCGTGACCCCTTTTTGCTCTTCTAATTCCCCGTTTGAGTTCTTTCCTACTTTCTTTGTACTCCTCCAGAGCTCCCTCCGTTATTAGCTGCCTGGACCTACCATACGCCTCTCTTTTCTTTTTGACCAGTCCCTCAATTTCCCTGGTTATCCACGGTTCTCGAATCCTACCCTTCCTATCCTTTTTAACAGGCACATGCCTGTCCTGTAGCCCTAACAACTGTTCCTTAAAAGACTCCCACATGCCAGATGTGGATTTACCCTCAAACAGCCTCTCCCAATTAAGAGCTGCCAATTTCTGCCTAATCCCACTAAAGTTAGCCTTCCCCCAATCCAACACCTTACCCTTGGGACACCACTCATCCTTTTCCATCACTATCCTAAAGCTAACAGCTAACAGAATGATGTGGCCTAAGCACCAGTAACAGTGTGCGGGCTAGATGGATTGGCCTTGCTAAATTGCCCCTTAGTGTCAGGGGGACTAGCTAGGGTAAATGCATGGGGTTATGGGATAGAGCGTGGGTGGGATTGTGGTCGGTCCAGACTCGATGGGCTGAATGGCCTCCTTCTGCTCTGTAGGAGTCTATGATTCTAACAGGACTTTGTTGTCCCACTGCTACCAATAGCGGCCTACACTGGGACCTTCGGCTTGGCTGAGGCTGACTGGTGGTTTTTACCATTAATTTTTCACAAGTCACCTTCCGCCATGTCCATGGAGAACACCATTTGGCAAACTGCATCAAAGGTTAACTTTGACAATGTATGTACGGACAAGGAACAAGAGTAGGCTTTCCAGCCTGCTCCAGCATTTAATAAAATCATGGCTGATCTGACAGTAGCCTCCAATGTGCATCCCGCTTACCCCCGATAATCTATACCAATGTTAGCAACTTACTGCGAATGCGTTCACCCTTCAAACTGCACACAAATCGGTCCTGTTCGCTCTTACATTGCTCATAGAATAGAATCTCTACAGTACAGGAGGAGGCCATTCGGCCCATTGAGTCTGTACCAACCACATCCCACCCAGGCCCTACTCCCCTAACACCACACATTTATCCTGCTAATCCCCCTGACATTAAGGGGCAATTTAGCATGACCAATCAACTTAACCTGCACATCTTTTGGAGTGTGGAAGGAAACCAGAGCACCCGGAGGAAACCCGCACAGGCACGGGGAGAATGTACAAACTCCACACAGACAGTGACCTGAGGCCGGAATCAAACCTGGGTCCCTGGCACTGTAAAGCAGCAGTGCTAACCACTGTGCCGCCGTGCTCCAATGAATGTGACAGCATTTTCCAAGCCCTGGTTAACTCTGCAATGTCCCCATTGGGCTTTCTGCAATCTCCAATAGTTCGGGTTTGTAGTGTTGATTACACAGAATGTCCGACGGGTGCCTGTCTTTCAGCTTCTTGGGGACGAGTAAATTCTTGAGTGGGTCGTCCACTTCCGAGCCACCTTCAGTCAGAAATATCACCTGTTCCTTCTCTCCCATCCCCTATCTGCTGAACAGCCGGACTATCAGGAACATCAAGATGTGGATTATCAGTGAAATACACCTCCAGACGCTCCACATACTCTCAGTCACAGCTGTCACTACCCAGTTGCCTAATAATACCCATGATGCCGCTGTCTTCAATGCTCAGTCTGCCACATGTACAAACAGACTTTCTTCTGAAACCAGATTTTTGACCTTATTTCTAAGCAAAAAAAAACCTCTCCGTTCCTCAGCTGATTTGCCGGAATCGTCTCCAAACCAAATTTGTTCAGCTATAGGCAAATCCACAATCCCGCTCTCATCACTGGACCGAGATGTGTTGGGCGGGATTTTCCGCACCTCCCACGGCGTGTTTCGTGGTGATAGAGGTGGCCCACCATTGACCAGTGGCCGGACCTCTGATCCTGCCGCTGTCAACGGGGTTTCCCATTTTATGCACCTCCCGCCACCGGGGAACCTGCAGCTGGAAAATTCCGGCCCTTGGCAGGAGAAAGAAGAGATAGTATGCGATACATGGAGTTCAGAATACCCAACTGAAAAATTGAGATTCATCCCGTTTTGCCTTTTTATACAGACAAATGGAAACGGCCACCAAGAGGAGGCTTGTACGTTATTACAGGTGGATATGTATTGTGAGGCTGCTATGGCAGGTCTACCTTTCATTTAGTTGATTCACCAAGTGTTGGCCGGGGTTGAGGGGACAGATTGGGTGACTCCGTGGCTCAGCACATAATCTCTCACCACTGGAACCACTGGAGTTCGAATCCAGTCCAAACATAGAGGGAAGTCTCCTCTTGTCAGCCTTGCTGACAAACCAGGTCTCAGCCTTGTCATAGGCCAAAACTACCCACCCAATACCCATTCGGCTTATCTCCAGGGTCAGCTCCAGGCATGGCCAGGGTGGGTTAATGGGTGGAGACCATTCTCCTTCTCTTCAGTCCCTTGGGATTGAAGATTAATTGCTTCCACTCCAGCTTGGTGAGTTCTGAGATGGGGATGTTTGACTTCTTCAGGGATGCTTTGAGGACACCCCTGAAGTGTTCCCGGTGTCCTCCTGCTGTGACCAAGTTCCGAGTAGAGTGGCTTGCTTCAGGAGCCTCCTGCCAGGCACACGATGACATGTCCTACACAGCAGAGCTGCTTTTGGGGTGAACAGCGTCTCGATGCTGGGTAAACTGGCTTGGGTTGAGACCACACCTCTGTTACAGCAGCACCTTTACAAGGGAGTGTGGCGGGGGGCAGGGAAGAGAGGAATATTGTTTACACCAAGTGAAGAGTCTGTTACCCTATATCCGAACATGTGACCTGATCTGACAATTCCTGCACTACAATGGCGGGAAAAATGGTGTCATTCACGATTGTTTTTTCAGTGGGAGTTCAGACTCGAATCTCCCACAGAAGTAGATCATAAAATCATCATAGAAACCCTACAGTGCAGAAAGAGGCCATTTGGCCCATCGAGTCTGCACCGACCACAATCCCACCCAGGCCCTACTCCCTTATCCCTACATATTTACCTGCTAATCCCTCTAATCTACCCATCTCAGGACATTAAGGGGCAATTTTAGCATGGCCAATCAACTTAACATGCACATCTTTGGACTGTGGGAGGAAACCGGAGCACCCGGAGGAAACCCACACAGACACGAGGAGAATGTGCAAACTCCACACAGACAGTGACCCAAACCGGGAATCGAACCCAGGACCCTGGAGCTATGAAGCAGCGAAGCTAACCACCGTGCTTCCATAAGGTCAAGGCAAATGACTAAATCACCAGAGATTTGTTTGTGTTTCAGATTCTCCATTGTCAGGTGTATCATATTGGACTCCTTTACCTGCCTATCCCCAAAAAGAGATTATCACTAAGTGGCAAAAATCATCGTGAGCATCATGATGAGCAGCACAACTCAGCACGCTATGGAATTGTATTGCTACCAAAATCATTCTCTAAATCACAATATAGCCAAACTCTATCCTTAAAGGCAATTTCACTATTTGGATGCACAGAGTTTCAACAGTAAATGTTTCTCTTTCCACTACCCACATTGACATTTAAGCTCGAGTTCTTATCGACAGATGCTATGTTGTGTGTACATACATATACAGTGCCATATTGTTTACTACTACACAACACTCAGTGCATCGAATAACAATGGTCAGAACTTCAATGGAGTGGCAGAATCAGATTGCCATCCCGCTCCTATAGTTTGCTATCTTGAAATCCAGGTGATCCTTTCCTGCCAAACATTATCATTCAGACTGGCGAGAATAGTATGGGGCAGTGTGCTTCTCAGGCCTTCAGATGAGGGCTGTAGTTAGAATTCATTTGGCCCATCAATTCTGCTCCGCCATTCAATGAGATCATGACTAGTACAGCACAAGGTTGCTCTATCACTGTGCCCGAGTAATTGCTGTTTACAATGGGGAATGTTAGCGCTGGGTTCAGACACCCTGGGGGCGATTCTCCCATTCCGACCTGCTAATTTTTTGGTGGGGTGGGTTGGGAGACGCGGGCATGTGCTGATTCGCAGGATTCGCACATGCAGCATCTCCCACCGCTGGAAAGCAGGCAGAGTTGAGACCACGCTGGAAACCGATGGGAGTAAAGGGGGGGGCAATATGGGCCCCTCGGGGTCGGGCAGCGGAGGGGTGGTGCCCCCTGGGAATGGGCACCCTGACAGTGCCAGCCTGTGCCCCTTGGCACTGCACAAGGGGCAAAGTGCCCATGCCCAGGGGCAGAGGTCACAGTCGTGAATATCATTACAAGCAAGGGGGGGGTGGCCTATTCACGCCAGAATCTGATAGTTCCGGAACTCTGCGCATGCGCAGTGGCCCCCGATCTGTCAGCCTCTGGTTTGCTGGCCAGCTCGATCACTGGCTGACAGATTGGGTAATGCTGCTCCCCTCAATCCCCCAACAGGAGGCAGGCCACCTCTCCACCCCCCCCCCCCCACCTCTGCGGAGACTCTTTCCCCCTCCCCCCCTCCCGATCACTGGCCTCCCTCCAGTCCCATCCAACCCCCATGCAGAGTGGCTGCAGGACCCCCCCACCCCTATCGATCGCCCCCTAGGCCCTGCCCGCAACAGGCCCCGTCCCCTTGGCATTGCCCAATGCCTGGTGGGTAGTGCCAAGGTGCCCCTGGGCATGAGCACTTTGCCCCTTGTGCAGTGCCAAGGGGCACAGGCTGGCACTGCCAGGGTGCCCATTCTCAGGGGGCATCACCCCTCCGCTGCCCGACCCCCTGAGGGGCCAACATTGCCCCCCCCCCTTTACTCCCATTGGTTTCCAGCGTGGTCCCAACCCCGCCTGCTTTCCAGCGGTGGGAGATGCGCATGTGTGAATCCCGCGAATCAGCACACGCCTGCGTCCCTCAACCCAACCCACCAAACAATTAACAGGTCGGAATGGGAGATTCGCCCCCAGGGTGTCTGAACCCAGCGCTAACATTCCCCATTGTAAACAGCAATTACTCGGGCACAGTGATAGAGCTACCTTGTGCTGTACTAGTCATGATCTCATTGAATGGCGGAGCAGACTTGATGGGCCAAATGATCTACTTCTGCTCCTATGCCTTGTGGTATTGTAATAGATTAATACTGGGTGTTGCAGTTACTAATTAGTTCACCACAGGCCCGTTAAAGGTTTGGTTTAATGTTGGAATGTAGAGTAACCTGATTTCTCATCCACGTTTAGATGGAACACGAGTAATCCGGATCAATACGCTCTACAGTACACCGATGGGATCCAAACCTACATCACAGAGACGGTGAGTTGCCGTGGTTATCTCCATGGGGATGAAGTGGGACGGAGGCTATCGCAGGCCAAACCTTACCGATAGAAGTTCAGCATCACACATTCAGCTGACAGCATGCACAAGGTTGGACAGGATGTCACAGCGAGAACATGGCATGTCACTGGACAATCCCTGTCCAGAATGGTGATGACACTCCCATTCCCAGTTAATATCCCCTTGGTACTAGACATGAGGGACAAACCTTCTCTCTGTGGAGTGCAGTGTTGTCTAGTAGTGAGCAGAATGTTTTCCAAGGGGCAGTTGTCTGGATTCTCTTAACAATGGGGGCTTCTTCAAGGCTTCAAAGTCTTATGGAGGTAAGTGGGTGTGAGGGATCCATTGACGTTTGGTCAGATCGTTTCTGGAAGTGCTCAGGGGAATGCAGGACTGTGTACCCCTCTGGAGCTCAGTTACTGTACTGAGCAATGACTGGAAGGCAGTGAAAGGGGGGTCTTGTTTCCAACCTGGCTGAGAAATTTGTCCACTGGTGGTAAGGAAGATATGCTAAACCTTTAGAAAACACTGGATAGACCTCAGCTTGAGTATTTGTGTTCAGATCTGAGCACCACAGTTTAAGAAGGAGGATGTAGAGGAGATCTACTGGATGAAAGACCCCAGTTATGTGGACAGACTGGAGAAGACGAGGTTGTTCTCCTTAGAGCAGAGAAAGTTAAGGGGAGATTTAATAGAGGCGTTTTATGAGGCACAACACCTGTCACTGTCTGTGTGGAGTTTGCACATTCTCCCTGTGTCTGTGTGGGTTTCCTCTGAGTGCTCCAGCTTCCGCCCACAATCCAAAGATGTGTGGGTTAGGTAGATTGGTCATGCTAAATTTCACTTTAGTGTTAGGGGGACTAGCTAGGGTAAATGCAGGGGGTTATGGGGATGTAGCCTGGGTGGGATTATGGTTGTTGCAGACTCGATGGGCTGAATGGCCTCCTTCTGCACTGTAAGATTCGATGAATCTATAAATAAGGAGAAATTTGTTTCTACTGGCAGGAGGGTTGGTAACCAGAGGACTGGTAAGGAACCAGAGGGGAGATGAGAATATTTCTACCCAGCAAGTTGTTGGGATCTGAAAGGCACATTCCAAGAGGGTGTAGATTGAATACACCCGGTAGCATGGTGGCACAGTGGTTAGCACTGCTGCCTCACAGCGCCAGGGACCCGGGTTTGATTCCCAGCTTGGGTCGCTGTCTGTGTGGAGTTTGCACGTTCTCCCTATATCTGGTGGGTTTCCTCTGAGTGCTCCAGTTTCCTTCCATATTCGAAAGACGTGCATTTTAGATGGATTGGCCATGTTAACTTGCCCTTTAATATCCCAAGATGTATAGATTAGGGGGATTAGTGGGGTAAGTGGGTTATGGGAATGGGGCGGATGGTGGTCCTGGGTAAGATGCTCCGTCGGAGAGTCAGATCAGACTTGATGAGCCGAATGACCACCACCTGTAGGAAACTTTCAAAAGAGAATTTATGAAGTATTTGAAGAGGAAAAACAATATAGGTCCATGGGGAAAATAGCTGCGGAGTGCCAACCTGAGCTTGTGTCAATCTGAAGATGTTTTCCTCCCTCTTCCTCAGGTTTGATTCTTGTCCTGGACTTGATGCTCACTGGGTGAACCAGGCGTCTCTGTTGAAGGTCCAGCCTATTCGGCCTGTGCAGTGAACTGTGATACCCACGCAGTGTAGGCAATAACTGCACCGATCTATATGGAAGGCCCAAAGGACCCCAGTGGGAAACCATGGTGTGAGAGCTGGGCGGGTGGGCTGGGCAGTGTTTGGGGGGAGGGGCGGGGGGAGGGGGGGGGGTGGTGTGTTGAGGAGGGAGCCTCTGCACAGTTTATCCTGGGACATTTACCCGGCAGATCCAGCTCTGCAAGCTGGCACTTAAAGGTAATCCCAGTCCCTGCTCCCCCAGGCCAACACTAGAACCTGGGCCTTTGTTTGGGCTGGTGATCTGTGTGAGGATTTTGTAGAGGGAGCCAATGCTGGGGAAAGGAAAGGGTGCATGTGGGGGAATGTGCGACTATTGCTCACTGAACTCACTAACAGTCTTTCAATTTGTTACAGAATCGACATGAAATTAAGAATGGCAGTATATTGCGCCTGACTACAGCCCCTGTAAGTGCCCCATGGGGGGAAACCACTGTCTTTGCCATGAGTATACAGTCTGGAATATAGAAGAAATGTCCTTACAACCATCGAACCTGGTCCTTTGACTCTATCTCACCCTTTTCACAACCTCTCCAGTTATGTACAGCAATAAAATCCCACATTTCTATATTGTCTTCAGCACAGGAAAGCATAAAGAAGTAGTTCACACAAACATTCCATCACGGTATGAGTGACATGATGATGTAGTAGGTCAGCTGACCAAAGAGGTAGATTTTTAGCAGCGTCTCAAAGGAGGAGAGCGGGGTGGAGAAGTCTAAGGAGGGAATTCCAGAGCTTGGGCCCTAGGCAGCTGAAGGTAGGATCGCCAATGTGGGAGTGATGGAATTTGGAGAGCGCAGAATTTGAGGAGTGCCCATATCTCAGAGGATTATGGGGCTGGAGGAGATTACAGAGAATGGGAGGTCTGAGGCGGTGGAGGGATTTGATAACAAGGATGAGAATTTTAAAATCAAAATGTCGGATCGCGATTGTACGAGGAGATATTGTGAGTCAGTGAGCACAGGGTCCTGATTATTGTGTACCAGTCCAGAACAATGTTCCATCTTCTGATCTCCACCTTTCACCAGGATCCCACCTTAATTATTCAGCACCTACTTCAGGAGACTCTGTCTCCTGGGAGACCATGGCTACCTGCTATCTTCCTCCACCATCTTATTGTGTGCCAGCGGGCCTTCAGATGCAGGTCCACACGGTGGTTAGCACTGCTGTCTCAGACGCCAGGGACCCAGGTTCGATTCGCTGCTTGGGTCACTGTCTGTGTGGAGTTTGCACGTTCTCCCCGTGTCTGCGTGGGTTTCCTCCGAGTGCTCCGGTTTCCTCCCACAGTCTGAAAGACATGCTGGTTAGGTGCATTGACCTGAACAGGCGCCGGAGTGTGGCGACTAGGGGAATTTCACAGTAACTTCATTGCAGCGTTAATGTAAGCCTTACTTGTGACTAATAAATACATTTTACTTTAATTGTTTAGTTGTGGGGGACAGCATCAGCGAGTGTGGTCCCACCTACCTGCCAGACTCCCCCAATGTCTGTCATTCTGTTGGACACCCAGCTAGTGCCAGCAAACCAGGAGGCCTAGCTGTTTTTGAGGCCTATTGAAGCCTGGCTAATTTAGAGGCCTGTTGAGGCCTGGCTGATTTTGACACCTTTTTGAAGCTCTTCTTTGAGAATCACTGACTGACCATAGCTCAGGTTCTGGCTTTTATTACTTACAGTAGCTCCTGGTTAAGGAGCAGTGTGATTTTAAAACTCCTTTCCTTGTTTCCAACCTCATCCCTCCCAATCCCTGTCTTGTTTTCCCTTTCTCAGTCTCCTTCTCCTCCTTTAAACCTTTCTCCGTGAAGTAGAACATAAGAATATAAGAATTAGGAGCAATTCAATAGGCAATTCAGCCCCTCGAGCCTGTCCCATCATTTAATACGATCATGACTGATCTCATCTTGGCCTCATCTCAGCCTCATCTCCACCTTCCTGCCTGCTCCCCATAACCCTTCATCCCATTACTAATTAAAAACCTATCTATCTCCTCAAAGTTTTTTAATGTTCCAGTGTCCACTGCATTCTGGGGCAGAGAATTCCAGAGTCATGACCCTTTGAGTGAAGTAAAAAGTTAAAGTTTATTTATTAGTCATAAGTAGGCTTACATTAACACGGCAATGAAGTTGCTGTGAAAATCCTCATGTCGCCACACTCCAGCACCGATTCGGGTACACTGAGGGAGAATTTAGCATGACCAATGCACCTAACCAGCACGTCTTTCAGACTGTGGGAGGAAACCGGAGCACCCGGAGGAAACCCACGCAGACACTGGGAGAACATGCAAACTCCGTACAGACAGTGACCCAAGCTGGGAATTGAACCTGGGTCCCTGGCGCTGTGAGGCAGCTAACCATTGGGTCACCGTGCCGCCTTCTAATTTCTCCTAATTCCTGCTCATTTCTGTTTTAAATCTGCCACCCCTTAACCTAAAACTATGGCCTCTTTTTGTAGAATGTCCAACAAGCGGAAACATCTGCTCTATGTACCCGCCTCTACTACTACCTCTGGCAGCTTATTCCAGACACTCACCACCCTCTGAAAAAATTGCCCCTCTGGACACTTTTGTATCTCTCCCCTCTCACCATAAACCCATGCCCTCTAGTTTTAGACTCCCCTACCTTTGGGAAAAGATATTGACTATCTACCAATGGAATCTTGGCATTCATTTCTAATGGATGAAAGTATGAAACTAGGGAAGCTCTGTTGCAACTGTATAGTAAGAAGTCTCACAACACCAAATGCGGGCAATTGGGATTAGTTTAGGGTTTTTTTTTAAAAAGGGCGGCATGGACAAGTTGGGCCGAAGGGCCTGTTTCCATGCTGTAAACCTCTATGACTCTATAATATAAGATGCTAAAAGGGACTGACAGGGTAGACATAGAGCAGATGTTTCCACTGTTGGACATTCTACAATACGAGCTTTTGGAGCGCTGCTCCTTCATCAGGGCCACTCACCTGATGAAGGAGCAGCGCTCCGAAAACTCCTGATCCCAAATAAACCTGTTGGACTTTAACCTGGTGTTGTGAGACTTCTTACTATACAGTTGCAACAGAGTTTCCCTACTTTCATACTCTCATCCATTAGAAATGAATGCCAAGATTCCATTGGCCTTTCTTAGAACATAGAAAAGCTACAGCACAAACAGGCCCTTCGGCCCACAAGTTGCGCCGAACATGTCCCTACCTACTAGGCTTACCTATAACCCTCTATCTTACGAACTTCCATGAACCTATCCAAAAGTCTCTTAAAAGACCCTATCGAATCTGCCTCCACCACCACTACTGGCAGCCGATTCCACGCACCCACCACCCTCTGAGTGAAAAACTTACCCCTAACATCTCCTCTGTACCTACTCCCCAGCACCCTAAACCTGTGACCTCTTGTGGCAACCATTTCAGCCCTGGGTAAAAGCCTCTGAGAATCCACTCTATCAATACCCCTCAACTTTCTTATTACGTTCTGCACCTTATAGTCATCTGTCCAAATGTCTCCTTATGTTGGTTGGTGTCAAATGTATGTTTGTTAAAGCTCCTGTGAAGCACCTACGATGTATGTTAAAAGTGATATATCAATGCAGGTTGTTGTTGTCTGCTCTTTGTAGCCACTGAAATCGAGGAGAGACTTAATGAAAATGTGTCTGTCCTGTCAACAAGGGGAAAAGTCAAATTATAGATGTGGGTGCCTGTCTGGAAGGAGGACGGTTGATGGGTTATTCACCATTAACATGGTGTCCTCCTCACACTCTCGCTGACTTGTTATTATGGCTGCTTCCTGATGGGTTTTTGAGTCACTGCAGCTATCCCTGTCCTCTCTGCAAAGTAATCTCCACTTTTCCCAACTTGCTCACTTTTTCCAGCAGCTGGTGGGTGGGACTCTCAGGAACTGGCTATGTGTGGGGGGTATTTCCCACGATGATTTTCTCCACTAGCTGCCTCCTCTTCAGGAGAAGCCCCTGACTACAGTCTGGCCTCTTCCCTGCCAACGACAGGCCTGAGCACAGGGCCCTGTTAATGCCCTGAGGTGGAGATGCCGGCGTTGGACTGGGGTAAACACAATAAAAAGTCTCACACCAGGTTAAAGTTCAACAAGTTTATTTGGTAGCAAAAGCCACAAGCTTTCGGAGCGCTGCTCCTTCATCAGGTGAGTGGGATTTCAGTTCACAAACAGGGCATATATAGACACAAACTCAATTTATAAAATAATGGTTGGAATGTGAGTCTTTACAGGTAATCATTTCTTAAAGGTACAGACAATGTGAGTGGAGAGAGGGTTAAGCACAGGTTAAAGAGATGTGTACTGTCTCCAGACAGGACAGTTAGTGAGATTTTGCAAGCCCAGGCAAGTCGTGGGGGTTACAGATAGTGTGACATGAACCCAAGATCCCGGTTGAGCCCGTTCTCAAGTGTGCGGAACTTGGCTATCAGTCTCTGCTCAGCGACTCTGCGTTGTGTGTCGTGAAGGCCGCCTTGGAGAACACTTACCTTGAAGAATGCCCTGAGCACAGGGTCCTGTTAATGCCCTGAGTGAGCCGCCTGGTGTCTGCTCGAGGTACGGCCCTGCTGCCCAATCAGTGGATCAATCCTCTTTCTACCATTGTCTTTTCAAAACTAATCATGGTTAAGGCAGCTTTGTTTCTGAAGTCAACTGTACTCGTAAGGTCTTGAGCCATTTCATTTTATCTTAAAGCGGTGTTTGGCAACCCTTTGGTAAAATTATTTGTAACCACGGAATGGGGAGCAAAGTAAGGAGAGATTCTGTTCTATGTAATGGAGTGTTAGGACACGGAATGCTAGACCAGAAACTGCGACTGGAATCTGGGATAGGTATTAAAAGGAAAATGGGTAAATGACTGAAAAAGATAAACGAAAAAATTGTGTAGTCAGGACAGTGGTCTTAGCGGAGAGCTGCATCAGAGAGAAGCAGAGATGCGAAGGACCAAATAAAACGTGTTGTTCTATAGACACACGCACACTCTCACACACTTTCGCACACTCACATACACAAACACCGACGCCGACACACACACACACGTGTACATGTGCGCACATATGCACGCGCGCACACCGACACGCGCGCACACCGACACGCGCGCACACCGACACGCGCGCACACCGACACGCGCGCACACCGACACGCGCGCACACCGACACGCGCGCACACCGACACGCGCGCACACCGACACGCGCGCACACCGACACGCGCGCACACCGACACACGCGCACATGTACGCATGCACACACACACACACATGCACACGTACGCATGCACACACGCACACACATGCACACATGTACGCATGCACACACGCATGTACACACCAACATATACACGCGCGCACACACACACACATATACCCACACCCATATATATATATAGATATGCCCACAAGCACACACACACATACATGCATCCACGCGCGCGCACACATCCGCGCACACACACTGACACATGCACATACACGTACACACAGACACACACACGTACACACGCACACATATATATATGTGGAGATAGATATATATATATATATATATCCTTGCTCCCTCTATAATCCTGAAACCCCCAGCTGATTTTTCAAGGGTAAATTATAGAAGTTGCCTCTTCATCTGTTTCTCTTCCTGTGCCAGGGTCGAGAGGCTGAGAATCTCTACACTGGTATCCAAAGCCCTAACCACGACGTGCGCTCAGAATCACTGAAGGGATTGGCCGTTCTCTCCAAGGACATCACCTTCGCCCAGGAGTTCATCAGTAAGGACGGGATCGCTGTGCTGGTCCGCATTGTGGAGAATGGCAATGAGTGAGTTGGGAGCTTGGCTCCATGAAGATCAGTGTCCACAGAACGGGGAAAGGAAGAGGATTTTTATTTGTATCGTTTCTGACATCCTCAAGATTTTAGCACCCAATGGTCTACTGTTTGAAGCTCATTGGCTGTTGTAAGGTAGGAAGTGTGGTGGCCAATTTGTGCACAGCAAGCTCCCACAACAGCAATGTGATAATGACCACATCGTCTGTTTTATCAATGTTGGTCACAGAATTGGTTAAGGACACCGGGGAGATTCCGCTATTCTTGTGAAATTGTCCATCCGCCTGGATGAGCAGACGGGAATTTGCTTTAATGTCTCCTCTGAGAGACACTACCTTTGAGATGCAGCACACCCTCGGTACCACAATCAGGTGTTGGCCTAGAGTTTGCGCCAAGCCTGTTGAATGGGGCTTGAACCCATGACCTTGTGCTTCCAAAGCAAGCGAGCTACCCTCTGAGCCACTGCTAACACCGACAATTATCATATCCTGCCCGAGTTGAGCGCAATTTAACTATTTAGCACATGGGGTTACCATGTCAGGGAGACATATTATTACTGAGGAGGTGCCACTGGGGGCAACACAAGGAGCAAAAGTCACCCATGAACCTATTTGCTCTTTGAACTTTTAAGTTAAAAATGGAAAAACGGCCTGTTAAGTTTCAAATTTGGACCTATTTTTCACAGGCCCAAACCAGCTCTCATAGGCAAACACTTGGCAGCCTTTTCCTGAAATAAGACTTTGTATGCAAGGTTATCATAACCACGGGTTAACGCCATCAGTTTCTCTGAATTACACAACCACCTGACTTCAGGACAGGGTCAGTCACACCCAACTTCCTTGTCCACAGGTTGTCCAAGTCACCAAGAATAAACAGTAACAGATAGCTATGGAAGTCGGTTTGATTGGACAGACTGGGACTCTTTTCCACAGGAAAGAGAAGGCCCAGAGGTGACGTGACAAAAATCATTAAAATTTTGTCAGGCTTTAAAGATTTGAAATAGAGAGATTTCCACTTGCGGGTGATTCCAGACCAAGCGTCATGAGTGTAAAATATTCAATAATTCAGAATAAACTCCTTTAGCTGGAAGAGTTGTTAAAAGGTGGGGCTCTCCACAGGTAAACAATGTTACTGTGGATGGATTTAAGGGGAAGCTGGAATAGTCCATGAGGCAGAAAGGAGGAGAAAGGCTTGTCGATAGGACAAGGTAAAGTAGGGCTGGGAGGAGATTTGTGCAGAGCCTGAACACCAGCGCGGATTTCCTTTGTCTGTGCTATTTGAGTTACACCATATCTTATAGTTAGTTCACAAAGTGGTTAAATAGACAGGACAGTAAGCTGTGTTCCCTCTTTACAGGTCTTTGAAGCAAGAGTAACTGCCTGGTCACTGTCTATAAATTACACCCAGATATTGAGTCAAGAAGTAATGTCCTGTCTCTGTTTATTGCTAAGCAATTACTAGCTGCTGTATAAAAAAGTCATCACGCAGCCCCAAAATCATTGTGCTTCTCAATGCCACATCTGCATTTTGAGCTTCAAATTTCCAGGTTGATTATTAGGTAACGTTGTTCCTTGAAGTCAGAGGGTCATAGAACTTGATGTGATGTTTGGTCTGAGTTTTTTGTCTGCAAATTCTCCCTTCTAGCGCCCATTTCTTTCCTCCACTTCCAGTTTTCTCCCTTATAGGGTTACAATCATAGAATCCTACAGTGCAGAAGGAGGCCATTCGGCTATCGAGTCTGCACCAACTACAATCCCACCCAGGCCCGACCCCATAACCCCATGCATTTACCCTAGCTAATCCCCCTGACACTAAGGGGCAATTTAGCATGGCCAACCCACCTAACCCGCACATCTTCGGACTGTGGGAGGAAACCGGAGCACCCGGAGGAAACCCACGCAGACACAGGGAGAATGTGCAAACTCCACACACACAGTGACCCAAGCCAGGAATCGAACCCGGGTCCCTGGTGCTGTGAGGCAGCAGCTAACCACTGTGCCACCATGCCATCAACTTTCAGATAATCCCAGGACTTGAGGGACTGGCCATTGAAGCTGAGTCACACACTGTCCTTTCGGCTCTGAACCCTATCTTTGAACCTGCGGCAGAAAGTTGATTCCTGTCAAATATCCTCAGTTCAGCAGTGAACTGGGGAGAGACGGGTGGCTTGTGTGGATGAACTGAAATACTAGCCTAGGGCAGCAGAGGGTGATGTTGTGCAGCTGGCTCAGGGAACACTGTTGGGGAAATGTTGACTGAGTTTTGCTTTGAATCAAGGTGCTGTCCTGTTCCTGAGTGCATAAGTAGAAGAATGTACTCAACCAACACATTGACCATCTGAGTATCAGCTCAGCGAGCAGTGCTCTCTTTTCTGAGACAGAAGGTTGTGGGTTCAAATCCTACCCCGGAGACCTGAGCACACAATCTGGGCAGATCCCTCAGTACAATGATATCTTTCAAATGAAACATTAAAACCAAGGCCCAGTCTGCTCCCTTCCGTGGATATAAAAGAATCATAGAATCCTACACTGCAGAAGGAGGCTCATCGAGTCTGCACTGACCACAATCCCATCCAGGGCCTATCCCCATAACCCCATGCATTTACCTTAGCTAGTCTGCCTGACATTAAGGGGCAATTTAGCATGGCCAATCCACCTAACCTGCACACCTTTGGGGTGTGGGAGGAAATCAGAGAGGAAATCCGGAGGAAACCCAGCAGACATGGGGAGAATGTGCAAACTCCACATACAGTGACCCCAAGCCGGGAATTGAACCCGGGTTCCTGGCGCTGTGAGGCAGCAGTGCTAACCATTGTGCCACCGTGACACCCACTGCTTCTTATGCTAAAGCTTCCTATGCTGAAGGAAAGGGACATTCTCTGGTGTCCTGCATAATAATTATCCCGTAACCCATATCATTAGAAAAAACAATTTGTCACATTGCTGTTTGTGCTACTTGTGTTTAAATAGGCTGCTGTGTGTCCCACGTTATGACAGAACATTGTAATTGAAAAAGAACTTTGGGATGTCCAAATGGTCAAAAATTGCATCTTCTTTCTTTCCTGTGAGATTCCTGACTTTGTATCTGTATTTCGATCTGTCTGACCCACTCTTTTTCTCCTGCCTTTGCTGAGCTGAGCCAATCTGGTGAATTCCTCAAGTAATGCAGTGGTTGTTTCCTATGTTTTCCAGCACTGGCGAGAGTTTGGCCCACACCCTGAATGCATTCATTGAGTTGATGGAACACGGGGTCGTTTCCTGGGAAACCCTCACCCACGTCTTCATTAAGAAGGTTGGGTTCTGTTAACGTCATGTCAATTTCATTGTTAAGATGAAGAGAAACAGGTGATGGAGGGTGTCTCTGAGCAAGTGGAAATAGGCCACAGCAGCGAGACTGGGCTGAGTGTGAGGAGAGCTGTGAACACGTCAATAAACTCAGTCCACAAAGAGAAGCTCTGTAAGACAGGGAGCATGCCAGCTCTCAGTGGAGCCAGCAGGCAGCCTGATTCAGCGCTACATAAACACCATTTTGCCCACCTTCTAACCACTCTGGTCATTCAAAGAGCCCCATTGATGCCAACTAATTTGATTTGATTTATTATTGTCACATGTATTGGTATACAGTGAAAATTACTGTTTCTTGTCCGCAGTACAGACAAAGCATACTGTTCATAGAGTACACGGGGGAGAAGGAAAGGAGAGAGTGCCCAATGTGGTGTTACAGTCATAGCTAGGGTGTAGCGAAAGATCACCTTAATATAAGGTTGGTCCATTCAAAAGTCCAATGGCAACTGAGAAGAAGCTGTTCTTGAGTTGGTTGGTACGTGATCTTAGACTTTTATATCTTTTTCCTGATGGAAGGAGGAGGAAGAGAGAACATCTAGGTCCTTGATTATGGTGGCTGTTTTTCCGAGACAGCGGGAAGTGTAGACAGAGTCAGTGCTTGGGAGGCTGGTTTGTGTGATGGACTGGGCTTCATTCACAATCCTTTGTAGTTGCTTGCGGTCTTGGTCAGAGCAGGAGCCATACCAAGCTGTGATACAACCAGAAAGAATGCTTTCTATGGTGCATCTGTAAAAATTGGTGAAAGTCGTAGTGGACATGCCAAATTTCCTTAACTTACTGAGAAAGTAGAGGTGTGCTGGGCCTCATATTGTAATCCTGAGCCATGCTGACTAGGTGGGCCATCAAGGCCTGGTCTGTACTGAGTAAACTGACCTCAGCTAGCAGTCCTGACCCTTTATTTTGGCATGACTCTTGGCACTGGAATATCAGCCCTCCCAAGGCAACACTCATCATGTGCAAATTAAGACTGGGAATCTATTTGACCAAGGGGAGCATCACAACCAGTCTTCCCCACTGTGTGGTATTCAGTTCTGTGTTTAAGTTCACAGATCTGGTAACTTATCTATGCTCATTGTGCTTGATTGTTCAAGCCTGGGCATGGATTCGGAGCAAAATAAACAGACGAGACAGAAGCTATTAGAAGCTGAGCTGTAACTATGAGTGCAGACATCTGTAATTGCAAAGATATTTTGAAACTCTTGTAAATAAGGTTCTTACACTCTTAGAAATGAGTGTTGTCTCTATATAGCTCCTAGATTTAAAAATTACACCACAAATCTCTGAATATACTACACACTAGTCTCCCGTGTGTGTGCGTGTGCATGCGTGTATATACGTGTGTGTGTGTACATACATACATATACAGGAAATCGCTGTCCTGGGCACTAACTGGTTTGACTGCGTGTGGCCAGCACACTGCTTTATCCCATCCATGCTCGAATCAATGGCCCGGGAGCAGAAAGGTCGCTGAATTTAACAAAAGATTAAAATATAAAAGAAGAGATCATGGCAGCTTGTCAGAAAGGTATGGCGATAATCATGGAGGATTTTAGTCATCATATGGATTGAAAAATCAGATGGGCAAAGGTAGCATAGATGAGGCATTCAGAAAATGTTTTCAGAATAGTTTCTTACAACAGCACATTCTGGAGCCAACCAGTGGGCAGGCTAAACTAGACCTGGTATTGTGCAATGAGATAGAATTAATTGATAACCTCTGAGTGAAGGCACTCTTAAGTAGCAGCGATCATAATATGATTGAATTTTGCATTCAGTTTGAGGGAGAGAAGAGTGCATCTGAGACTAGTATTTTAAACTTAAATAAGGGCATTACTGAGGGCATGAACTCAGAGCCAGCTGAAGTGAACTGGCAAATCTGCTTAACAGATAGATCTATAGAGATTGAGTGGCAGATATTTAAAGGGATATTTCAGAATACACAGAGTAAACGCATTACAATGAGAAAGAAAAATTCCTAGGGAAAGGCCCATCATCTGTGGTTAACTAAAAAGGTTAAAGGCAATATTAAACTTAAAGAAAAAGCATATAATTGCTCAAAGATGGGCAGCAGTCAGAAGATTGGAAAGAATATGAAGAACAGTAAAGAATGACAAAAAGATTAATAAGGAGGGAAAACTCTAGAGTACGAGAGAAAACTAGCCAGCAAATAATGATGGAAAGTAAGAGTTTCTATAGATACTTAAATTTTAAAAAGAGTTAACAAAGTGAGTGTTGGTTCTATAGAAAGTGAGTCTGGGGATTAATAATAAAAATCAGAAGATGTAGGATGAATTGAACAGGTATTTTCCATCGGTCTTCACCCCAGTGGTTACAAGTAACATCCCAGAAATAGCTGTAAATCAGGAACTGGAAGGGACGAACTTAGAAAAATTACAAACACCAGGGAAGTTTTATTGAGCAAATTGTTGTGGCTGTGGCCTCACAAATCCCTGGATTTGGATGGACTTCTTAAAAACGTCTTTTAAAAAGTGGCTAGTGAAATAGTTGATACATTGGTTTTAATTTTCCAAAATTCCCCAGATTAAGATTCCATTAGATTGGAAAATAATGAATGTAACCCCTTTGTTCAAAAAGTGAGGAAGAAGGAAAGCAAGAAACTAAAGACCAGTTAGCCTAACATCTATTGTAGGGAAAATGTTAGAAGCTTTTATTACAGAGGTTATAGCAGAGCACTTCGAAACATTCAAGTTAATCAGGCAGAGTCAACATGGTTTTGTGAAAGGGAAATTATGTTTAACCAATTTATTGGAGTTCTTTGAAGGAGTCATGTGCTGTGGATAAAGAGGAACCAGTGGATATACTGTACTTAGATTTCCAGAAAGTATTTGATAAAGTATCACATCAAAGGTTATTATGATAAATAAAAGCTCATGGTGTAGGGCGTATCGTATTGGCATAGATGGAAGATTGGCTGGCTATCAGGAAACAGAGCTGGCATAAATGGGTCTTTTTCTGGTTGGCAGGATATTACGAGTGGTGTGCAACAGGGATCAGTACTTCAACTGTTTACAATTTATTTAAATTACTTGGATGAAGAGACTGAAGTGTGGTTGTGAAATTTATTGATGACATAAAGATAGATGGGAAGTAAATTGTGAGGAAGCTACGAGGAGACTACGAAGGGACATCGATAGGTTAAGTGAGTGGGGAAAGATCTGGCAGATGGAGTGTAATGTAAGCAAATGTGAATTCTCCACTTTGACAGGAAGAATAAAAGAGAAGCTTATTATTTAACTGGTGAGAGATTGCAGAGCTCTGAGAGGCAGAGGGATCTGGGTGTCCTAGTGCATGAATCACAAAAGGCTGGTATGCAGGTACAGAAGTAATTAAGAAAGCTAATTGGAAGTTATCACTTATTGTGAGAGGAATTGAATATAAAAGTAAGGAAGTTATGCTTCAGTTATACAGAGCATTGGTGAGACCAGATCTGGAGTATTGTGTACAGTATTGGTCTCCTTATTTAAGAAAAGCTGTAAATGTATTAGAAACAGTTCTGAGAAGGTTTACTAAACTAACACCAGGAATGGACGGATTGTCTTATAAGATTTTTATCCACTGGAGTTTAGAAGAGTAAGAGGTGACTTGATCTAAAGCTTTAACATCCTGAGGCGTGGATGTGGAGAGGATGTTTCCTCTTATTGGTGATTCTAGAACTAAGGGGCACTGTGTGAAAATAATGGGTTGCTATTTAAGAGAGATGAGAAGAGATTTTTTCTCTCAAGGACTCTTCCTCAAAAGGCAATGGAAGCAGAGTCTTTGAATATTTTTAAGGCAGAGCTGGATAGATAGGTTAACAGGGGGATGAAAGATTATCTGGAGGGGGCAGGAATGTGGGGTTAAGATTACAATCAAATCAGCTATGATCTACTTGAATGGTGGGGCAGGCTCGAGGGGCTGAGTGGCCTACTCCTGCTCCTAATTTGCATGTTTGTATTTGCGTTTTGCAAAGGGTTGTGGAGCCGAGGATGTTTTGGGCTGAACAATCCTGAATGGAATAATTTGGATTGAAACAGCACCTTTCACAAAATCAGGGTGCTCCAGTGCTCCTCACAGCAGCTAATTGAGTTTTGGAATATAGTCCCTCGTGTTATAATTTGCATATAGCAAGATAAGAACATAATAAATAGGAGCAGGATCAGGCCACACAACCCATCGAGCCTGCTCCACCATTCAATATGATCACGGCCGATCTTAGGCTTCAACTCCACTTTCCTGTCTGCTCCCCGCATCCCATGATTCCCTGAGAGACAAAAATCTGTCAATTCGAGCCTTAGATATATTCAATAAGGAGCATCCATGATCCTCTGGGGCAGAGAATTCCAAAGATTCCCAACCCTGAGTGAAGTAATTCTCCTCATCTCAGTGCGAAATGATCAGCCCCTTATCCTGAGACTGTGCCCCCTGTGTTTTAGATTCCCAGGCCAGAGGAAACAATCTCCCAACATTCACCCTATCAAACCCCTTCAGAATTATATAGGTTTCATTGAAATTGCCTCTCAGTCTCTAAATTCCAGAGAATATAAACCCAATTGACTCAGCCTCTAACAAACAGCAATGGGAATGAATCTGTTAACAAGAAGATTCTCACCAGATAGCCTCCTGATGAAGTGGGGGGACTTTATGTGCTTGTACTTGGGCGATGAGGAGGAATTTCTTCTTTCAGAGGATAGTGATTCTGCGGAATTCTTTACTGTAGAGGGCTGTAGAGGCTGGGTTGTGAGGTATGTTCAAGGCTGAGATAGACAGATTTTTAATCAGTAACGGAATTGAGGCTTATGGAGACGAGGCGGAAAAGTGGAGTTGAGAATTTTCATATCAGATCAGTCATGATCTCAGTGAATGGCAGCGCAGACTCGATGGGCTGAATGGCCTACTTCTGCTCTTATGTCTTATGGTCTTATCATTGTTGTGAAAATGTAGAAGGAGCTTTACTCTGTATCTAACCCCATGCTGTACCTGTCCTGGGAGTGTTTGTTGGGGGCAGTGTAGAGGGAGCTTTACTCTGTATCTAACCCCATGCTGTACCTGTCCTGGGAGCGTTTGTTGGGGACAGTGTAGAGGGAGCTTTACTCTGTATCTAACCCCATGCTGTACCTGTCCTGGGAGTGTTTGATGGGGACAGTGTAGAGGGAGCTATGCTCTGTATCTAACCCTGTGCTGTACCTGTTCTTGGAGAGTTTGATGGGGACAGAGTAGAGGGAGCTTTACTCTGTATCTAACCGCGTGCTGTACCTATCCTGGGAGTGTTTGATGGGAACAGTGTAGAGGGATCTTTATTCTGTATCTAACCCATGCTGTACCTGTCCTGTGAGTGTTTTATGGGGACATTGTAGAGGGAGCTTTACTCTGTATCTAACCCCGTGCATACCTGTATTGGGAGCGTTTGATGGGGACAGTATAGTAGGAGCTTTCTCTATATCTAACCCCTTGGTTGATGTTAGTAATTGGCGTTCAAATTGGACAGTGTTCCAGCCATGGCATTAATTTTCCTTGCCTTGATTTGATAAAATATGCTAAAAGGATAACACTTAGACATTGAAAGTGACTAGTTTATTGACCTGTTGTGTATCTGTCTGCTTTTGTGTGTAGATTGCAGGGTTTGTGAACAAGTCTGCGATGGATGCTTCGATCCAGCAGTTGTCCCTGGCCATTCTGGAGAGTATGGTCCTCAGCAGCAACCACCTGTTCCAACTGGTTAAGAATGAGGTTCCTCTGGACAGGCTCATCTCTCACCTACAGGTGTAAGTAACAGCAAGACCAGGACAGGAGTGCACCTGCCCCGGGGCCCAACTCCCATTCTTACCTAATTCAGACACAAAATTTCAAACTCTTTTACCTGTCTGATATTCACCTGTTCCTGTATGCTTAAAGGCATTCACAACCCATGTTTTTTCCCCTCCAAAGATCATGTGAGGGCCATAAATGGATGACCTTTCCCATCATTTCCTAAAGTGCTCTCGGGCCTACCTGAAAATGGTGATCAATTATTGCCTTGTGTCAAGTAGAACAAAATCCATAAAATGCCCTGATATCTGGACATCGCACTGAGGTGATGGGTGATGCTGTCGGATATCTGTTCATTGGGTGGTATTGCTGGGTATCTGCCCATTGGGCAGTGTTGCTGGGTATCTGCCCATTGGGTAGTGTTGCTGGGTATCTGCCCATTGGATGGTGTTGCTGGGTATCTGCCCATTGGGTGGTATTGCTGGGGATCTGCCAGTTGGGTGGTATTGCTGGGTATCTGCCCATTGGGCAGTGTTGCTGGGTATCTGCCCATTGGGTGGTGTTGCTGGGGATCTGCCCGTTGGTGGTGTTGCTGGGTACCTGCACGTTGGGTGGTGTTGCTGAAAGCGATGGTATCTGCCCATTGGGTGATGTTGCTGGATATCTGCCCATTGGGTGGTGTTGCTGGGTATCTGCCCATTGGGTGGTGTTGCTGGGTATCTGCCCATTGGGTGGTGTTGCTGGGTATCTGCCCATTGGGTGGTGTTGCTGGGTATCTGCCCGTTGGGTGGTGTTGCTGGGTATCTGCCCATTGGGTGGTGTTGCTGGGTATCTGCTCTACAGGTAATTCCTGCCTTTCTTTGCTTTTCAGGACAAACCAAATGATCCAGACGAAAGCGATGGCTCTGATTATTGCCCTGCTACTGAGTTCAAAGGATGATGAGAGAAAGGTAATATTCCAAACTATAGCATTGGCACTGACCCCTCTCTATGTGGGCATATCACTCCTCACAAGCACAATACCGTTCACAGTTCAACACAAAGTACAGTACATTGCCTGGAGTCCACTCGAACAGCTGGTGTTGGCAGGCACCACATCACATCACTGGAGTAAATGTGTGCTCTGTAGTTGGTGCTGAGGTGTATTGACGGTGAGTCGGCCATTGGCTTCACTCTGTATCTCACCATGTGACACTTGGATTTACTCAGAGAAAGATTGTCCTCTGTCAGAGTTGGAATGTGAATGGTATGCTTTGTGCCCCAGTGGACCCAAGGAGCTCAAGCCCTATCACTTCCTCAGCACTCAGCAGTTTCTTGTATCACTGCATTCTTAAACCTCATGGAATGACAGCAGGGTGCTGATCATATGGACTTGAGCCAATTGCACATTCAATCCTTAGTGCTGGATCATCCTATCAGAGGGCATATGGTATTGGACTGTCCTATTATTGGGGGGTGCAGGGTGACCGGGGCATAACATAAACGGGAACAGGGGTACACCATTCAGCCCATTGAGCCTGCTCTGCCATTCAGTACAATCATGACTGATCATTGGCTTTACCTCCAGATTCCCACCCGCTCCCTGTATCATGGTACTGCGTGTATACGTGTATGTCAGGCTGTGATGCCACACATGGTCAGATAGCCTGTCGATATAATTTCAAATGAGGATAATGGCCCTTTGAGCGGTCAAGGGCTCTGGAACGATGTCTCAGCAAGAGGCAGGAGAGGGAGGGTGAAGCGCTGGAAGAGGAGAATTTCAAACAACTTGAAGTTAATAACATCAGTTTGGAACTTATAATGGTCCTTAGCAGTGTGATAGTTTAATTCTGTCAAATTGTGCAGCACAAACCTTATTCTCTTTCAGAAATCTACCTCGTGTATCGTCAATGTTTATTTCTTTCTCTCGATTAGGAAACAATGGCGTTCCTCAGTAAGAGAAATCTCAGGCAGCATGTTTTCAAGGTGAGGCTCAGTCAAATTCATCGCTCAAACTGCTCAATGTTATCGGGGCAGGTAAGGGATTGGACAGTCTTAACGGATGGGTTATGTGATTGGACAATCCTATCGGAGGAGATACGGAATTGGACGGTCATATCAGAGGTGATACAGGATTGGACAGTGGTATCAGAGGGGCCGTGGGATTGGACAGTCCTGTTGGAAAGAACAATATACTCTTATGAAACACTGGACAGGGAGCTCGATAAATATCTGTCACAGGTCACCATTGGAATAGGACTATACCAGGAAGATTGATCAGCAACAGGTTTATTAATCTGGTAGTTTAGGCAGACAAACTAACTGCCTTATAGGTTTGAGGTGGCTCTCCATATTGTATCAATAGCTTGTAACAGTGTCCTCTCTGTCATCTGGAGGAATCCCTTTTATGGATAAATCATCATCATAGAAATCATAGAAACCCTACAGTGCAGAAGGAGGCCATTCGGCCCATCGAGTCTGCACTGACCACAATCCCACCCAGGCCCTACCCCCACATATTTACCCACTAATCCCGCTAAGCTACGCATCTCAGGACTCTAATCTGGCTAATCAACCTAACCCGCACATCTTTGGACTGTGGGAGGAAACCGGAGCACCCGGAGGAAACCCACGCAGACACGAGGAGAATGTGCAAACTCCACACAGACAGTGATCCGAGCTGGGAATCAAACCCGGGACCCTGGAGCTGTGAAGCAGCAGTGCTAACCACTGTGCTACCGTGCCGCCCCAAATAGGAATGGAAGAGTAGCAGTGAGTGTCAGGCTTACACTTTAAGTGGCAGAGCCTATGATACAATGGGGACTATGGTGATCTGAATACCCAGTTTTATTGGAGCTCTGATTTGTTGCATCTTGTTTCTTTCTGATAGAACATTATCCTAAGTTCTGCTACAATGCGGGATGAGATGGCGCATTACTTGTATGTACTACAGTCCATTTCCCTCAACCTGCTTGAGCCCAGGATGAGGATTCCAATGGACCCTTACAACCAGGTACATCTGTGCTTTCCAGGGATTGGCAACCAAGCTTCTGAGCTACGTGTCTTGGGGCATACATGTGGGAGGTTGAACTTAACAGCAGAGAACCAAGCCTAGCGAATCCATGGTGTTTGTGTAACTTAGCAATGCCAACTGTGATTACATGTATTTCGAGATGTTTCATCACATGACTTGCTCTCACACTCCAGCCATTATTCTGCCAACAACGTCCACCCTTGTGACATACTGCCTTCCTCCACCAATTGGAAAGCAAAAAGACTCATTACCCAATCAGAGGATGACTGATTGTCAGCCAAACAGCCATTTTTCCAGGTTGCGTTTCTCCGGGGAATAAAACAAAGTGTTGCCACCAGCGGGAAAACTGGAGTGTTTCCCACTGTCAGTGACAGCAACTCCCACATGGGATTCACCCACCTTTAGCATCTAACAATATGCATAACAGGAGCCACGCCGACCATCCGAGATCGGGATGTTACTTTTAAAGGGTACCCCAATCTGTGTGTTCAGAGAGAGCCACCACCCCCCACCCAACCTCTCAACATGGAAATAGTGACCCTTGCTGACAAGGAGAGCACCACCATCCCCTTGGGAAGGATTCTCCCACCGCTAAAATAACTGGTCACCATCCCCCCACACCACACATGCATGAAAATGACCTGTCTTCCCTGCAATCAGGCACCCTTCCCCTCAGCAACCCCCCCCCCACCCCCCCCCCCCCCCCCCCCCACCCCCACCGTCCCCTCAGGCCACCTCCTTCAGTAGTGCCAACGGTGCACTGACACCCTGCCAAAAGCTGTCGTTCTGTCGATGTCTGATTCTCCAGGCCAACTCGATTCCCGCTGGGGGGGATAGAGGGCCCAGAGAATTCCCTACCCAATTTTCAATATTTTTATATCTGGCAGAGAAATGTTTAAAGAAAACAAAATAGAAACAGTATTTTTTTTTCATGTCCAGGATCACATGATGTGGTGGAAGCAGGCACATTAACAACATTTAAGAGGCATCTGGATGGCTACACGAATAGGGAGGAAATAGAGAGATATGGACCGAGTAAGAGCAGAAGGTTTTTTTTAGTTAGGGCATCATGATCAGCATGGGCTCGGAGGGCCGAAGGGCCTGATTCTGTGCTAAACCTTTCTTTGTTTTCTTTGTTCACACACAACAGTGCCCAACAGATTGGGGCCAATCCTGAATGGTTAGCAACCCTACCCTCACTCCTCTTCATCTAACCCTATCAGCATATTCTCCTCTTCCTTTCACCCTCGGTGTTTATCTCACTCTATTTGAAAGGAACCTATGTTAATTATTTGGTTAATTATTATCTTTGTTAATTATTTATGTTAATTATCTATGTTAATTATTGTCTATGTTACTTATCTATGTTAATTGCCTCTGCCATTCTGTGAGGTATCACGCTCCACACTCTCACTACTCCATGCATAAAAACATTTCTCTGAAATAATTGATCAGATTTATTGGTGACTTTCTTATGACCCTATCTTTGGACTGCCCTCGAGATAAAACATCTTCGATTCTTCACTCTCTCAAACACCATCATTATTCGAAATATATTTTATAGTTGGAACTCAGCTCTTGAGAATATACGTTGCATTAAACTTTAGGAACATGTGTTATTTTTTCAAAGGCAAATAATTTAGAAGAGAGAAATTGACTGTATTTGGTAATGCTGTAACTTCAGAAGATGCATGTCAGGCCCATGCAGTTTCAGTGCTTATATTAATGGTATAATCCACATACTTCAATATACCACAGGCTATATACTATTTGTAATCTCCAATGATAGTCTTTCTCCAACCCCCATTGCATCTATTATGTTTAATCTCCACAAACAGTCTTTACATAATGTTTGGTAACTCAATGCAGACAGGCTGCAGCTTACATCCCGAAGACAGGGAATCTGGGCCTAGGAGATGATAACCGGGAACTCAACTGCCCTCACCCCAGCCCCAGCATACTCAACCCAGAGGGAACAGCAGCTGGGTGTCTTCTCCCCAGACCCCCTAACTCCAGACTTCTGGGCCTCCCGGTGCCTGAATTGAGTAAGCCTCATGGGCCCGAGAGCCATGAACAGCGGGAGACCAGCTGCCCATTCGGAAGTGCCATCTTACCCAGGTGATATGATGGATCCAACCAATGAGAAAAGCTGTGCGTGTGTCGGTGGATGTGAGATGAGGTGAGGCGAGTGTGCGCACACTTGGCTTCCAGTGTGCCTCAGGAAATAGATTCAAAAAGATTATCCCACAGCGGCACTGACAGGACCATTGTGAGAGTCCTCAACCTTTGCACACTACCTGTGCCAGCCAGGCTAAAGGGTTTCACATAGATACAACAACAACCTGGAATTATATAGCAGAAAATGTCCCAAGGCACTTCACAGAGGCACGATAGAATAATAGGTTATTCATGAAAGCCACCGCCTTCTGAACCTTGCCCCTTGCCTGAGGTGTGGTGATCCTCAGGTTAAATCACCAGCAGTCAGCTCTCCCCCTCAAAGAGGAAAGTAGCCTATGGTCATCTGGAACTAAGGCAACTTTACCTTTACCTATAGAATAAAATACAACATGACCTTGGTTGAGACGAGCAAAAGTTTGGTCAAGGATCGTCTTAAATCAAAGTGGAGAGGTTTAGGAGCAGAAGTCAACAGCTTGGGCTCTGGGAAACTGAAGGCATGGTTATCAGTGGTAGAATGAAATCTGGAATGTTTCGAGGCCAGGATCAAGGAACGCAGATATCTTCAGAGGGTTGTGAGGGAAAAGGTTGAAGAAATAGGGAATGGACAAGACTATGGAGGGATTCAAAAACCAGGGTAAGTGTTTTAAAATCAAGATATTGATTGACCGGGATCCAGTGTACGTCAGTGAGTACTGGGGATAGGGAAACAGGATTGGGTGTTGACAATGCCAGATACTGAGATTTCCTGGCATGCTCTTGCTTTTTTTTAGCTGCACTGCCTCCCCCAAACCATCCACAAACCATGGGGTGGGGGGTAAACAAAGGAGGGGGAGATAAAAAAAAGTATTTTTGCAGCAATTTGTTGTAATCTGGAACCCACTGCTTGCAAGGGCAGTAGAAGCAGATTCAATCATAACTTTGAAAAAGGAACTAGATGTATAATAGAACAGAAATATTTGCATGGCTATGCCAGATGATCGGGAGAGTGGAATTAATTAGCTCTTTTGAAGAGCTGGCACAGGGATGATGGCCCAAATGACCTGTGCTGTAATCATTTAATGTTTCTGCACACCCCAAAAAATGTCTGTTCCATTAAGTCATCTAAAAGTCACAGCACTGTCCCAAGCATTAGAAACTGCCACAGACAAACAGCCACTTGCCTTGAAGCAGGTGAGTTTGCTTTTAGACTGCATCAGTTAAGGGCCGTAAGAAGTTTAACAACACCAGGTTAAAGTCCAACAGGTTTATTTGGTAGCAAAAGCCACAAGCTTTCGGAGCCTTAAGCTCCTTCTTCAGGTGAAGAAGGTGTTGTTAAACTTGGTGTTGTTAAATTTCTTACTGTGTTTACCCCAGTCCAACGCCGGCATCTCCTCATCAGTTAAGGGCCAGCAGGATTGGCAACGTGATTCCTCAGCACGTTTCCTTTGCAACATGTAATTTATAACGACTGGCTTAGCTCCCACCCCCAGCCTATCCAATTATCTCAGGTTAGAAACACATTTCCTGTCCGTAAACCTTCCTTCCTATTCTTGTCGATTTTGGGCCCTGGAGTAAGAGAGAGAGTGAGATTGCGTGTGAGTGTGTGTCTTCACCAGTCTATGTACATGTGAAGTCTGTTTGAAATCTCTTCGCTGTTTGCTACATTGCCAAATTTTATGCCACACTTTGAAATTGTCTCTCAGATCCATATCATTAATATAAATTAACAAGATCAGTAATCTTAATACCAGTCGGTGGGGACCGAGCTCCTGTCTGCTTCTATCCAATCTGAAAAACAAGCATTCACTGTTGGTCCCCCAGCCTTCTGTGTCGTAGCCAACATCGTATCCACACTGCCAATGTCCCTTTAATCCCATGGGCTTCCGTCATCCCAAAGCTCCACTGTTTGCTGTGCTCAGCTGCTTTGCCTCATTCAGTTTTAAGGGGATGTGTCAATTCAGCAGAGCTTTGGACTCATTGGAATGCAGCTGACAAATGGAGAGCGGCAGTCTCACTCACAGTCAACTGGGGGTTCTAAATAGAGCTGTACAGCACAGAAAGAGGCCATTCGGTCCATTGAGTCAACACCACCTGTCTGAAAGAGCATTTTCCACAGGCCCACCCTCCCCCTGCCCTATCCCCGTAACCCCACACATTTACCATGGTTAAACCACTCGCCTTACGCATCTTTAGAACACTAAGGGGCAGTTTAGCTTGGCCAATCAATCTAACCTGCACATCTTTGGACTGAGAGGGGAAACCCACACAGACGCTGGAAGAACTTTGCAGACTCTGCACAGACAGTCACCCAAGGCCGGAATTGAACCTGGGTTCCTGGCGCTGTGAGGCAGCAGTGCTAACCACTGTGTTTGGACAGCCCCAGCCCAGGTTGAAAATACAGGAATGTCTTTGAATTCGGTCACGGTGTGTGAGTATGGAAGTGATCAGTTAGTAGTGAAGATGCTTGCAATTCGGTGCAATGGCTTTAAGGTCGATTAAACAATTTATACTTTCGACAAACATTGTGTGGCCCAAGCACCTCCCTGCATGTCCCACCTTACAATCTCCCTTCCTGCATTCGGAGCCTCCTTAGTTCTCAATGACTTCACTTTTCTGTTTCCCTTCTACCTGCTCCGCAACATCATTACACCAATACTCACACGCTCCTCACGTAAATCATTTCCATCAGACTGCCCAATAGTGACCAAGAACATCTGATTTTACTCAGTCTGGACCCCAGACAATTCACAGTGATGCATAAACCTCTCGAGAGCCATAGGAACTGTCTCTCACTCCCTTTCACTTCCACACACACGGACAGTTACTTTACCATAGCCACAAGAAAATAGCCAAAGATTGAAGGACTGAAGATGCCAGATAGCCAATCGTCAGAGGCGTACAGGGCCACTGATTGAATTCAAATACGGAGGCTCTCTTCCTGGCCTAGTTGTTTAAGGCAGTGCCTGGTGAAGTACTGGACCTGACTTGGCTGCCAATGAGGAGAACAGTGCCTGCTCTCAATCTGAGGGAATGGACAGACAAATGGCAGATGAAATTGGAATCAGAGAAATGTAAAGTGATTGATTTTGCTGAGAAGAAAGCAGAGAGACAAGAGTACAATTATAAAGGCGGGGGGCGGAGCTCCATCTCAGAGGGCATTTGAGAAATGGCAGATTTCAGTGAATCAGATGGGTTTTTACGACAATGGGCAATGGTTTCATGGTCATCATTAGATTTTAATTCCAGATTTTTACTGGATTCAAATTTGATCATCCATCATGGTGGGATTTGAACCCAGGCCTCCAGAGCTTGCCTTGGGCATCTGGATTTCTAGTCCAGCGACAATACCACTATCTCCCCTATTCTGGTTAATAACACATACGGCATCCTGAGCTTTATCAATAGGGGTACATAAGGAAATTATGTTAAACCTGTCTAAAATACTGGTTCTCAATTGGAATGTTTCATCTCCTTGGTAGAGAATTTGAATATTGTTGAAAAGAGACATGTTGCTGAAGCTTTTCATTTTGCACTCTCCAGGACAAATGCAAGAATACCAAATTTCAAATAATCACAACAATTTATACTACAGGAGAAAAAGGTGCTGATTGGTTGACAAGTTGACTCTGATTGGTCAGGGTGTTGCTATGATGAAAACAATGGGCAGCTATAGGCTCCCACTCTTGATGTCTGGCCCATCCATTCTCCCAAAGTCCAGCTCCATCCCTCTCTAGCCCTAACTTTACTAATGACCTATAATTCTTTATCGATCCACGTTTAATTTCCACTTTCTCCTTTGTTTGTCTCTTTATTTTCCTTTTTAGGAGCAACGGGATATGATACACAATCTGCGCCAAGCTGCCTTCGAATCTGACGCTGATACCTCTACCGGGAACTTTAACACAGACCGGCGAAAATCTTTGTGTGCCAGAGAGTTCAAGAAGCTTGGTTTCCCTGTGAGTTTGAGCACATTGTTTCTCCTTTAAGGGGAGCTCATGTTGTCTGAGGATTGTCATCCAACTGGGCGACTTCCACCGTCCAATTTGAACAATCTCCTTATAAATCGAGACTCTGGCCCAGTTTGCTGTTATTGGCAAATCCTCATTACAACATCACATCCCTCAAGCAAAGGAAAGGTGGCTGGTTTTCTCTCCTGTCTACAGTCCTGCCAATTTATCCTCCATTTTGCCCACAAATGATGAGGACCAAGTTGTGTTGCTGTCATATCCTAGAAAAAAGAAATCCTGTCAGGTACAACAATGATGTTCTGTTCACTGAGAATCCTCAAATCCAGCTTCTTCACAGCAGATTAAAACTGCTTCCCCAATTTGGTTGAATGGCTATTTCTATGTTGTATAATGAGTGAACTGTATTTTTTATTACCTGGCCAATAAATTAGCAGTAATATTTTTACATTAGTGTTGTGCAGTGCAACTGAAATATATTGACTGAAGTCCCGTTGGTTCACCATTGATACATGGCCCATGACCTCTGTCTTGCTCTATCTGTTAGTGAGCCACTGGGCCAGGCATACTCCTCAATATTGCCCATATCCTTCATGAACCTCTTTCTTTAAGATAAAGGGAGTTAAGGTTGCTGATTTGTCCTTCTCCATGAGCGTACATAGCCATTTTGATGTAAAACTGACCAAACCCGCGGAAGGTTCTGGGGCAGAGCAAGGTGAGCCCTATCCAAGTTTCAATGTTTCCCATTGAAATGAGTTTGGTTTTCAAGGCCTAAGATTCTAATTCCCTTGTTTGGTCAAATACGCTCTTAGCACAGCGTCCTCCATATTGTTGACTTTCTTGTGACTGACTTGGTTAGGATTTTATTTTAAGTTGATCCTGATTCTTTAATTCACTGGTCCTGAATCATTCAAACCTGGAATCATTCCAATCACTAGTCTCTTCGACAATTCCTTCTCCCATTAAGTGTGCTGGGACGGATTCATTCCCAACCCCCCCTGGAAGATGGGATGGTTTGGGTCCTCAATAGTACAGCTCGGCATTGTTTGTGGAAAGTAGGCATTTGATGGGTCAGAAAGACTTCTCTCATTCCATGGTTGCGTCTTCTTAAGAGTGGACGTACTGCCCCAGTCAGGGACACTAGATGGAGAAAATAACCTGTGTTTCATCTAACTCAAAATCGAGACTTGTACTTAGGGATTAGAACCAAAGAACCCGATAATACAGAAGGAAGCCATTCAGCCCATCGAGCCTGCAATGACAACAATCCCATCCAGGCCCCATCCCCGTAACCCCAAGTGTTTACCCTGTTAATCTCCTTGACACTAAGGGACAATTTAGCATGACCAATCCACCTAACCTGCACATCTTTGGACCGTGGAAGGAAACCGGAGCACCTGGAGGAAAGCCATGCAGACACAGGACAATGTTCAACCTCCACACAGTCACCCAAGGCTAGAATTGAACACGGGTCCCTGGCACTGTGAGACAGCAGTGCTAACCGCTGTGCCACTGTGCCGCCCATACCATAGGGCACACTCACTGCTTCATTCTTTACCTCATTCTTGAGATGAGGAATTTCTTCATCCCCTTACCAATCAAGAACCTATCTATCTCTATCTTAAATACACTCAATGACCTGGCCTTCACAGCCTTCTGTGGCAATGAATTCCATAGGTTCACTCCGCCCTGGCTGAAGAAATTCCTCCTCATCTTGGTTCTAAAAGATAGTCCCTTTACTCTGAGGCTGTGCCCTCGGATCCTAGTCTCTCATACTGATGGAAACATCTTCCCCACACCCACACTGTCCAGGCTGCTGATTAAGTGGGGCTGCTTTGTATTGAAGGTTGTCGAAATTCTTGAGCGTTGGAGCTGCACTCATCCAGGCAAACTCCTGACTTGTACTTTGTAGATGTTGGACAGGCTTTGGGGAATCAGGAGGCGAGTTACTCGCCACAGGATTCCCAGCTTCTGAGCTGCTCTTCTTATCCACAGTATTTATATCTCTGGTCCAGTTCAGTTTCTAGTCAATGGTAACCCCCAGGATGTTGATAGTGGGGAATTCAGCGATGGTAATGCCATTGAATGTCATGGGGATATGGTTGGATTCTCTGTTGTTGGAAATGGTCATTGCCTGGCACGAACGCTACTTGGCACTGATCAGCCCAGGCCTGGATATTGTCCAGGTCTTGCTGCATAGAGACGTGGACTGCTTCAGTATCTGAGGGGTCGTGAATGGTACTGAACATTGTGCAGTTATCAGCGAACATCCCCATTTCTGACCTTATGATGGAAGGAATGTCATTGATGAAGCAGCTGAAGATTATTGGGCCTCAGACACTACCCTGAGGAACTCCTGCAGGGATGTCCTGGAGCTGAGATGTCTGACCTCCAACCTCCACAACCATCTTCCTTTGTGCCAGGTATGACTCCAACCAGTGGAGCGTTTTCCCTTAAATCCCATTGACTCCACCTGAATTCTAAACTCTCATCTTTATATTCAAATCCTGGCGATTCCCTATCTCTGTAATCTACTCCAGCCCAAGAACCATCTGAGATATCTACACCCCTCAGGTTCCACCCTCTTGAGCAACCCAATTTTAATTGTTTCCCCATTGGAGGTCAGGTCTACAGTTGTTGAGGCCGTAAACCTGGAATTCTCTGGCAAAACTTCACCATCTCTCTATCCACCTTGAAGATGCTCCTTAACATTTATCTCTTGGAGCAAGCTTGGTTTCCCATTCTAATACCTCTTCCTGTGGAGCGATGTCAAATTTTCTTTCTTAACGCTCCCTTGAAGGGACTTGGGAAGTTTTGCTACGTTAAAGGTGCCATATCAATACAAGTTGTTGTTGTTGTAGCCACCGCCATTCTGCTCATCTTCTGATACTGATCCCTGTCAAGCAGTGAAGCAGTCTGGCAGCAGAGGCTTTGTGGTCTCCTACAGTCGGATAGTGTAGGTGTCACTGATTGTCTAGGCTCACAGCTGAGGAATGGCCTCCTGTGAAGGCTACACTGCGACAGGCTGTACTGCAACAGGGTGTAGGCCTTTCAGGGGAGAGGGAGGACTATCTCCACACAAACCAGTTTCCTCTCTGTAAACCTGTTGTCTTTTCCTCCTCCAGAACAACGCCAATCCCTCCTTAGACTTCAGTCGAACACCTCCAGGGTTGCTGCCTCTGGATAACATGATCTACTTTTCCACAAACCACTCTGATGCCTATAACCGGGTAAGTTGGCTCCCTCCCACTGTGTTCCGTTAAAAACCAACTGCCAACACCGCTTAACCCTTGCACTGCCACTCAGTTTGAATCAGCTGCTTTGTTTCCGTTGGTGAGGGAACCTTTTCCTTGAATTATAGGAGGCTGAGTAGGGGGTATTAATCCCTGCAGGCAAGAAGGGAGTTGGGCACAAGAAGTGCGAGTAGTATGAATGGCACAGCTACATGGAAACGTAGATGAATCTTTGATACACCATTTGGGGAGACAGCTGAACTGAGGATTACCAACCATTTGGGCTGGGAGGAGAATGGGCCAAGGTTTCTTGTTGACCACCACCACCGCCCCCCCCACACTTCCCCACTCCACTTCTGCCTGCCACTGGGTGAGTGTATAATCGGGATATTTAGGGCAGGGCAAAACATACACACAATTCCTATTGGGGCAGAGAATTGTGAGAGGAGGGACATGATGAAGGAGGAGAAAAATGGCAGAATGTTGGGCGTTCAACCTGGTCAGGTTCTCTGAGAAATAAAAATACACTTGCCCCACACAAACATGATCAGAAACATTCACCATATCTCGAAAGGCCTCCATTTCTGAGGCAAACTGGTTGGAGGCCTTGTAAACTCGTGAGGATATTCTTACTCCCATAGCCCTCCCAATGTGGTGCTGGTGGACTGCCTAAATCAGGTCGGCTTCTTAATTTGTGCAATTCTCCATCGTTCCACCCTCTCAGCTCAGTCAAGAGGTCAGTTTTTCAAAGAACAATCCAGAATGATCTTGAGGCCAACAGAGCTGGGGGAGCCCAGATCTTATTCCCAGCTTGTTAGTTGTTGGTGGGAGTTAGTTGGTCTCTGCCAGGCCATCAGGGGAGCTGTTATATTTGGCTGCAATAGTCATCGGCTCTTTCTCCTTCAGACTACCCAGTGAGACTTACATGTGTGTGTACATGTGTGTGTGCGTGTGTGTGTGTGTACATGTGTGTGTGTGTGTACATGTGTGTGTGTGTACATGTGTGTGTGTACGTGTGTGTGTACGTGTGTGTGTGTACGTGTGTGTGTGTACGTGTGTGTGTGTACGTGTGTGTGTGTGTACGTGTGTGTGTGTACGTGTGTGTGTGTACGTGTGTGTGTGTACGTGTGTGTGTGTACGTGTGTGTGTACGTGTGTGTGTACGTGTGTGTGTGTGTGTGTGTGTACGTGTGTGTGTGTGTACGTGTGTGTGTGTGTACGTGTGTGTGTGTGTACGTGTGTGTGTGTACGTGTGTGTGTGTACGTGTGTGTGTACGTGTGTGTGTGTACGTGTGTGTGCGTGTGCGTGTGTACGTGTGCGTGTGTGTGTGTGTACGTGTGCGTGTGTGTGTGTGTACGTGTGTGTGTGTGTACGTGTGTGTGTGTGTACGTGTGTGTGTGTGTACGTGTGTGTGTGTGTACATGTGTGTGTGTGTGTGTACGTGTGTGTGTGTGTACGTGTGTGTGTGTGTACGTGTGTGTGTGTACGTGTGTGTGTGTACGTGTGTGTGTGTACGTGTGTGTGTGTGTACATGTGTGTGTGTGTACGTGTGTGTGTGTACGTGTGTGTGTACGTGTGTGTGTACGTGTGTGTGTACATGTGTGTGTGTACATGTGTGTGTGTACATGTGTGTGTGTACACATGTGTGTGTGTGCGTGTGTACGTGTGTACGTGTGCGCGTGTGTACGTGTGCGCGTGTGTACGTGTGCGCGTGTGTATGTGTGTGCGTGTGTACATGTGTGCGTGTGTACGTGTGCGCGTGTGTACGTGTGCGCGTGTGTACGTGTGCGCATGTGTACGTGTGCGTGTGTGTGCGTGTGCGTGTGTACGTGTGCGTGTGTGTGTGTGTGTACGTGTGCGTGTGTGTGTGTGTACGTGTGTGTGTGTGTACGTGTGTGTGTGTACGTGTGTGTGTGTGTACATGTGTGTGTGTGTGTGTGTACGTGTGTGTGTGTGTACGTGTGTGTGTGTACGTGTGTGTACGTGTGTGTGTGTACGTGTGTGTGTGTACGTGTGTGTGTGTACGTGTGTGTGTGTACGTGTGTGTGTGTACGTGTGTGTGTGTACGTGTGTGTGTGTACGTGTGTGTGTACGTGTGTGTGTGTACGTGTGTGTGTACGAACGTGTGTGTGTACGAACGTGTGTGCGTGCACATGTGTGTGCGTGCACATGCGTGTGTACATGTGTGTGTGTGCATGTGTGTGTGCACGTGTGTGTATGCATGTGCATACACATGTGTGCGTGTACGCATGTGCATACACGTGTGTGAGTGCGTTTGTGTATCTAGAACATAGAACAGTACACACAGAACAGGCCCTTCGGCCCACGATGTTGTGCCGAGCTTTATCTGAAACCAAGATCAAGCTATCCCACTCCCTATCATCCTGGTGTGCTCCATGTGCCTATCCAATAACCGCTTAAATGTTCCTAAAGTGTCTGACTCCACTATCACTGCAGGCAGTCCATTCCACACCCCAACCACTCTCTGCGTAAAGAACCTACCTCTGATATCCTTCCTGTATCTCCCACCACGAACCCTATAGGTTCTATGTGTGTGTGTGTGTGTGTGTGTGTATCTGTGTGTGTGAGTGCGTTTGGGTGTGTGTGTGTGTATCTGTGTGTTTATGTATGTGGGTGGTCAGAATAACACTGCACTCTGACATATCAAGAATGGTCTCCTGGGTCAGGCACTGAAATGAGACAAAGTACAGAGCTGTCACCCAGTGCTTTCGCGGGGTGGGGAGAAAGCTAGAAAGTCAGGGTGTCCGGTAGGTGGCACAGTGGTTAGCATAGGGATTCTAGGATTTAATAAAAAAACATTCTCGCTCTTTCTCCTGGACAGTTTGTCCTTGAAAACAGCAGCCGTGAAGATAAGCATGGGTGTCCGTTCGGCCGTGGGAGCATTCAGCTCACCATCATCCTCTGTGAGATACTGAAGATTGGAGACCCACGTAAGTTTACCAAAGACCCTGAGTTGCTGTTAGTTACAGTAGAGAGATGACGGATATTCACCCAAAGCGAAAAAGAAAGGATAGTCACATTGGATGAGTTTGCTGTGAAATGCAGCTAATGTGAGGTGAATAGTGCACATTGGGTAAATTCTGGGGCTGAGCCAGGAATGCTCAGAGGGAAAGGCATGAGCTTGGTGGGCCAGAGGTATTTCCTTGTTATACAGCTTCACGTATAACAGTTGAACCAACAGAGGTATTGATGGGGAAACCATGATCACCAGGAATTGAAAAGTAACATCTGTGCAATGTGTTTCCATCACAAGATTAGCGTTTGGTTAAATAGGAAAATCAACGATTAACTTAAGGTGAATGACCTTGGGATTGGATGGGGTTTTTTTACAGCAATCGACAATGGTTTCATGATCATCGTTAGACTTTTATTGAATTCAAATTTCACCAACTCCCATGGAGAGATTCGAACCCATGTCCCCAGAGCATCACCCTTGGTTCCTGGATTGCTAGGCCAGTGACGTTATCACAATGCCACCACCTCCCCCTCAGTAATCCAGATGGTACCACGCAATGAATGAGCAGGCCAGGCAGGATGAAAAGCAGTGTGCAGAGGGTGTGACAGGCTGCTGAGTCTTCTACAGGAATTTGAAGGCAGGGTCAGAATTGAGGGGATTGATGTCTGTAAGATAGCACCCTGCACTCTCTGACATTAACACTGCAATATCGTAGGCCCCAATCTCTTACTGAGAAAAGAGAGCCTTCCCACAATCTCCTCAAAGCCAAACAAGCGTGACCTTTCAGGAGTGAAATTGGGAAATGCTCTTCATAGAATCATAGTGCAGAAGAGGCCCTTCGGCCCATTGATTCAACACCGACAGGCGAGAAACACCTGACCTCCCACCTAAACCCATTTACTAGCACTTGGCCCATAGCGTTGAATGTTATGATGTGTCAAGTGCTCATCCAGGTACTTTTTTAAAGGATGTGAGGCAGCTTGCCCCTACTGCCCTCCAAGGCAGCATATTCCAGACCATCACCACCCTCTGGATAAATATGTTTTTCCTCACATCTCCCCAAAACCTCCTGACCCTCATCTTGAACCTATGTCTCCTTGTGACTAACCTTTCACCTAACATTTGGAAAGCATTTGGAAAGCGGTGACAGGATCAGTCCAAGTCAGCATGGATTCACTGAAGGGAAATCCTGCTTAACAAATCTTCTGGAATGTTTTGAGGATGTGACCAGTAGAGTGGACAAGGGTGAACCAGTGGGTGTTGTGTATCTGGAATTTCAAAAGGTTTTTGACAAGGTTCCACAAAAGAGATTAGTGAGCAAAATTAAGGCTCATGATATTGGGGTAATGTATTGACGATAGAGAACTGGTTGACAGACAGGAAGCAGAGAGCGAGAATAAACTGGTCCTTTTCAGAGTGGCAGGCAGTGACTAGTGGGGTACAGCAGGGTTCAGTGCTGGGACCCCAGCCATTCACAATATAGATTAATGATCTGGACGAAGGAATTGAATGTAATATCTTCAAATTTGCAGACAACACTAAGCTGGGTGGCAGTGTGTGCTGTGAGGAGGATGATAAGAGGCTGCAGGGTGACTTGGACTGGCTGGCTGAGTGGGCAAATACTTGGCAAATGCAATACAATGGGGATAAATGTGTGGTTTTCCACTTTGGTGGCAAAAGCAGGAAGGAAGATTAATATCTGAATGGCGGCAGTTTAGGAAAAGGGGAAGTGCAACGTGACCTGGGTGTCATAGTGGAACAGTTGCTGAAGGTTGGCATGCGGTGAGGAAAGCTAATGGCATGCTGGCCTTCATAGCAAGAGGATTTGAGTATAGGAGTAAGGATGTCTTGCTGCAATTATACAGGGCCTTGGTGAGGCCACATCTTGAGTAATGTGTGCCATTTTAGTCTCTGAGCCTGAGGAAGGGCATTCTTGCTATTGAGGGAGTCCAGCGAAGGTTCACCAGACTGATTCCCGGAATGGCAGGACTGACATATGAAGAGAGACTGGATCGACTGGGCTTGTACTCACTGGAATTTGGAAGAATGAGAAGGGGTCTCATAGAAACATATAAAATCCTGATGGAACTGGACAGACTAGATATGGGAAGAATGTTCTCGATGTTGGGGAAGTCCAGAACTAGGGGTCACAGTCTAAGAATAAGGGGTAAGCCATTCAGGACTGAGATGAGGAAGAACTTCTTCACTCGGAGTTGTGAACCTATGGCATTCTCGACCTCAGAAAACTACTGGGGCCAGTTCATTAGATACGTTCAAGAGGGAGCTGGACATCGTCCTTGTGGCTAAAAGGATCAAGGGGTATGGAGAGAAAGCGCGAGTGAGATACTGAAAGTGAATGATCAGCCATGAATCATATTGAATGGTGGTGCAGACTTGAAGGGCCGAATGGCCTACACCTGCACCTATTTTCTATGTTTCTAAATGGAACAGCTGCTCCCTATATCCACTCTGAATATGCCCCTCATAATCTTGTACTCCTCGATCAGGTCGCCCCTCAGTCTCCTCTGCTCCAATGAGAACAACCCAAGCCTATCCAACCTCTCTTCATAATACAAATGTTCCATCCCAGGCAGCATCCTGGTGAATCACTTCTGCACCCCCTTCAGTGTAATCACATCCTTCCTATAATGTGGCGACCAGAACTGCACACAGTCCTCTAACTGTGGCCTCACCAAAGTTTTATACAACTTCAACATGACCCCCCTGCTTTTGTAATCTGTACCCCAATTGATAAAGGCAAGTGTCCCATATGCCTTTTTCACCACCTTACTAACATGCCCACCTGCCTTCAGTGATCCATGGACAATATGCCAAGGTCCCTTTGTTCCACAGAACTTCCTACTGTCCTACCATTCATTGAGTACTTTCTTGTCCAATTACTCCTTCCAAAGTGCATCACCTCACACCTTTCAGGGTTAAATTCGATCTGAGACATATCTGCCCATTTGACCATCCCATGTGTATCTTTTTGTAGCCCAAGACACTCAGCCTCACTGTTAACCTCCCAGTCAATCTTTGTGTCCTCTGCAAACTTATTAATCCTACCCCTCACATAGTCATCTATGTCGGTTATATAAATGACGAATAATAGGGGATCCAGCACAGATCCCTGTGGTACGCCACTGGACACTGGCTTCCAGTCACAAAAGAAGCCTTCTGTCATCACCCTCTGTCTCCTACAACTGAACCAATTTTGAATCCACTTTATCAAATTACCCTGTATCCCATGTGCAGTTACCTTCTTTACAAGTCTCCCATGTGGGACCTTGTCAAAGACTTTGCTGAAAACTACAACGACTGCACTACCCTCATCTACACACTTGGTCACCTCCTCAAATATTTAATCAAATTTGTTACATGTGACCTCCCTCTGATGAAGCCAGGCTGACTATCCTTAATCAAGCCTTACCTCTCCAAGTGGAGATAGATGCTCTCCTTCAGAATTTTTTCCAATAGTTTCCCAACCACTGATGTGAGACTCACTCGCTTGTAGTTCCCTGGCTTAACTCTACAACTCTTCTTAAATAGCAGAACCACATTAACTGTATGTTCTCCAGTCCTCTGGCGCTGCCCCCGTGGCTGGAGAGGAATTAAAAATTTGGGACAGAGCCCCTGCAATCTCCTCCCTTGCCTCCCAAAGCAGCCTGGGACAGAATTCATCAGGACCTGGAGATTTATCCACTTTTAGGCCTGCCAACACCTTCAATACCTTGCCCTTCCCTATGTCAATTTGCTCAAGAACCTCACAGTCTCTCTCCCTGAATTCCATACCTTCATCCTCATTCTCTTGGGTGAAGACACCTGTGAAGTATTCGTTCAACACGCTACAAATGTCCTCTGGTTCCACCCACAGATTGTCCCCTTGGTCCCTAATAGGCCCTACTCTTTCCCTGGTTATCCTCTTCCCATTGATATACTTAAAAAATATCTTGGGATTTTTTTCCCCTGCTTTTATCAGCCAGAGCTTTCTCATATCCTCTTTGCTTTCTTAAACTCCACCCTGCACTTTCTGTACTTCACTAATGCCTCCCCTGATTTGTTCCCCTTGTACCTGTGTACAGAGTGTGGTGGAAGTTTTAAACTCTCTTTCACAAATAACAATTGACCCTAGATCAATCTGAGATTGATAGAATTTTATTATGCACTGGCGTTAAGGGAGATGAGGCAAAGAGACTAGGTTACAGATCAAACCATGATCTTATTGAAATGGCGGAACATGCTCCAGGGGTTAGACAGTTCCTCCTTTTCTTCCCTGGAATCCTGACTCCAACAGAGAGGTACTGGATTTAGACCCAAATCCTGGAGGGTAAAGGCCAAGATTTAAGGTGTCCCATCGCCAGCTGATAATTGCTGCCCCCAGCCATTGCTATCAGAATTGGCAACCAAAGTTTTTGCTTTAGATTCCTCTTTGTTAAGCTGCCTGTTTAAAATAAAAACAGAAAATGCTGAATACATTCAGTAGGTCTGGCAGCTCCAGTGAAGAGAGAAACAGAGTTAATGTTTCGGTCCAAATGACCCTTCCAGAGAACTGAAGAAAGGTAGACATGTAATGAACTATACTGTAAGAGAGGTGGGCACAGTGGCACAGTGGTTAGCACTGCTGCCTCACAGCGCCAGGCACCCGGGTTCAATTCCAGCCTTGAGTCACTGTCTGTGTGGGTTTCCTCCGGGTGCTCCAGTTTCATCCCACAGTCCAAAGGTTTGCAGGTTTGATAGATTGGCCATGCTAACTTGCTCCTTAGCGTCCCAAGATGTGTAGGTTAGATGGTTTAGCCATGGTAAATGGGTGGGGTTACGGGGCTAGGACGGAGGGAAGGGCCTGGGTGGGATGCTGTTTCAGAGAGTTGGTGCAGATTCGATGGGTTGAATGGTCTCTTCTGCACTGTAGAGATTCTATGGTGGGTGGAGGAGATGGGGCAGAACAGAAGAACAGGGATAGATCAGGATGAAGGAAAGACTGACAAAGGTATCATGGACATATGGCAAAGCGGGAGTGTTAATGGTGCCATTTAGAGATGAAAAATGCAAATAGTGGCAAAAGGTGAGTTAAAAGAATGTATTAATGGGAGCGAAACTGAACAAGGAACAGGTGGCTATGTGGGGGAGAGGTGGGGTCACGGTGAAACAGTGGTTAGCACTGCTGCCTCACAGCAGCAGGGACCCGGGTTCGATTCCCGGCTTGGTGACTGTCTGTGTGGAGTTTGCACATTCTCCCAGTGTCTACGTGGGTTTCCTCCGGGTGCTCCGGTTTCCTCCTACAGTCCAAAGATCTGCGGGTTGGGTTTATTGGCCATGGTAGATTGCCCCTTAGTGTCAGGGGGATTAGTAAGGTTAAATACATGGAGTTACGGGGATGGGACCTGGGTGGGATTGTGGTTGGTGCAGATTTGATGGGCCAAATGGCCTCCTTCTGCACTGTAGAGATTCTATGTTGCGACAGGCTGGGGAGCTGAAAAGGAGGGTGGGGGCCAAGATGGAGGGGAAAGGTCACACTCTAAAGTTGTTGAACTCAATATTGAGTCCAGAAGCTTCCGTCTAAGGTAGATTATCAGTTTGCATCAAGTTACTGCTACATTATTGAGTAATATCTCTCCATACACTGTTTAGGAGCTAAAAGTAAGACACCATAACAATGGGGTTTTGAGTGTCCATGTTTTTGCCTTCCCAAAATGTCTCTCCTTCTCCTTTACAGCTTCAGAGACGGGGCAAGACTTCTACCCCATGTTCTTTGCCCAGGATAGGGTTTTCGAAGAGTTCTTCTGCATTTGCATCCAGCTGCTGAACAAGACATGGAAGGAGATGCGAGCCACACAGGAGGACTTTGATAAGGTAACGCCTCCTGTTTGACTTTGGGCAGATGCGACACACTTGGGGGTCGGGGGGGGGGGAAGAAACATTTGCAGGGCTAAAGAGCAAGATTGGCTAGTTCTTTCAAAGGTCTAGTACAGGCATGATGGGCCAAAAGGCCTTCTCTAGTGCTGTAACTGTAACATTCTATGATTGAATTGGTTCATTAAGCTGAATGGTCATGGCAAAAAGTGACTCCCAGGAAGTCCACCTAGACACAAGACAGTCACAGTACAGGACCATTAGTCCAATAATCCAAAGCTAGACAACTGCTAATGGAAGGGAGTCTTTTGTTTTAATTTCTTTGCCCACTAGTTTGGCGCTGTAGCCCTGCCGAGGTTCTGGTAGGTACCAGGAGGACTCTGATTCTCATTCAGATGTTAATTTGTCAGTGGACAAATCATGGGTGCAGCTCACCATTGCCGAAGCTGTTGTGGATCCGGGTTAACACGTGGACATCAGGAGGCGAGCCTCTGATGGATGTTTCACTGTCAATAACCCAGGGCTGCCGGATGCTGAGCCCGTACTGCATTCATTGTTCTTACCCTGGCATTTGTTCCCACTGCACTATGAGAGGGGTGGGGGAGTGGGGTGGAGGGGGGGGGGGGGGGGGGGGCGGGGGGCACCAACTCTCCGAAAGAGCAGCTTACCCAGGCCCAACCCCTGGCCCTGTCCCCGTAACCCCACACATTTAACATGGCCAATCCACCTAACCTGCACATCTTTGGACTGTGGGAGGAAACTGGAGCACCCGAAGGAAACCCATGCAGACATGGGGAGAACGTGCAAACTCCACACAGTGACCCAAGCCAGGATCGCCTGGGTCCCTGGCGCTGTGAGGCAGCAGTGCTAACCACTGTGCCACCGTACCGCCCTGCTGGAAAATCATCTCGGCCTCACTTTCTTCAGGCCCACCGTTCCTTGGGCTGACATGTTGACTGAGTTTTGAGGACTCTGGAGTTTTCTGTCACCATCTGGAGCCACTGCCCTTGAACTTGTGAACTCGAGGGAGTGAGTGCTAGCTATTCAACTCTAGAGGAAGCACGGCTGAGTCCAATTCCATTGCTACACTAGCCTCAGCATCAGCAGTGAGAAGAAAAGTGCCTTTATTGCCTTAAAGGCAAGATCAATTAATTCAGCCCAAGCCAGACTTCGGAGCTGGGGCTGTACTGGTAAGAATCAGGGACTCACTTTACTGAGAGATGTGTGTAGTATCCAGGCCTTGCATAGGGAAGATGCTGACAACATATTGCTATGGTGATGGAGGCTTTTTTACTTCAATTCGTTTTTGTTTATTTGAAACAGATTTGAAAAAAAGGTTTTGCTTTTCTGGCATATAAACACTGGGCTTTATTGACTTAAACCCTTAGTGAATGGGTGACATAGGTCCCTGTGCTAGAGGTCTGAGGCAGAAAGGATAGGCCGCGGCCTGATTGGATAGTAGCAGGCCCTATTGTGCTTTGGATGTGCCTGTGTCAACACAGCCTGCGTGCTGTGAGTCACTGCAGAGAAATTAATGAGCTGCTGCCCAGGAAGATTTCATTTTGTTTTCTGCCAGACTGCTCCGTCAGCCTCGCAGTTGAATGGTGCTGGACGTGAACGGTGGTGAGTTTTGGATGCAGGCCCGTTCCTTTCAGGATGAGAGACGGGAGGCCGCGCATGTCCTCCTCTTCAGTCACTTCACTCAAACAGTGCGTGACTCCCAGTGTTTGAGGACAGTAAGGTCAAGGAGCGGGGAGGAAACCGCCACACTGCCAGCTGGTAATTGGAGCTAAAATGGCGCTGGGGCAGAAGTTAGGAAAACCACCAATGGCTATTCAAATCTCTTAACTCCAGGTATAACACCAGGATGGGGTTGCAGAGGGGCCAATTTTCACCTCTAACCATTGAGAGGTAATCAGGTGCATCAGACCCTAAACCCATTATATCCCTCCCCCCAGCTGCCTTCATTCCGTGGGGTAATTGGTTACCATATTACCTCTCCCGTGAATGGCACTCTGACATCCTTAAGGCTGTGGTCCTCCTCAAAAAAAAAGTCAGCTCTGCTGTGCTTCCGTCATTCAGTGAACAAACAGCTGGAAGTGCTGATGGATATCCTGTGGCATTGCTCGCAGTTCGTGTGGGATTTGGAGTGAGATTATGATGTTTTGTTCTGAAGGTTAAGCTGAGCGTTTCCTCTGGACCTGACCCTGCTCCTATGAGCTTTGGGGTTTAATATGTAGTCAAGTGCAGGTGAATTACTATTGGAAGAAGTGGTCTCCAGACTGCCAGACTATTGGCTCCTCACCCAGACATCTCCACAAGTCAATAATGACTGGTTCACATCTTCTTTTGTTTAACACCTTTACAATTGAAGATTGTTCAGTTGATATTTTCTGCACAGCTTGGAATCAGGAGTGCGATGGGGATTCTTGAAGTTTTGACATAAATAGATGAGCGGAGGGATATGCAGGAGAAAGATTTGTGTTTCTATAGTGACTTTTAAAAACACTGGGCATCCCATGGCTATGAAGCACTTTTTGAGGTGTAGTCAGTTTTGTCATGCAAGGTATTGCAGCAGCAAATTTGTACACAGCAGGATCCCACAGACAGTAATGTGCTAATGACCTGATAATCTGATGTTAGGTGAGGGAAACATGTGGATCAGGGCACCATGGAGAACTCTTCCTCCTCCTCCTCGAACTAGTGCTGGGAGATTGTTTAAGTCCACTTGGGAGGGCAGACAGGACCTCAGTTTAAAGTCTTATTCAGAAGATAGGACATCTGACAGTGTAGCACTCCTTCAGTCATGATTCAGAATGCCGGCTCAAAGTGCTCAGGCCTCTGGAGTTAGAAGTCAAAGCCATGGCCTTTGGATTTGGGTGAGGGTGCTCGAAACTGTACTTTCGAGTTTTTTGAGGAAGTGACAAGAATGATTGATGAGGAAATGCGGTGGATGTTGTCTACATGAGCTTTAGTAAGGCACTTGACAAGGTCCCTCATGGCAGGCTACTACAGAAGGTAAAGCCTCATGGGATTCAGGGTGTGCTGGCTAGGTGGATACAGAACTGGCTTGGTCATAGAAGACAGAGAGTAGTAGTAGAAGGGTGGTTTTCAGAATGGAGATCAGTGACCACTGGTGTTCCACAGGGATCAGTGCTGGGACCTTTGTAGTTTGTAATATATATACAAATGATCTGGAGGAAAATGTAGATGGTCTGATTAGTAAGTTTGCAGATGACACAAAAATTAATGGAGTTTGCAGAAAGTAACAAGGATTGTCAAAGGATACAGCAGGATATAGATAGATTGTAGACTTGGACAGAGAAATGGCAGATGGAGTTTAATCCAGACAAATGTGAGGTGATGTATTTTGGAAGATCAAATTCTGAGGCGAATTTTACAGTAAATGGCAGAACCCTTAGGAGCATTGACGGTGGCACAGTGGTTAGCACTGCTGCTTCACAACGCCAGGGACCCAGGTTCGATTCCCAGCACATTCTCCCCGTGTCTGCGTAGGTTTCCTCCGGAGCTCCCGTTTCCTCCCACAGTCCAGAGATGTGCGGGTTAGGTGGATTGGCCATGCTAAATTGCCCCTTAGTGTCAGGGCGACTAACTAGGGTAAATGCATGGTGTTATGGGGATAGGCCCT